>NW_004443940.1:12385009-12435669 GCF_000243295.1 Trichechus manatus latirostris
GAGGGACGGCGTGGTGTTTCTGCCTAGAGCGCCATCTTTTTTTTTTTTTTTTTTTTTTAATGTGAGCAAAGAACTTTTGGACATGGTGCTTGTGTCAGACACAATATTAGGGAACAAAATTATTTTGCGTTAAGAACAGTCTTGAAAATTTAAGCCAGACAGGTCAAAATTAGTCAGCATAATGAAATACAGACAGTGCTGTTGTGATGCTGGTGTTAACGTGGGGCTTGTTCCAAGTTGGCATCATTCAGCAAGGACTCGGAATTTAAATTCATTGTGTCATTAGCCAGGAATCTCTTTGTTGCTAAAACATTAAAAAGAGAACACATGATGAATGTAGTAATTAACATTGTGAACTATGTTGCTACCCTTGCCTTGACCCAGGCTGTTCAATATATGATGAACTGAAAGGTTGTGTCTAAAAAATGGTGCAAAAGAGATTTTTTTTAACTCTAGGGAGAAAAATGGAATTGTTCATGTCATGCAAGTAAAATTCCCTACCTCAGCTCATCAGTGAAAATTAGATCAATTCTTGGTCTTTTTCTATGTCAAGACAACACCTCCTGGAGCCATGGAAGCTAGATGAACCCTCGAACTATTGCTCTGAGATAATCTTTAAACATTAAACCTCAAACCTAAACTATCCCCTGAAGTCTTCTTTGAACCAAACGATAGTTTCACGTAATTAGTAAAGTACGTCTGCCTTGAGCATGGTGCTTTTTTAAAGAATTATCTATGTGGGAGCAAATTGACGACAGCATCTTGAAAGGTCAGATGAGAAGCTTAGGGAGCAGTGTGTTTATGTTAATGGTGGTGGAATAATTTGGAAAAGGTGAGCGAGAACGGTTATACAACTTGAAGAATGTAATCAATGTCACTGAATTGTACATGTAGAAATTGTTGAAATGGTGTGTCTTTTGCTGGGTATATTTTCACACAAAAAAATATAGTAATAATAAAATAAATTAAATTTTTAAAACAGGCAACACCTCCAAAATGCCTTTGAAGGGCATTCACAAGTAGTTCCTGAATTATATGATTTGAGTTTTCTTTGTAGAGAAATTGGAAGACTTATTTGGCAAGAAATAATCTGGCTCATTTTACTACATAAAAATAAATATTCTAGTAGTAAAAATGAAGATCTGAAATTCGTTCTTAAATTGAGAGGGTAAATATTGAATTCCATAAATGGACTCCTATTATTAAACATATGAAAATGAACCAACATTTCTCAGTTGTCTTTCTAAATGAATATTGATGCTGTGGGTGAAGAACTGCAAAAAGAAGTTTTTAAAATCCAGTACTGAAAACTAAAAAGCTTTGGTGTACCAGAATTCTACAAGTGTTCTTGTAATGATTATCCTAATTCTAATAAGAACATTGTGCAAGCATTATATCTCTGTTCAGAAATACCACATTTTAAAAACTGGTGTTTTTTTTAAATTCTGAAAGCTAAATATCAGCCCCAGATAAAGGAGCAAGGCTGAATTCTGCCTTTACATCAGTAAAGGGACAAAAAGACCTGTCTTTGAATTCTTGGTACAGGTGCAGGGGTGGGAATGCAATTAATGATCTACAAAGAAGGAATAAGAAACTATGAGAAAAATATATATATAATTGTATAATTTTTCTTCTAGCCAATTCCATATTTAAAACATAATTGCCAATATCACGTAAGTCACATTAGATGCTTCTCTTCATAGTTCAATAAAAATAAAGTTTGATCATACCTAAGGCTAATTATTTTTTTATATCAGGCTTGTTTTACTCAATTATGTTACTTCCCTCAGCCTTCAGGCATTTTAATTGATGATTTCTGTTTTTTACCCCCTTTTCTATGTGTGTGTAGTCATATACAAACGTATACATGTATACAGAATTTTTTCACAAATAAGGAATTATTCTATAAGTGTTAACTAACTTGCTGTTTTTTACATAATAACACATCATGAACATACCTCTAGGGCAATAATATATTAATCTAAATCACTCTTATTAATAATTATATACCATTTTATTGTATGATTATACACATTTTATTTAGCCATAAGTCTATTGATGTACACTCTATTTGTCTGCAGTGTTTTGCTTCCAAAAACAATTTTATACATAAATTGTACATAAATCTCTACATACTAGGGCTTTCATTACTTTAGGATGGTGTCACAAATAGGATTGGTTGGGTCAAAAGGTCCGTGGGTGGCACAAAAGTCCCTGGGTGGTGCCAGTAGTTTGCACTTGACTATTAACCCAAAGGTTGGTGGTTCAAACTCACCCAGCAGCATCATGGAAGAAAGGCCTGGTGATCTACTTCCATAAAAATTAAAGCCTAGAAAACCTTATGCATCAGTTCTACTCTGTAACACATGGGATTACCATGAGTCAGAATAGACTCAACATCAATGATGTGGGTTTTTTGTTTGTTTGTTTTTCTTTTGTCGGGGCAGTCAAAGGGAATGTGTGTGTCTGGGTAGAGATATATTTAGCAACAAGGAACAGAAAACCCTACTAATAGAAGCTTAAACAAATAAGGATTTGTTTTTTTCACATAACAAGAGTCTGGAGGTAAGTAGTATCTGGGTTTGGTTTAGGATCCCAAGTTCTTGTACGTTTTTCTCTGTCACCCTTAGCAGGATCCCTGGTGGTATAGTGGTTAAGTGTTTGGCTGGTAACCAAGAGGTCAGCAGTTTGAATCCACCAGCTGCTCCTTGGAAGCCCTATGTGGCAGTTCTACTTTGTCATGTAGGGTCACTATGAGTTGGAATCAACTGGATGGCAACTGATTTGGTTTTGTTTTTTGCTTTTTTTATCCTTAGCATGTTGGGTTTTTGCTTTCATGCTGTCTCTTTGGGGTTATAAGATGGTTGTCGTAAGTCCAGGCATAAATCATGTTTGTATTCCAGATAAAGGGGAACGGGTAGCAACAGCCACATTTGCACCTGATATCAGCAAAGCAAAGGCTTTTCCAGAGACTCTGCAGCAGTCTTTCCCTTCTATTTTGTTGGCCAGAACTGAAGTTACATGACCACCGCTAGATGCAAGGGAGACTGGGAAATTGAGTAACTGGGAAAGAATAGGATTGTCATGATCACTTGGAGCAATGATAACTTATCGCCTTGCTGCCATAAATATTAGGATTCTATTAGCAAGGAAGAAAAAGCTGTGGGTATTGGAGGGAAACTAAGAATGTCTGTCCTAGTGTGTTTTTTTAATAGACAATGCCAAGACAGTTTGCAAATAAACTGTAACAATTTACACTTCCACCAGCAATGATTGAGAGTACCCACGTCCTACATCCTTGTTTACACTAACTATAATAAACCTTTTTCTTTTTTACTGGTCTGATAAGTGAAAATTATATCAAAGATATCTTAATTTGCATTTCCCTGACAATGAGGCTAAGCATCTTGTGGTATGGTAACCATTTGGATTTCCTCTTCTTTAAAGTGCTATTCATATTCTTTATTGAGTTACAATAGGCTTGTCTTTCTTTTCTTTATAATTTGTAGAATCTCCTTGTGTGATGTTAACTATTTTTCTATTGTTTGTATTGCAGGTATTTCCCAATCTCTTGTTGTCTTTTGATTTCATTTATGTTATATTTTATGATGTTAAAAAAAATGTTATGTATGTGGTAAATTTTGTCTTTTTCTTAATTGGTTCTGGGTTTCCTGTCTTTCTTAGGAAGTCTTCCCATCCTCCCCTAGTGAATTAGAAATTATTTTACAACCCAGGAAGCTACTTATTTCAAATTTAAGCATATATAACTAGGTGTCCAAACATCACACAACAGAGAGAGAGAGAGAACTATAGCTCAATCTCCTTTATAGGTGGAAAATTTTAAATCCTAAATAAATTTTAGATTTTTGATGTGAAGAATATTATAAAAACTCATAAACAGTAGAGCTTATTCCAGGACTACAAGGATGATGGGCAGCTAAAAAAAACACTTTATATTAAGTAAATGAGGAAACCCTATGATTGAGTCAATATTATCCTAAAAGCATTTGATAAAAGCCAATCTCCATTTCCAATGCAAAATATAAAATTAGTAGAAGCAGAGGCCACTTTCTTAACATGATTATCTCTTTCAAACTAGTACTCACCATTGGTGACTCAACAGTGAAACACTAAATTACTCATTATAAAGTCATCAACTTTCACCATTGTCATGATTCCTTAGCACTATTTTGAAAGACCTGGCCAGTACAATGTACATGAACTAGAAATTAGAAATATGAATATAGGAAAAGAAAAGGAAATATCATGATTTAAGGTATGCTTAGAAAATTCTTGCAGAAGAAAGGCCTGGCGAACTGCTTTCATAAAGATTACAGCCAAGAAAACCCTATGGATCAGTTTCTACTCTGTAACACATGGGGTCGCCATGAGTTGGAATCGACTCGACAGGAATGGGTTTGGATGTTTTTTTGGTTTCAGAAACCCTAGAAAAGCAACTGAAAACCTATTGCAGTTTATTTAAAGAGTTCAGTAAATTGACTAAATATAACATAAACCTTTCAAAAATTGTTAACATTCCAGCTCTCAGTTTGTGTTATTTCCTCAGAAAGCTCTCCTTTGCCCCTTCTGGCCAATCTTGGAGTGTTATTTTGTTATAAGGTGCTCTCATGGGATCTTACTCCACTCCTTCATACTCTTATCCTAGTCTGTGGCTACACATCCATTAATGTGACTATTTTATTTGTTTTGTTGTTGTTGTTGTGACTATACACAGCAAAACATACACCAGTTCAACAGTTTCGACATGTACCATTTAGTGACACTGATTACATTCTTCAAGTTGTGCAACCATTTTCACCCTTCTTTTCTGAGTTGTTCCTCCTCCGTTAACATAAATTTACTGCCCCCTAAGGTCCCTAACTAATCTTTCAAGTTACTGTTGTCAATTTGACACCATGTAGATAGTTCTTAGAAGAGCATAATGCTCGAGGCAGACATTTTTTACTAGTTAAACTAAACTACTGTGTGGTTTTAAGAAGACTTCAGGGAATAATTTTAGTTTAAGGTTTAAAGATTATCTCAGGGCAATAGTTTCAGGGATTCATCCAACCTTCATGGCTCCAGGACTCTGAAGTCCATTAGAATTTTAAATTCTGTTCTGCAATTTTCCCCCTTTGATCAGGGTTCTTTTATAGGATCTTTGATCAAGATGTTCAGTAACAGTAGCCGGGCACCATCCAGTTCTGGTCTCATGGCAAAGGAAGCAGTTGTTCATGGAGGCAATTAGCCACACATTCCATATCCTCTTTCTAATCCTGCCTCTCCTTCTTCCTCTGTTGATTCAGGCAGGTAGAGACAAATGGGTGTGCCTTAGATGGCCACTTGCAAGTTGTCAAGACCCCAGGCACTAGGCAAACAGAAGCACTAAACATGTTACTAGACCAATTAACTGGGATGTCCCATGAAACCATGACCCTAAACCTCCAAACCAAGAAACCAAAACCCATGAGGTTTTTGGTTGTACATAAGCAGCCGCAGCAGCTACTCTTTTTTTTTTTTTTTTTTTTGGTCATTATTGTAAATATACCTACCACACAACTTTCATGAATACAACTTTTTAAAGGTAAACAACTTATTGACAGCATTTACAATAATCGGCTGTGCAACTCTACCGTTCATCTAGTGTGACTATTTGATTAATGTCAGTTTCCCTTATAACGTTCTAAGAATCCATGACAGCAGGACTGTGCCTGTCTTTGCTCATCATTTAAAATCCCAGGGCCTCGCACAGAACCTGGCACATAATAGGCAGTCCATAATGACTTGCTGAATGAGATTCTAGGATAATCTCATTAACTATAGAAATAGATAAATGAAATATCTAGGAACAACCTCAATGAAAAATATAAAGAAAGTGTGTGAAGAAACTATTAAGCTCTAGTCAAATATATTTTTTAAATGGAGAGACATATCACGTTCCTGACTCGAAAAAAACAAAAAATGTAAAGTTTTCATTTCTTCCCAATGTATAATTCATAGATTTGATGCAATTCTAATCAAAATTCCAATGGGATTTTTTTAATAAGAAAAACTTACCTAAATTTTTTCTGATGAAAATTACGAAGAAAAAAAATTTTTAAATGAGTGACAATAGAAAAAAAACTCTAATAGACCTGAAAACCTATTATGAAACCGTGATAAATCAGTATGGTATAAGTGTAAGAGTAGAAGAAGCATTACAAGAGTTTATATATGGATATGTGTGGTGTATACCTACATTGATTTAAAATTTAGTAATGATAGAGATATACCAATCAACTGAGACACAAGGATCATTCAATAAATGGAGTTCAAAACTGGCTATTAATTCAGAAAAGAAAATCACTGTAGATCCTCACCTTATATACAAAAATCATAATAAATTAGATGTATTAAAAGTGAGATATAAAAATTTCAAAGCATAGAAAAAATACAAAAATAGAAGTGAGCATTTACCAAACCTTAGGAGTGGAGGGAGGACTTTCCTAACATGGAAGGGACTGAAGATATCACAGAGGAAAAGATGACTTTCCTACATAGAAAAATTTAATCTTCTATATGTAAAAAAAAAAAAAAAACACAAAGACAAGAAAAATAATTGCTACAGATTTGACAAAAGGATATCTTTCTTACATAAGAAATTCATATAGATTAATTGAAATGTTCAAAAGTGGAAATATACAAGTGGACAAAGAATATGACTACTCATTTAATAGAAGAAATTACTATTAGTAAACAAACTTACAAGAAAAGTTCACCCTTACTGATAATCAAAGAAATACAAGTGAAAACCAGATCTCATTTTCCCCTAAAAGTTAAAGACTAGAAATAATGGTAAGGTCCAGTGCTGGCACTGGATGTGTGGGCATTCTCACACGTCCACATTTGAACTATGTTGTTGTTAGCTGCTGTTGGGTTGGCTCCAACTCATGGTGACCCCATGTACAACAGAATGAAATGTTACCCAGTCCTGTGCCATCTTCACGATCACTGGTATGCTCAAGTCCATCATAGTAGCCACTGTGTATTTTGAATGCCTTCCAACCTAGGGGGCTCATCTTCCGGCACTATATCAGACAATATTCTGATCCATAGGATTTTCATTGGCTAATATTTGGAAGTTGATCATCAGTTCCTTCTTTCCAGTCCATCTTAGTCTGGAAGCTCCACTTAAACCTGTCCACCAGGGAGGGCCCTGCTGGTATTTGAAATCCATGCGGCATAGTTTTCAGCGTTGTGGCAACACACAAGCTACCACAGTGCAGCAAACTGACAGACAGGTAGTGGAGTTGGACTATAAATGGCTAAAAGCCTTTGGAAAGTAATTGGTCATCTATACAAGAGCACCAGATACGATTTTTCGATCCCATAATTCCACACAGTCAAAAGCTAAAATCCCCAAAGATTTAAAAAGCCTTTTCTTCCAGAAGTTGTTCACCATCTTGTTCTTGTTAAATTGGGCAACAATCATAAATAGCCTCAATGTTCAACAACTGCATGGTTAAGTAAAGTGTGGTGTATCACTCAATGCATTATAATGCAAACATTCAGAATAATTTATGTAGAGCATTTCATGACATGAAACATATTTATGGTTTAATGTAAGGGAAAAGTTAGGGCACAAAGTTGCAGGCACAATACAATGATAATTATGTTAAAAAAAAAGTATATTCTGCAAGTTAAAAAAGCACAAACCATATAATAATTGTCTAAACTCTCTAGATGATGAATTACAAATAATTTTTACTATCATTTCCTGGATTTTATTAATATTTATAATGGGAAAATAAACATTTAAAAATATAACTGCTACTTGAAGGACCATGCTTAAAAATTGGTCCAATATTTTCTTTATTTTTCAGTTAGTTCCTATGAACATGTTTTCATGGTCAAGTGCACAGACTTGTGAGTGAGTCCCAGCTTCAGCACTGTGAACCTTGAGCAGGTTACTTAACTTCTCTGGGCCTCAGTTCCTTCATTTGAAAAGAGGATGCTATTTGTATCTACCACAGGGAGGCTTCATGAGGCTTAAATGCTCTTAGCCCACACTGGCACAGAGCAAATGCTCAATAAATACTATTGTATTATTTATTACTAGCAATACAAACAATCTGCATTAAATTCTGTTTGTTTTGTGGGTTTCACCCTCGTTGATCCCTGGGAATCAAGTTACATATACACAAAGCGAGATCTCACTCAACACAGGTGTGTTGTGAATGATCTTTGAAGCTGGTTCCTGCTACCATATCAAGTGTCTATTAAGGAAATACAGTTGAGATGAGGGAAGCCAAGAGTTCACAGGGGAGCTGGGACAGCCAGGTTTCACCATGCCAGCTGCCTGGGAAACGCATTCAGATCTATGCCCAGCGACTCAGCAGTCATTGCACAAGGCACAGGGAACAAGCCCTCAGGGAGACGCACGTAGTCACAAAGCAGGTACAGTGTGTCTGCCAGGCCCCCCACCCCCAAACCAGGGAACAGGGAGTGGCGAGAGACACAAAGAGGAGACTCAGAAGCCATGTGACAATCTCACTCCTCAAGCAGGTCCTCCTCACTCACACCCCTTCCAGCTGGCCCCTGGGGCACCAGCCCTGGAGCAGGCAGCTAGAGGACCTCAGGAGCGCTGAGTAACTAGTGGCCTTCTGAAATTGTTGCTCAGTTAGCACTGGGAATGGATTTGCCAGGACCCTTTCTTCCACCCTATCCACTCCTACCCAGGTCACCTGAGGAGGCAAGTGTAGAAGCATCCTACCCACCTCTAGAGCTCCTAAGGAGCCCAGGAGCGGGTGTGGCTTACTCCTAGGAAGGGCTCAATATTTATTTAGTTGAACTTTCCTAAAAGGAATCCTCCTCAGGGCATGGGGTAAGTTTGATTTTGTTGTTGTTGTTAGTTGCCATCTAGTGGGCTCCAACTCCTGGCAACCTTAAGTGTAACAGGATGCCCGGTCCTGCACCATCTTCGTGATCCTTGGTATGCTAGAATCCATTGTTGTGGCTATTGTGCCAGTCCATCTCATTGAAGGTTTCCCTCGTTTTCACTGATCCTCTACTTTACCAAACATGGTGTCTTTTTCTAACGATTGGTCTTTCCTGATGACGTGTCCAGAGTAAGCAAACTGAAGTTTGATTTTAGTTCCACTTACTGTGTGCAATGAGTGCTTTAGCCTTGTTCCTCACCCTAGATTTCTGTCTTTCTGTTCTTTATCCTTTTTCATGCCTCTTGAGCCTGGGATGCTGATATTCTACTGCTAAAGCAAGTGTCTTAGTCATCTAGTGCTGCTCTAACAGAAATACCACAAGTGGCTGACTTTAACAAACAGGAGTTTATTCTCTCACAGTCTAGTAGGCTAGAAGTCCGAATTCAGGGCGTCAGCTCCAGGGGCAGGCTTTCTCTCTCTGTTGGCTCTGGAGGAAGATCCTTGTTATCAGTCTTCCCCTGGACTGAGAGCTTCTCCATGCAGGAACCCTGGGTCCAAAGGACACTCTCTGTTTCCGGCATTGCTTTCTTGGTGGTATGAGTTTCCCCCCACCCCACACACATACCCGCCACTTCCCTTTGCTTTTATCTCTTATAAGGTAAAAGGTGGTGCAGGCCACACCCCAGGGAAACTCCCTTTACATTCGATCAGGGATGTGAGCTTAGTAAGGGTGTTACAGTCCCAGCCTAATCCTCTTTGACATAATCTAATCTTGCCTCATTAACCACAGGCGGAGATTAGGATTTACAATTTACAATTACAATCACAAAATGGAAGATAACCACACAATACAGGGAATCATAGCCTAACCAAGCTGACACATATTTTAGGGGAACACAACTCAATCCTTGACAGCAAGACAAATGACATTTCAACCTAACATACATCACAGAGCAAACGGAGCTGCTAGCCAAGATTTGGGAAGTTTTATTCTGACAGAATAGAATATCCTAATAGTCATGGCACTGGACTGAGATATCACCATTCAAAAGTAAGTTTTCAGAGAGCTTTCAATGATGAGGGGGAAATGCTCACAATTTAAGGTCAGGAAAAAAGAATATCAAGGACAAAAAGTCTGTAAGGAAAGAGACTAAAAATTAGTGCTTTTTCTGTACAGCAGAACAGTGAGTGATTTTCATTTTCTTCATAGTGCTTGTCATGGATTGAATTGTATTCCCCAAAAATATGTGTATCAATTTGTCTAGGCCATAATTCCCAGTATTGTATGATTGTCCACCATTTTGCCATCTGATGTGATTTTCCTGTGTTGTAAATCCTGCCTCTATGACGTTAACAAGGTGGGATAGGCGGCAGTTATATTAATGAGCCAGGACTCAATCTATGAGATTGGATTGCGTCTTGAGCCAATCTCTTTTGAGATATAAAAGAGAGAAGCAAGCAGAGAGACAGGGGGACCTCATACCACCAAGAAAGCAGCACCAGGAGCAGAACATGTCCTTTGGACTCGGGGTTCCTACATGAAGAAGCTCCTAGACCAGGGGAAGATTGATGACAAGGACCTTCCTCCAGAGCTGACAGAGGAGAGAAAGCCTTCCCCTGGAGCTGATGCCCTGACTTTGGGCTTCTAGCCTACCAGACTGTGAGAGAATAAATTTCTCTTTGTTAAAGCCATCCACTTGTGGTATTTCTGTTAGAGCACTAGGTGACTAAGACAGTGCTTTTTTGTATCTCCTACAATGGGTGCTTATTAATCTCATTGTCAGATTTGTCACCTAGACCAGAATTCACCACCTATCTATCAAAAGCCCAAGCTCCTGTCTCCTCCTCCCTGCATCTCCGCATGTTTCCCCCCACCCACTCTGCACTCCTAACCTCAATTGCCTCTGTCCCCAGGTTCCACTTCCAGATAGGAATCTCCATAACCTGCATATGCTCAGCAAGTAAAGGGATATATCCAGAAAAAAATCTACCAGCTGCTCCTCAGGAGAAAAGACCTGGCAATCTGCTCCCATAAAGATTACGGCCTAGGAAACCCTATGGGGCTCTGTCCTTTAGGATCACTAGCAGTCAGAATCAACTTGACAAGACAAAATAACAACAGCAACCTTTCTTCTTGAAGTAAAGAATATCTACATATTTAATTAGCAAACACCAGGCTTGTTTAATTTATTTATATCACCTGCCTGACTTCTGATCCAGATGATGGCCAAACTGCTTTTCCATCTTGGATGCTAATGATTTCTCAATGTGTTGGGTACTTCCCTGGCATCAAATGAGAGTGGAAGAGGGGCTGTCTGGCCCATGTTTGAGCTCCTGATCCCCCACTTCTCCGTCAGGCCAGACTACAGATTTGGTATTCAGTAATACATCCCACAATCTATAGGCTTGATCTTGGGGAAATCGAGGAAATGAACGACATCTACTATGACCCCAGGACTGCAAGCCAGGAAATAGTCATTCCACCTGCATCGGCTAATGTTTCAGGCTGCAGGTAACTAATGACTCAACTAAAAGTGACTTAAATAATAAGTTCTTATCTTATGTACTGGGAGTTTGGGAATAGGTACTTTCCAGAGTTGGTTAATTCACAGGTTTGATGATACCCTCAAAGACCTAAATGTTTTCTACCTTTCTGCTCTGCCAACCTTGGCATGTTGATGATATCTCCTCTCACAGTTGCAAGATGGCGGCTGCAATTCCAGAGTCCCATGCATGCATGGCAACGTCTGTAAAGAAGAGGAGCTTTTCTCCCATGCATCTCTTTTCATTAGGAAACACAACCTCTACCAGAAGCCTTCCCCCTGCCTCCCAGCAGACTTCCCTTCAGGTCCCATTCGCCTAAGCCAGTCACCACAAGGGGAATTACCACCATGATTCATTTGAACCAATCAGGATTCATTCCATGAGGCTGGGGCAGGAAGCACCTTCCCTGAACTTTTGAGAAGGTGGACAAATAGCACCTCTGCAGCAAGAAAGAATGGGAATGACTGCTGGATGGATAACCCAGGGCACCTTCCACATTACCTATACACCCTTCAAGACCCACCTGAAGTTCATCTGTCTCGAGGAGCACTGCTAGACTCCAACTCCACCCCAGAGAGCCCCTAATGCCTTTGAACCAGGAGGGCTGATTGCCTAGATGTCTTCTTGGTAATTAATAGCTCATAGTTACCAGGGAATTCTATGCAGCCATTAAAAAGAATTATGTAGAGCTTGAATCTACAGACTTGAAATGATGTCTAGGATTTTTTTTTAATGAAAACAAATTTTGAAAGTATAAATTAAAGCATGGGTTCCTTTATTAAAATCTGTGTGTGTGTGTGTGTGTGTATACATGTAGCGACATAGAGATATACATGTTTGTGTGTTGTTGTTGTTGTTAGCTGCCATGGAGTCAGCTCCCAACTCGTGGTGACCCCATGCACGATGGAACAAAAATGCTGCCCAGTCCTGGGCCATCCCCATGATCTGTTGGGAATTGGATTGTTATGATCCATAAGGTTTTCATAGGCTGATTTTTGGAAGTAGATCGCCAGGCCCTTCTTCCTAGTCTGGGAGCTCCACTGAAACCTGTTCAGCATCATAGTAACACCCAAGCCACCACTAACAGACATGAGGTGGCTGTGCATGAGGTGTGTTGACCAAGAATCGAATCTGAGCCTCCCACATGGAAGGCAAGAATTCGATCACTGAACCACCACTGCCTTCATCACATTTATGTACATACAGAACAAAAAAAACACTATAGAACAGTGATTCTTAAAATGAGATCCCACACCACTAGCATCGGCATCATCTGGGAACTTATTAGAGATGCACATTATCAGGCCCTACCTAAGACCTGCTGCATCAGAATTTCTAGGGGTGGGACCCAGCAGTCTGTTTTAACAAGCTTCCCAGGGAATTCTGATGCTCACTAAAGTGTAGGAATCATTGCTCCAGAAAGAGCATTTATCTGGGGGCAAGAAGAGAAGAGAAGTAGCTTAGGGGAAAATTTCAACTTGTTTATTCACTTCTGTAGTATTGAAAAAAATTTAATTATATTAGAGAGGAATGCTTCTCAAAGTTGTGTACACACTTTATTAGGTTGTGGCAACTAATAAGAATCCATTTCTGTGCTCTACTTGAAGAAAATCCAGTGTGCAGAACTTCAGATTTGTGAAGCCCATGACTGATCAATTTTCTGACACCCCCGGGATAAAGTACAAAGAACACAGGCATCAGGAGTTGAACCTGGCCTCTGCTGTGTGACCTAAGAAAAGGGAAAGCTGACTCCCTGAGCCTTGGATGCTTCATCTGTGACAACCACCACCTCACCTCCTTGCAGGTCATGGGGAGGAACAGATGGCACCTGGGAAGGCATATTGTGTTACTATTAGTAATGAGGTTTCTTAAAGCAGCAAGGGGCCCTCACAAACTTGATCAATACTCTGCCTTTCAGAAACATCATGATTACATAAAATGTGGCTTATCTAAACATCAGCCCAGAATGATCCTTCTAATGAAAACGGCTCTGCCAGGAGTGAGATCCCATCAAAGCCTTGACCCACGCCTGCCAAGGTCATTTTCACTACTGACACATGTAAAGCCTTGATGTAGCTAGTGAATAGGTACAAATCCTTTCTCTCCACCCATGCCCAGGCCCTCCCACCCATCCACAGCAAGCCTGCTTTGTGTGGTGTGTCTCTTTTATGATCTGTGAAAGGACCTTCTCCTTACAACCTCACCTCCCAGTCCTCAGACAACAAAGCAGGCTTTTCTATTCGCACAAAGTGCTTCTTGCTTTCCTGGTCCATGAGAAAACATGGTGCAGAAGAACAATAATGTGCTACTTCTTTCTGCTCCAATAAAAAAGAGTTATGAAACAGAAGCCCCGGGGCCAAAGTAGGTTCCCTGTCTTGTGTTTTCACAAAGAAATCGTTTCTGTAAGTATGATCCTCTGGCAGATGGCAGTGAACAAGTTGGAGCTGTTCAGATCATGTCATGGGGAGGCCCCTGCCCTGATGATGGGACCCTGGTCTCTGGATGGGCTAGACACCTAGAGTAGCAGGCAGGACACTGGCCTTCCATTCAGAGGGCCTCAAACCGAGCCCCAGGGAACAGGGGTGCAGAGGAGCTGTATGATATTGGGGGGTCCCAGGAGCTGGCTCCAGCCCTTCAAGGGTCTCCATCTGCCTTTGGGGAAGATGTTGGGAAAAATACAAGGAGATTCTCAGTTTTTCCCATTGAAATACTGATTCAGTGCCTGAGAAGAGCCCAGGAACCAGTCCTTTTTGATATTTTTAAAGCTTTTTGGTGATTCTGGTGGACAATCTAATCTAGGAACCTGTTGTAAAGTCATGTAAAATGTTTCACCTTCTATGAAACCTTGATTCTCCCAGGCTAAGCTGATCTCATCACCTACCTTGGCCTTCCCCAGGGCCCTTCCCCACAGGCCCTCTAAGGGAGTCCGTATCATTAAGAACTGATTGCTCCTTGACAGACCTCCCTCACCCCTAAAAGATCAGATCACCTGGGTCCAACTGCAAGCTTTGTCACTTACCAGTCCACGTCCCTGGGAAATGACTTATGTGCTTTTGCCTCAGTTTCCTTAGCTGCAAAATTAAAATAATAATTACCCGTAGCAGGGTTGAAAGGGACCATGTATGGGAAAGCATTGGGCATGCATAAGGTAAAAGAAAAGTTTACACTTGTTATTCACAGTCTCTCTTCCCAGTTGGGGGTCCTCAGACTGGTTCCTGGCCTTTTAGAGATATAGCAGTGACCAACATCCTCAGTTCATAGCTAACCATTCCTCTGTGTGTGGGGTGGGGAGGAAGAGGAGAGGAGAGGCACAGCAGGCAGGGCATTGAGTGTGCCCTGCTTGGACTAGAGGAGCTCTGTTTGGTGGAGTGTCTCCCCCCGCTCCATTTCCTTTGGAGAAAGTGTTCCTATGCTGAAATAAAACCAGGTCGGTGTATGCGAGTGGAAGGATTGATCTGCCATGTGCCAAAAATGTACTTGTTATGAGGAAGTAATGATAAAAGGCAAAACTGGTTCACATGATTTCCAAAAGGAAAATACCTTTCTTTTTCCTGGGTTTCTTACTTCCTGATCTATCACAGGCCTTTCCTATGAAATGTTCTTCAAAACCCTTTCCTCAAAGTGGCTTTAATAGCCGCTTAAACAGTATTAAAATTTGTCCCTGATGTCCAATGTGTGTGGCATTCCCCACTCCCAATTTCTTTCCGCCAACATCACTATGGAGCCTGAAGTTTCAGAACATAACAAAAAGCATAACTTAAAGTCTGAAAACCACTGGTTAGGTCCCTCCTCCCACGTTGCTCTCCTCTCCCTTCTCTTCCTCTTGTTTGCTTTCTCCTCCTCCCCCCACCCCCACACACACCCCTACACTTCTCTCCTCGCCTAGAAATAGCACTAGACTGTCTTACCACCAGTGATAAGACCTCAGGTCAGTTGTTTAAAAACTCTGGACCTCACTTTCCCCATCTGGAAAATGAAGAGATTGGAATAGGCATAGTCTATCATTTCCTCTAACCTCTTATCAATCTCTTCTCCATCATGGACATCGATAGTGGCCTCCAGTCTTAGGCCTAAGAATGACTTGGCCTTGCCTACCTACCTTCTCAGACAAAGCAGAGAGACTGTGGCAAGTGTCTGCCTTTTTTCTGTAGGTACTAGAATAAGAGAATTCGTTTCAGGGTCAAAACTGCCAATTTTGGGGTGAGTGGGGGGAGCAGGGGAATCAACGTCTCAAAGGTTTGGGTGGATCCTTCCTACTAGGGGAGATGTTCAGGAGGGATTTGAATCTGTCAGAAAAGTTTCTGAAGGCCTACAGCCCTTCCTTCTACATGAGATGCAGTGTGTAGGGAGAGTTTTAGAATCAGACAAATTTGAGGTCAAACCCTAGTTCTACTACTTACCAGCTATATAATCTTGGACAAGTCATCTTACCTCTGTGAGCCTCATTTCATCCATCTGAAAAAAAATGGGTTTATTAATACTTACCTCAAAGAATTATAAGGTGTAAATGAAACATATTTTGTAACACAGAAGTCACCAAATTCTTTTTTATCAGCACCCTTGTCAGTAAAAAATGTTTTACGTGTGTACACGTGTATATGTGTAGTTATTTATAATGACTATGTATGACTATTCTAATATATTATCTGCATGCACAAAAAAATAGAAAATTTAAGAGGAAAAGCTAAAGATGAAATAAAGTTTGAAACCAAACGTTTTATTTATTAAGCTACACAAAAATTCTTTTTATTCTCACTTAAAAATTCTATCAATATTTTTAATGAGAGCAAAGTGTTTGGATATAGTTCATTACAGTTTAGAACCTTGTTTAATTCATTTTAATTCAGCAATTCCAAGATCTTTGCTGAATTTAGTATTTTCAGTGTTTGGTTTGATTGGCTATCACAGCCAAAAAAGATGCTTCCAAAAGAGAGGTACATCTAAATAAGAGATGTGAATCATGATACTAAAACTGATAGACCAAAACAAAGATTTCTGTTGAAATGCAGCTGCTAAATTTACTTATTCCTGATGCTACTTGTTTCAACAAGCTTATTGGAAAGTGTTGCTTTTTAAAATTATTAATAAACGGGTTCAAAACTCACTGGAATTCTTCATTTGAAGATTTTAAAATAGTGAGAAAAGTATGCTTCTGTGTTTTTTAAGAGCGCAGATCTCAGCATTTTTAAAGTGACTCACTGACTTCAGTTTTGAGCATAAAATCACATAATGACATTGCCAAACATTTGCTTTCAAAATCCTGTCTCCATAGCACAAGTTTCTGTCATGAAGCAGCTACCTTCTTCCTCACTGCTGGAGTGTTGCCACAACCTTGAAGGGACAAAATACGTGTGTTTATTTTTCTTTAAATACCTACAAGGACCACTTGTAATCACTGATAAAAAGGTGGCATATTCAGAACTCTTCTCTTCTTATAAAAGAAAAAATGCTTATCTCATTTTAAGTTTAAGTATCCTGCCACAAGATAATTAGCAAACTTCTGTATGGAACAAAAGATGTTTGTGGTCACTGCCCATTTCATTCAGATTATTGTTAAGATTCTACTATATTTTTATAGTTTGTTTTGACAATAATGATGAGGTTGGCAATATTTTATAGCCCCAGGGTATTTCTAGCTTCAAAAACTTTGATGAAAATTTTACTTTTTAATAATTCAGTGAATTATTTTCATCTAAGGTAATACCTCTATAATCTTACCCCTGAATCCTGTTTCACATTCCATTCAAAGCAACCACTCCATTAATGGTTACACTTATACATTTTTTTCTAAAATCATTGAGTTTATTAAAGAAGCCACTCACTATTGAAACTATATCATCTTTGTATATTCTTCCTTTAGTAACTAAAAAAAAAAAAAATGATTTTTTTAAGTACTTCTTTTTTGTAGTTCCAACTATAATTGTGGATTCATCTATTACTTCTTTACATTCCATCAATTTTTGCATTATGTATTTTGAAGCTCTTTAATTAGGTGCATAAGCATTTAGGATTATTATGTCCTCTTAATGAATTGACCACTTTAATATTATGTAAAGTCCTTCTTTATAACTGGTAATATTTCTTATTCTGAAGTCTGGTTTGTCTGATATTAACGTAGCCACTCTACCTTTTTATAAATTACTGTTTGTGTGATATATCTCTTTTCATATTTTTATGTTTAACCTATGTATGTCTTTATGTTTAAAGTAATTTTTTTGTAGGCATCATATACTTGGATCTTTCTTTTCTTTCCAATCTGAAAATCTCTACCTTTTATTTGGAGTATTTAAACCATTTACATTTAATATAATTATAAATATGGTTGGATTTAAATCTGTTGTTGTTGTGTGCCGTCGAGTGGATTCCAACTCATGGAGTCCCTGTGTGACAGAGTAGAACTGCCCCATAGTGTTTCCTATGCTGTAATCTTTATAGGAACAGATAACAGGATGAGCAGGTCTTTTCTCCCACAGAGTAACTGGGTGGGTTCAAACTGCCGATCTTCCAGCTAGCAGTCAAGAACTTAAACACTGTGCCACCAGAATTCCTTGGATTTAAATCTGCCATCTGATAACTTGTCCCATCTGTTCTTTGATCCTTTTTTCTCTTTTCCCACCTTCTCTTGGTTTAATAAGTATTTTTATAGTTCTGTTTTATCTCTACTACTGGATTAATAGTTATGCCTCTTTGTTTTACTTTTAATGATTTTCTGGGGTTTACGTTATACAGTCTACCTTCAAATACTGTTTCACAATTTCAAGTATAGTGTGAGAACCTTACAACAGTATGCTTCCAAATTTTCCCCCCCATCCTTCTCCTGGCATTGCTTTCTTGGTGGTATGAGGTTCCCCTGTCTCTCTGCTTGCTTCTGTCTTTTATATCTCAAAAGAGATTGACTTAAGACACAACCCAATCTTGTAGATTCAGTCCTGCCTCATTAACATAACTGCCACTAATCCCATCTCATTAACATCATAGAGGTAGGATTTACAACACATAGAAAAATCACATCAGATGACAAAATGGTGGACAATCATATAATACTGGGAATCATGGACTAGCCAAGTTGACACACATTTTGGGGAGACACAATTCAATCCATAACCGGGAGCAAAGATATCTTACAACTTTCTGTATCCTGAGAAGCAAAATTTTCCTGGTATTTCTTTATTGAAATATAGTTTAGGAAATACCATAATCTGAAACATGTTACACACATCTGTACTTCCATCTACCTGTATAAAAAAACTCTCACCCTTCACAATACTTCTTGTTTCAAATCTTAAGCAATGTTTTCTAATCATCATTCAACAATTTTCAATATTCTTTTGCTGACAAAAGAATGTATCTTCGTGTCTTTTTGCCATATTGTTTTCTGTGTATTTCAGCCATTTTTATTGTTAGGAAGTGTTTCTCCAAAAGTATGTGACTTTTTGTCTTTTGCTACTACATAGGAAGCCTCAAAGGAACTTTAAACATGTATAACTAAGTTTGTGGATTTTTATAACAAACATGATTTGTTTTTCATTACATAAAAACTGTAGAGGCCTGTCTTCATGTTTTGGGTACTTAGTTTTTAATATGTTGCTAAATGTAATGGTTTTATATTATCATTAGCTATTATTTAAAAGTATGATATAAACTTCGAAGGAGGTTCACTTTAAAGAAAATCCATATTTCAAACAGTCTTCCAATTTCTTTCTTTTTTTTACCAGCTTTTTTCAGAGCTAATTGTCTGATTGGATCGTCATTGGTTTTACTTCATAACATGGCTGATACAGCTCATTCTGGTAGTTGAAGTGGCCTTCTCCCATTTTCTTGCTGTTTGCTTGTATTTACATTTCAGTATTATTTTCAATCCATGGTATCTTTTTAAGCCTTTTGTCCGCTTTGTGAGAATAATTTTAAAATCCATAAATTCACTTACTCTGGCACATGTTCATTGCAGTTTGTCTCGATATGCTAAAAATGAACAAACAAATGTATGATGTGTCACTGCCAACCTTCTGTGAGGTTGTTGCCCTTTCTACCCTCAAGACACTGCACATATCAGGCATGAAGGTGTTTTAAGCCAGTTGCCATTGAGTCAATTCCAACTCATGGCAATCCTGTGTATGTCAGAGTACAACTGTGCTCCATAGGGTGTTCAATGGCTGTGACCTTTCAAAAGTAGATTGCTAGGCCTTTCTTCCAAGGTGCCTCTGGGTGGATTCAAACTGTCAACCTTTCAGTTAGTAGCCAAGCACTTAACTGTTTGCACCACCCAAGGGCTCCTAGTATGCATTGTTGCTATTGTTGTTAGGTGCCGTCAAGTCGTTTCTAACTCATAGTGACCCTATAGGACAGAGTAGCAGTGCCCCACAGGGTTTCCAAGGAGCAGCTGGTGGATTTGAACTGCTGACCTTTTGGTTAACAGCCCAGCTCTTAACCACTACGCCACCAGCGCTTGCTCTGTATGTATTAAATACTAATAAATTTTATTTATTCCTTATTTCCTGGATTAGAAAATACACATAAGTAGAAATCCTAGTATGTTCTTCCTGCTCCCCTATGGGTCATCCTTGGGGATCTCACACCCACCCCACTTTGGAGAGCATGAGTATAAAAACACCCAGCTTCTTACTTAATGAGTGTTTAATTAATGCTAATTCTCTTCCCTGAGGGAAATATGTTTGGAAAAAGACATGAGATATCATCCAGTCCTCAGCTCTGGTGAATCTCAGAGGTTTATCTCTATAGATAAGGGTCTCAAGGAAGAACAAGGAAGTGGACCAAGTCAGGGAGTCACTTGAGGACTCCTGAGTCTGGAAAAGGCTTGTGTTCAGCCAGAGCCTGAGGACCAATGGGCAAGATCACTGAGTCATCACACTGGGTTTCTCCCCAAGGCCCCAAGAACAAGGATGACCATTGCAGAAACAACTCACCCAGATGTTCTTGAGGGCAGACTCCCCAGAAAAGGAGTGAAGAGGACTCTGGTGAGAGAACCCATGTTCCCACTCAGGCAATTTGTCTCCAGTAACAGCTGCCTTTAGCTAATAGGGAGTCCCTAGGTTGAGCAAACAGTTAAACGCTCAGCTACTAACCAAAGGGTTGGCTGTTTGGGTCCACCCAGAGGTAGTTTAGAAGAAAAGCCTGGTGATCTACATCTGAAAAATCAGCCATTGAAAATCCTATTGGTTTGGTTTTGGTTTAGCTAATAGGAGCCATATAGGTCCTATTCTGACAGGAGCTTCTATCAGAGTCCCATCAACATAAAATGCTCTTGACTCAGAAATGCAGCTCTCCTGTTTTCTAAGTATTCACTCAGAAGCAAAGTAGATGGAGGCACCACAGCCAAAGCCACCTGTCTGGGACTTCTGGATCTCTAGATGTGACAGTGAATATTGCATATCTTGCCTGCTACCTCTGGGATCTGGACAAACCCCATGGGCCTCCTCCTTCTCCACCCTCTCCCCTCCAGAGGGGATGGAAAACCAGCCCTGTGGCTCCTCCGAGGGGCAGCCTGACAGAGGGTCTCTGTGCCCACACAGGAGCAGCTCTGTGTGTTTGGCTGCAGCTCATGGCCTTTGATAAAGCCACACAAGGAAAACCTCTTTTAGGCAACAAGCATCTCTAGCACAGGATTTATTGGCCGGTATCAGCCCTGTGATGTGTAAATCGCTGCCTCTTCTCTCCAACCCATTTCAGAAGCACAACTTAAATAACAGCTTTCATGTTTATCTCTGAAGTGAGCCAAGGTTTGGGAAGCTCCTGGCTTTTAAGATGTAGCCTTTCTGCTGTTTTGAAAGGTCTCCTTTGACTAATCCTGAACCAAGCTATCAATCAACACAAATTTATTGAGCATTTATTATTTCATTTCACCGCAACTAACTTTTTTTTTAACGTGCCCAGCTACAAAGAAAGCTTCAAATAAAGGGAGACAGGGTATAAAATAGATTCATGAGATCCCAGACCTAGGAGAGACTCTTCAAGGTGACAAAATCAAGACGTAAAAGGTTAACTAAACTGCCCAAGGGCTTCTAGCTAGTCCCAGTTAATAAACAGCATTAGAAGTTGAATCGTAGGCTCTTAAAGTAGAGAGGGACTTCGTAGTGTATTTTATCCAGCCAGACTCCTACTTAAGTTTGCAGATTGCTGAATCCCTCTCTAAGATATGAAGGATCTGGGTGAGGTCCAGATATCTACATTTTAACAAGCCCACCCACACACACACAAACACATACACACACACACACCACTACACACACAAACACAGCTGATTCTGTTGCAGATGACACACTCTCTGAGAAACACTCATCTAGTCCAATTTTCCAGTAAATTCCAGAACCTATGAGGAAAGCATGCCACCTGAGGTGAAAACATCACACACTTCCTGAAAGGTCAGCATATTCCACCGCTGGATGGCTCTTCCCTTTAGAAAGTTCTTCCTTATATTAAACAGTATTTCAGGGAAGCTTTTTTGGGTATGGGGGAGATATGTGCACAGGCGACCTTAGGTAAGGAGAGTGTAGTGTAAGGCCACATGTGGAAGGAAGGAAGCAGGACTTCCAGAGCAGGACTGTGGCCTGGATTTCAGGATCTCTCATGGGGAACTGGAACAAGTGCTCATGGTTATTCAGGTTCAATAAGCGGTTCTAAAGACCCAGTGAGTTGTCTACCTTCAGAAGCAGACTTTCGTTCTTCCCAAGAAAGAAAATATAGTTGGGTCAGTTTGTCATCATCCAATTCAGAGTCTCCTATTTGGTTAGCCTTTTGCTAGGCCACCTAAGGCCACCAAGGAGATGGTCTTCTCAGATCTCTATCCAGACTACTCCCAGTCAGTGATTGAGCATGAAAGAGAATAGTAGAGTTAGGCCATTTTTGGCAGACACAGAACTCTTCTGCAGATAACTTATGTCTGAAGACTCCTCATCCATCAGGCTGAGATTTTCTGAGATGTACTGCAGTCTGAGTCTCTTCCTATCCAATCCCTCTTTCCTTTTGTCCTTTCACTGGTATCATCAGCAGGATCTTCCCACCTATTCCTGCATTCTCTCCCCTTTATCCTTCACAAGCATTTCCCCAATATATCTTGTTGTACTTCTAATTCTATCTTGCCATCTGATTCCTGAATGATCCAAACTAACACACCACCATATGTGCAATGGCTTCTTTTATGTCCAGTCTCTATAGCCATTCTTGCTTCTGGCTTAGGTACCAACCTTAATCTAACCGGGTAGCTGGGGTCACATAACCCCAGCCATAACTGCTTTGTGAAAAGACTAATACCTTGGTTGTACGCTAGAAGAGGGCTATGAACATGACAGGCAATTAGAGCTTCGTGAATGATCCAGTACAGCCAGAATCTGCCTCCCTAAACCTCTCCCCACTAGTACTGGTTGTGGCCCCTAAAGCATGATCTCTTTTGAACATCCCCCAGTATCTTAGTTAGCTAGTGTTGCTGTAACAGAAATACCACAAGTGGGTGGTTTTAAAGAACATAAATTCATTTTCTTATAGTTTAGGAGACTAGAAGTCCAAATTTAGGGTGCCAGCTCTAGGGGAAGGCTGTCTCTGTAGGCTCTGGGGCAAAATCCTTGTCTTAGCTACTCTAGATTTCTTCTTGGTATTTGTCATGGATTGAATTGTATCCCCCAAAAATATCTGTCAACTGGCTGGGTCATGATTCCCAGTATTGTATGATTGTGTACCATTTTGTAATCTGATGTGATTTCCTTATGTGTTGTAAATTCAATCACTATGATGTAATAAAATGGATTAGCAGCAGTTATACTGATGAGGTCTACAAGATTAGATAGTGTCTTAAGCCAATCTCTTTTGAGATGTAAAAGAGTTACTGGGGAACCTCATACCACCAAGAAAGCAGTGCCAGGAGCAAAGCACGTCCTTTGAACCTGAGGTTCCTGCGCAGAGACGCTCCCAGACCAAGGGAAGATTGATGACATGGACCTTCCTCTAGAACCAACGGAGAGAGCATTCCCTTGGAGCTGACGCCCTGAATTTGGACTTGTAGTCTACTGGACTGTGAGAGAATAAACTTCTTTTTGTTAAAGCCATCCACTTGTGATATTTCTGTTATTATGGCAGCGCTAGATGACTAAGACAGTGTTGCTTGGACATCTCCACCTAGCATCTACTTTTCCCCCATTTGTGCTTACTCGCTTCTCTGTGCCTAATTGCTCCTTTTATATCTCAAAAATGAGTAGGTTTAAGACACTCTATATTGATATGGCCTCGTTAATATAACAAAGAACACTCTAGTCTCAAATGGGATTACATCCACAGATATTAAAAAACCAAAAAACCAAACCCGTTGCCATCAAGTCTATTCTCGAGTAGAACTGCCCCCCAGGGTTTGCAAGGAGTAGCTGGTGGATTTGAACTGCCAACCTTTTGGTTAACAGCCCAATGTTTAACCACTGCACCACCAGGGCTCCTCCGCAGGTATAGAAGTTAGAATTTACAAGACATATTTTGGGGGGATACAAATCCGTAACACTCAGAGTGTGGGAAAAAGCACTAGAGCTACTTATTTTCTATCTTAAAACAAGAAAAAATCCAAATTTGCTAATGATTAATATGAATATAATTTGTAAATAAACATGCACTTACTGGAAGGGTGCTGAAATTATTTTACTATCAGTAAAACAGATGAACAATTTTTAAAATTTGGAGACCAGAGATTTAGAGTAACAATGAATGAATCTAATCGCTCTTTCACATGATACTTCTGAACATTTAAAGCCAGTTAGTCTTTCCTCCCTATATCGTCTTTTCTTCAGAAGAAGCATCCCCAAGTACTTCATTTAGCACTCAGATGACTGGGCTGCAAGACTCTTCACCTTTCCTGGCTGTGTTTGTTAGTTGCCACAAGATGGTATTTGACTAGGTCCCAGGGCTACTCACCTCCATCACAGGTTCTTAAAGAATCTATGCAGAACAATATGGCAGGGGAAATATTTCAATTCAATTCAAGTATTCATTCAAAGTATGTTTACTGAGTACCTTCTGTGTGTAGTTACCGTTCTAGCTGGAGATACAATGAATGATTAGCAATACAAGAGAAGTCTCTGCTCTCATGGAGCTTATGTTCCAGTAGAGGAAAAGCAATAAATAATAAATACATATATAATATAATGTTATATGTAATATGAGAAAAAATAAAGCAGGATGAAGGGATAGAGAGCCATGGGGATGGGTAGCTATCTAAGATAGGGTAGTCAGAGAAGATCTCTCTGGTGAGGTAACTCTTAACACCTGGATGAAGTGAGAGAGTGAGACATGAGAAAATATGTGGGAAGTGCATTCCTGGTAAAAGAAACAGCAAGTGAGAAGACCCTGAGGCAAGAATAAGCTTGGGTTTGAAGACAGCAATAAGGCCAGCTGGCTAGAGTGCAGAGAGAGGGTAACATTTTAATGATGGAGGAAAAAGGAGACAATAACTGTAGACCAGAGAGGACGGGATCCAGAGCATGAGTGGAGAAGTTAGCTTTAGACCAGAGGAGAGGATAATTCCTCTACTGTACTGGAAACAAAAGTAGAGTATATGAGGAGAAATGCAGGTAGACTAGTCAAGTTGGTGATGGGAAGATGAGATATTGTGAAATAAGAGACAACGAGAAGGGAGAAGACAAGTTCTATCTTACAGACAGTGAAGTGTAAAAATGGCCTCTTGGAGATCAGGAAAAATGAATTGAAAACAAAACTTCGGCAGGATTTCTGGGAAGAACTAAGAGATCTCTTGAGATTTGTGGTCATAAATGTAAAACAGAAAAAATCAGCATGGCAGTGGGATTTTTCTTCATCCATGTCTACTGCTTGGGAGTTGAGTAAGTGGAGAGATGACTTTAGCCAGCATTGGGTTTTTGCCTGGAGAGTACTAGGGAACGAGTGAACAACAAGGGAGTTGATGTATTTACAAGGGAATGACTATAATGATGGACCTTGGAATATATGTTGGCTGAGGGAGTAAATGAGACCATGAGGGGGAAGATGGACAGTGTAAAAGTCAGGTCAATGGACCAGAGGTTTCAATGGAGTTGAAGAATTGCTGGAGTTGAGTAACTGGATAAATGAGCTGGAAAGACAGGTGGTGGTGGTAGTGGTAGCCAGAGAATAGGATGCTGAAGTCTAGATTTAGGAGGTAGTCCAGTTATTCCTACACCCATGAAAGCAGCAGTCAAGAAATCAAAAGATAAGTTGCATTGGGCAAATCTGCTGCAAAAGATCTCTTTAAAGTGTTAAAAAGCAAAGATGTTCCTCTAAGGACTAAAGTGCACCTGACCCAAGCCATGGTGTTTTTAATCGCCTCATTTGCATGCAAAAGCTGGGCAATGAACAAGGAAGACCAAAAAAGAATTGATGACTTTGAATTATGGTGTTGGCAAAAAATACTGAATATACCATGGACTGCCAAAAGAACAAACAAATCTCTTTTGGAAGATGTACAGCCAGATTGGTCCTTAGAAGCAAGGATGGTGAGACTTCGTCTCACATACTTTGGACATGTTATCAGGAGAGATCAGTCCCTGGAGAAGGACATCATGCTTGGTAAAGTAAAGTGTCAGCAACAAAGAGGAAGCCCCTCAACGAGACGGATTGACACTGTGGCTGCAACAGTGGGCTCAAGCATAACAACAATTGTGAGAATGGTGCGAGACAGGGCAGTGTTTTGTTCTCTTGTACGTAGGGTTGCTATGAGTCCAACCCGATTTGACAGCACCTAACAACAACAACCAGTTATGGGTAATGATGAATTTAAGGTATGGTCATGGGAAAGAATGGATGACATGGAGGCAGCAAGGAAGATTAAGAGGTAAAGGGACAAAGTGGCCACGTGTGGGATGAATCATCTATGTAGATGTCGAAGTCACCAAGAATGCTGATGAGAACTGTGGTGAGAGAAAGACAGTGAGCCAGCTGCTAAATCCCAATGAAGAAGGGGAACGACTGAAGATACGTACGTGACTTTAAGAAGGAGCAGTAGCCTGTGGGTAAGGTCTGATGGCACTGCCTCACGAAAGCTGGGAGTGGGGAAGGGGCTGAGGAAGGAGGAAGAGGAAAGATCCTGGAAGTGTCAATGAGGAGCAAGGAGGATACTACCTGGCCTTTGGGCCCTATATTATTTGCCTTGAGAAACATGAAAAATCCTTTTAAAAACATTGTCCTCAGGAGACAGCCAGGTTTTCATTAAAGCAAGGTCAGCCTCCACTCAAAAAAGAGGATGAAGATGTAGGCAATTTTTCTGTTGACAAATGTAGAGTTCCAGAAGGAAGAGTGGAGGGACTGGGGGCAGAGAAGAGTAGGAGATTTGTCAGATTACGCAATATACATTGCTGCAATATAGAGACGGGTTTTCTGAATGATGATACCCTGGGAGTCTTGGACTTGAACTCTAGTTGGGCTTGCAATAAAGCACAATGCATGATGGGATTGGTATTGATATCATTGTGAGAAGGTGAGCAATAGTTCCTAATTTATCCTCCATCTTGGAACTGGTCTCTTACACACCTTGTAGTAATGAAGTGGGCTTGTTAGGCAGTGGGGAATGGTAGTCTTCCTACTTCCTAAGAAAACACAAATTCTGTCGGCCTCCCTCAAATCACTTTATTTTGTAACATTCTTGTCCCAAGCCCCAGTTGGTGTCCTGCTGAACTGAACAAGACTGTGGGCAGCTATGCACCTCTCCTGGCCTAAGGCCCAGTTCTAAAAACAAATGGAGCTGCCTCCTAGGTCCTTTTCCCCAAGGCCCACATCTTAAACTCAGTCCTTTGGCTCTTACCTCTTATGGCTGGGAGGAAACAGTTCAAAAAGAAAAAAAGGGAAAGAGATGGCTCTCTCTTAAGGTCAAAGTAGAACCGATCCATCTCAGGCCTTCCCATCTTCCCAGGTTGGCAGCAGCTGCTGGAGTGTCTTATCACATAGACCCCACATGAGAAGAACAAGCCTCCTCCAGAGAGAGGCCAAGGCCCTAGCAGTACAGCCAGTAATGTTCTTGCCCATGATTCGCATCCCAGGAGAGTACCTGAGGTGGGAGAGGGAATCTTGAGCACCCCCTAGAGGACAGAAGCATTCTCGTTTGCTTGCGTGCATAAAATTCAGGCCATTGGGATGAAGTAAAATGTCCCAGTTCAGGGTACAGTGGATTATATCATAGTTGCTATGCTGCTGTCAGTTCAGTCCAAGACTATGGAGCTGTAGGTATCTCAGTGGCCAAATCTGAGTGTGCAAGAAATAGTCCTTTATTTTTTTATAACTTACTTTCTGACTCCAGGCCCTTTTCCCAATAAGATGGCAGAAAATTTAACTTGATTATCTTTGTGCTTCCTTCCCCCAGGGTAACGTCAACATTTCTAGAATACAAGCAGTCAGTGCCAGGCTATCACTGGGAGGAGTGGTTTGTTTTTCGTTGTTGTTGTTTTTAAACGCCTGTGAAGGAGCCCCCGGTGGCAAAACAGTTAAGCGCTGGGTCACTAACTGAGAGGTGGCAGTTCGAACCCATCCAGTGTCTTCACAGAGGAAAGATCTGGTGATCTGTTCCTATAAAGAGTAAACAAACCCATTGCCATTGAGTCAATTCAGACTCATAGCCACACTATAGGACAGAGTAGAACTGCCCCATAGGGTTTCCAAGGCTGTAAATCTGAGTGCTTAACCACTGCGCCACCAGGGCTCCTTGGAAACAGACTACTGAGGACTAAACTGGGGAAGCAAGAAAGTTGGACTCAGGAGTTGCCTATGTGCAAAGGAGTTTAGTTTAATCCAGCGTCTTTATTACGTGATTTTGAGGTAACTTATTGTCCTGTCATGTATTAAATGTATTACATGGAATAGCTCACAGCTTCACAGCAGTCATCAGGCTCCCGTAGAGCCTCTTCTTTTCCCGAGGATCTCCTTCATTGATTCTGTTTCAATCTGCAGGTGTTTAAGCCCAGGCGACACAGGCCAAGCCACAAGGAATTCAGCACCCTGACACCCGTGAGAAATGCTAGGAGGCCTTATTTATAACATAATGAGGTGTTGGCTTAATAAAGTCTGACCTCAGGCAACCAATAGCTATTGATCATTTTAACATTCCTTTAAAAAAAAAAAATTGGGGCACAATTCGCATACAATTGAAGGAAGTTAACTAAAGGTATGCCCTGGTGGAGCAATGATTAAGCCCTTGGCTCCTAACGGTAAGGTCTACAGTCCGAACCCACCCAGTGGCTCCACTGCAGAAAAGACCAGGCGATCTGCTCCTGTAAAGAATACAACCTAGAAGACCCCATGGGACAGTTCTACTCTGTCACGAGGTCGTAATGAGTTGAAAATCGATTCGATGACATCTAACAACAACCACAAAGCCCCTAGTGCCACACAGCCATTCTCTGGGTGCACCGGCCACCTCCTGGTTGTACTGCCGCGACGCAGGGCTCCAGCCCCAACTCTCTCTCCCTTTTCTGCCCCTCTGTCTGTCTGGAAATTTCTCTAGTTTTGGGGTGGGAGGGAACGCCAATCTCCCCTGACTCTGCCCTCCCTTCTTCCTTTCAGCTCCGCCTCACACTGAGTTCTCCTAAATGTTTGCACTTTCTGAAAACTGCCTACCTAAATGTAAGGAAGGGAAAGGGGAATACACGGGGTGAAAAAAAATTAATATCTCAAAATATTATCCAGCTACTAACACATTATATAACTCACATTGAACTTGCGGTGAACAAAATCTCTCAGATCTTTTTCAAATGTACTGCTGTTAAGACTTCTCTTCCACAACTTGCCGATTTTTTTAATGAAGTGCATGAACTTTACCCTATTAAACTGAATCTTGTTAATTTCAGTAAATTACAATCAGGATGAATTTTCAATTCAATTCTATGACCTAACATAGTATATAAACTACCATTCTGTTGTACTGTCTCTAGTCTAAGAGGCAGGATTTTTCACATTTCAATATTTTGGCAATCAAGGTGTATCTTACTATCAGTGTGAAAGAAACTCAACCAGTCACCAGAGAAAGAAATTAAAATGCTATTGTTATTGTTATTAGCCACACTCGTGGGAAATTATCCATGCATAGAAGTATCTGTTCATCCGACTCTCATCTCAGTTGAATACGTAACATTGTTAGTGCCTCTCACTCTTAAGTACTAACTTGAATCTGGATCCCTAATTACCAACTAAAATACCGTCAAAAAAGATTACATTACGACACTGAAATGAAAAGCTGTGTTTCACAGAATTTTTCCTGTCACATACAAAGCTGGTCAGTGAAACAATCCCTCAGAACAGACAATAGAATTTTCAAAGCTAGGAGAGGTTGGCATGGCCAATTCATGCCTGTTGTGAAGAATTATTGGTGAGGTGTTGAACATATGTTTGTCAAAAGCTCCCAGCTGACTCTCAAGAGACGTTTTTAATTTCCAACAATACTAACTGAACAAAACTGGGACGTTCACTAAATTAGGCAGTTCAAGAGGAAGTTCTTTTTTGCTGCACCTCAAATTTTTCCTCAGTCTTTAGGATCTCCAATTTTAAAAAGACTACTACCACCTTCCTGGGGTACATTCTGTGTGGCCTTTAACAATGATGGTCATCCCCTTCCCTGGCCGGAGATTAGTTTCAGAAGGGCTAGTGACCCAGTTCTTCCAATGAGAAAGGAAGAGAGCCATGGGGCTTCTAGGACGATTCCTCCTTCCTAAGAAAGAGACTGAGAGACAACTCCTTTCTGTGTCTGGACATTGCTGACTAGATGCAGTGTCAGCACTGCTACATCCAGCCTCAAGGGGAAGCCCGTACATTCAGGAGGGCAGAGTAGAGGGAAGGAAACAAGCTGGATCCTTGACGACATTGCTGAGTAGCTGAATCATCCAGCCCTGAAACCCACTGACGTCAGAACTCCCAAGTACGTAAGAGAATAAATTTCCTGATCGCTTACGCCAGAAAATAATAATGACTTTTTTTTTTTGTCATAAGGCAAAGCACTAAAATCGAAAGCTGCGATTACTGTGATTACTGTCAATGGCTAAACATAATTTAAAACAGTCATTGAATTCTAACTGTAAAGACTCAGACCTAAATTGGAAGTCTTGGAATCAACAAAATACAGACTCAAACTGTGATACCAAAGCAATATCAAGTTCATGGAGAAACGTAGGCTATTTTCAGTTAGTTATTTGTTTTTTTTTTTAAGTTGTGGGACGTTTATTGTAATGTTTTGTTTTGGTTTTCAAAAGTCTGTTATCAAATCGATGATGTGGCTCTTACTTGTTGGTGTCCTAGGATCAAGAAAATAAACATGCTAGAGTTGTTGCTCAGAGGGAAAAGGTGCAGTTTTGGAAAGGCATCAGTTCCCTTGAAATGATTTGTTAAGTTTGTTGTAATACCAGTTACAATACAAATGGAATCTTCTTGAAACTTTGTATCATGATTTGGAAGTTCAGTTGGAAAATAACAGAGGTAAAATGGCAAAGAAATAATTTGAAAATGAGGCTCATTTAGTACTCACCCAATCAGATCTTAAAATAGGCTAGAAAACTAAAATATCAAAAATGGTATAGTATGGCATAGAAATAGATCAACGAATCAGCAGGACAGAATAGAAAGTCCAGAAACAGATGTGAGACCGTATAAAAATTTGATATGTGATAGTAAGTCATGTCAACTAAATGGTATGAGGCACCTGGATAACAATTTAAGTGGGGGGAAGAAAGCTATACCCATACCTTACACCAGATATCAACATAAATTACAGACAAAGTAAGGATTTAAATGCATAAAATGAACTTATGAAATAAAAAGTAAAGAAACATTTATGTAATCTTGATGAAGAGAAAACCTTTATTAACATGATACCAAAGGTATAAATCATAAAGGGAAAAAAGATTGATAAATTTGGTTACATTAACATTTAAAATCTCTTCACAAGAGAAAGAACACCTTAACTAAAGTTAAAAATTACCTAACAAGCTTGTTCATCAAAATGTTTCTAATGGAAGACAATTGGAAATACAATGGAAGACATTGTATGAATGGAAGACATTTGGAAACTGTAGATAAATCTTCATTATTAGGGAATTGGTTGAATAAATTATAGCACATCACTGTAATGGCAGTCTATGAAATCATTAAAAATTATGGGAGATAAGAATACTTAACGACACAGAAAAAAGGTGTCTGATTGTTTTATGAAATAAAAAAGCATTTTCAAACTAGTATATACTGTACAACTCTACTTTCATAAAATAAATATTTATTTACACATACACACAAACACATATGGGTTTTTTAAAATGAGATCGTCTGTGTAAAGTTCTTAGAATAATAACTGGCATCCGGTAAGAATTTAAACGTCCTTGGGTGCCGCAAACGGTTTGCACTCAGCTAGTACCTAAAGGAAACCCTGGTGGCATAGTGGTTAAGAGCTACTGCTGCTAACCAAAAGGTAGGCAATTCAAATCCACCAGCTGCTCCTTAGAAACCCTATGGGGCACTTCTGCTCTGTCCCCTAGCGTTGCGATGAGTCGGAATGGACTCGACGGCAACGAGTTTGGTGTTTCTTTTTCTTTACTCACCTAAAGGGTGGTGGTTTGAACCCACCCAGTAGTGCTGCCACAAAAGAAAGGCCTCGCTATCTGCTTGCACAAAGATTACAGCCAAGAAAACCCTACGGAGTAGTTCCACTCTGTAACACACAGGGTCAGCATGAGTCGGAATTGACTCGACAGCAATGGGTTTGATTTTTGTGGGGTTTTTTTTTGTAAGAATTCAGTAAATAGAAGCCATTATTTTTTAATCTTCACATCCACCCTACAAGGGAGGTTGTCATGAATTGACAAAATATGTGTCAACTTGACTGCTCCATGATTCCCAGTATTGTGTGCTTGTCCACCATTTTGTCATCTGATGTGATTTTCCTATGTGTTGTAAATCCTCCCTCTATAATATTAAGGAGACAGGATTATCGGCAGTTATGTTAATGAGGCAGGATTCAATTTACAAGACTAGATTGTGTCTTAAATCAATTTCTTTTGAGATATAAAAGAGAGAAGCAAGCAGAGAGACATGGGGACCTCATACCACCGAGAAAGTAGTCCCAGGAGCACAGTGTGTCCTTTGGACCTAGGGTCCCTGTGCTGAGAAGCTCCTAGTCCAGGGAAAGACTGATGACAAGAACCTTCCTCCAGAGCCAACAGAGACAGAAAACCTTCCCCTGGAGCTGGCGCCCTGAAATCAGACTTCTAGCTTACTAGACTGTGAGAGAATACATTTTTCTTTGTTAAAGCCATCCACTTGTGGTATTTCTGTTATAGCAGCACCAGATAACCAAGACAGATGTACTGTTATTATCTCCATTTTATAGATGTGGAAGCTGAGGCATAAAGAGATGAAGTAACTTGCCCAAGGTCACACAGCATGTAAGTGGTAGAGAGTTCACATATGTGATGCACTGAGAAAAATGACCGGGACATATTAAGTACTTCATTACTTTAGGAATATCATACATATTAAAAATGAAGATTTAACTAGGTGTTACCTTTCAGTGGAAATTTATGAAAATCCAAAAATAATTAATTAAGAAAAATAATTATCTCTACACTTGAACCTACTGATAGTTCTTTTGCTTATTCCTGACCTCTATATCCTCTCTCTAAACTCTCCCCAGTGCAGGGTGACCTCTGTTCCTTATAGCCTTCAGGACAGAACCCCTTAAAAAGCATTTTGAGGGCCTGGAGCAGGCACTGGCTGACACCAGTGACGGGGTGTCTCCACTCCTCCTGTACCTGGTGCCTGCCCCGGAGCACACTGCTGCTTTCTAGGGACAGTTTACTTTTCCCACTGGGTCCAAGCTACCTGAAAACCCAACTCCCTGGGGCATCTTTACACTCAGCGGATGCCTTTTCTGGAATACGCCGTGGGAATCGGATTTAAGAAGCTTCTCAGCCGTCAAAAGTCTCTTTCACATTTAAAAACCAAATGTGGGTGGTTTAAATAGAAAGGCAATTATAAGCTCTCGTATGAAATAAACTAAATTAGAATATTTTCGGGGGAAAAACTTACTCAACACTAAGCAGTTGTTTAATTTTAGAAAGGCGGTCTTAACGTTTGAACATCAGGGAGAGACACTTGGAAACTCTGGGTTTTTCACACTGATTCTGAGTCTTCCTTAGGCAGGACTATAAATGTCAAAAACCTGAAACCTTCTGATAGGATGTTCAGGAGGATCAGCCAGAGCACTCAAGACAGCTCGCCACCTTCTCCCTCCCTGCAGCTAAAGCAGGGTATGTTGCTAGCCCACTGCTGGACCAGGCTTTCCCTGCACTCAGAAAGAAAAAAATTACATAAAATTATGCACATCAATAAGTTTGTTTATATAAATCAATTAATAATATATATGTATAACTTAATCCATATTTTTAAACCAGTCCAGCTTAAGGATTTTAATAAGCGTGGATCACAATAATGGTGACTAACCCTGGTGGCACAGTGGTTAAGAGCTCTGCCGCTACCCAAAATGTCGGCAGTTCAAATCCGGCAGCTGCTCCTTGGAAATCCTCTGAGGTAGTTCTACTCTTCCTTACAGGGTCAGTACCAGTCAGAATCAACTTGATGGCAGTAGGTTTGGTTTTTGGCAACCACACCTACCTAGATAGTCACTTAACTTCCCTTAGCTTCCTTCCCATTCAGGGGCTCCTGTGAACTTTCAAACAACTATTTTCCTCCTGGGGAGCTCTCAGCTGCTCCTTGCCTCCCAGGGTTGCCTCAACCTCCCTGAAGGGGCATCACTCCTGTTCTTTTGAGTCCTTGGTATCAGACATCCTGAGTGAGGAAAGCAGGTTTATCCTTGAAGTGTTTAGTACAACACCCAGGATTTGAAGGACTAGAAGAGCTACAGGATTTAGTATGATTTGCATTCAGGCTGGCAAAGTAGAGACAATAGGGAGCCACTGTCTATCTCTATCAGAAAAGTTCCCATCCTCAGCTCTCAGGCTAATGTCTCCACCTCAGAGACCTCCCCCTTCCACTCTCTTGAGAATGGCAGCCTCCCTTAATGTCTGTACAATCATCCCATTTAGTTTCCTAAAGAATAATGCACACTGTCGTGATCTTATCTATTATTTGTTTACTTGCTCATTGTCTATCTCCCTATAGGAATATAGGGCCAGTAAGAAGAGAAACCATCCGTGTTGTTAGTAGCTGAATACCCAGCACCCAGCACCCTGCCTGGCACACAGTTAAAGTTAGCTAAATGAGGGAATCACCCGCTATCAAAGTGAAGACACAGGATACTTTCCTAACTCATTTTTCTTCAAAGCAGAAATGTTCTCAACTGGTTTTTGTCCTTATTCCCCTGCTACAAGCAGAATTTTGTGATCTTTCTTAAAGCCTTCTGGAATAGGTTCCTTGCTTTCTTCTATTTTTTTCTAATCCCTCTCCTGCTCTCTGGCCCATTTCTCTTCTCTGAGTGGTTTCTTCTCTCCAGTCCCGGAAGGCACTCCTAAGACATAATTTTCAGCTTTGGTAACCATAATGAATTGACTAAAAAACTTGACACTGACTGAGGAGAGAAGAAGTGCAAGGCTCTGGTCCTCTCAAGTATGACAAGGGCACCAATATTGGCCCAGAAACTCTGGGGCCAGAAACTGGACTCCCAGACTTCCTGGACATGGCTTCAGCTGAGCCCAAGCATCAATCTCTCCTGAGATTAATTTTGATTTTCAGATCAAGTATGATTTATTTACCATTTTTATCTGCAGGAATTCACTCTCTTTCTACACTGCTTCCCTCTTTTTTTCCAATATTGAGGCCTAAGTGACACAGGAAATGTTCTTGTCACTGGTATCTGATTTTTGGAGACATTGGTTTCACTGCAGCAACGCTTAAGTTGAAAGAGAAGAGTTTGGCTCGTTGAGTTGAAGGGATGCTGAGGAAAGGGGCATTCCTCTTCCTCTTCATTCAAGACACACAGCTCGTCCAGTCTAACACCATTGTCTTGACTGAGGTGTAAATTTGTTTGCATTTTCACTTTCTGCTTTCTATGGGAAGAAGGGACAGGTTCCAGACCCACCTCCTGAGAGCACTCTGGGACAGCTTCTGCCTTCTCTGTCAGCCTCCCCCATTCCTTGCCCCACCCGCATCCACAGCAACCCTCACCACACGGCTTTCTCCACTTGGCAGTTCTCTCTCCTTTTCATCTCTGTGATTCTAGTAACTGATTATTTGACTTTTGAGCTGAGGTGAACTTCAACTGCTTGTTTAAAATGATCTGTCAACAAAACATGTAGCTTGAGCTGCTTCATAAAACTCTAAAAATTCATGCATAGCAGCATCAGCCTGTTGATTCATTTTCTGGCCTCTTAACCACAACAGCTCAAAGTAGAAGATTTAAGTTATAAAGCACCAAGCTTTCCTCTGGATTTAACTCCAGAACAAAGTCCCTTGAGCCACGCAGATCTGTGCCCCTTTCTCTGAGGCAGAAACCTGAAGGAAATTTCTCAGTAGGTTATGAAGACCCCATCCAAGCTCCCTTGGGAACAAACCAACCCAAAAGCAGCTGGTATCACTTACTTTACCCACCAAGCACCCAGCCTGGGTGGGGCTTCAGCAGCAGGACAGTCTTACTTTGTCCCTTTGCCTTTATATCCTGGAATTCCTTCATGTCTTAGAGAGACAGCAAAAGTTCAGGCATGAACCAGTATATATCCCAGCCTACATGCTCTTCTTACAACGTAGTGTAATGCTGACGTTCCTCTATATTCCCTCCCCTTGAACTTGGGAAAGGATTCCCTGGGTGGTTCAAATGGTTCACATGCTTGACTGCTAACTAAAGGTTTGGGGGTTCGAGTCCACCCAGAGGTGCCTCAGAAGAAAAGCCCGGAGATCTACTTCTGGAAAAATCAGCCAATGAAAACCCAAGGAAGCATAATTCTAATCTGACACACATGGGATCACCTTGAGCCAGAATTGACTCAACAGCAACTGGAGAAGAACTTGGACAGATCTTTGCAACTGCCTGGAGCAATAGAATGGGGTAGAAGTGATGATAAGTGACTTTTGAGGCTAGTTCATAAAAGTCAGCTTGGCTTCCACCTGGCTCTCTCTCCAGACATGCTCCTTGAGAGCCTAGATTGAAATGTAAGAAGTCCAGGTACCTGAAGCTGCCATACCAGAGAGACCACATGGAGAAACCATTTAGAGATAGAGAGAGGTCAGAGGAGCCCTTGGCCATTTGAATCTTCCCAGCAATAACCATCAGACCTGTGAGTGAGTGATGTTTCCAAAGATTCCAGCTCCAGGCTTCCAGCTGCTCTACCAAGATGCCCTACCTGAATTCCTGACCCACAGAATTTGTGAACATAATAAATGGTTGTTTTACCACCACAAAATTTTGGAGTAATTTGTTAAGCAGTCAAAATAACTAGAATAGGAAGGGGGATATTATTTGCATCTCAAACTAGAAAGTAGCACCAGTTGTTACAAAGGTGACTTTGCAAATATCTGATTGATTCATTATGTGTTGACTGTATAGACATTCTCTCAGAGTTACAGGGTTCCAGAAATGTCGGATTAACCAGCAATGCCTTGGTTGTCAGCCTAGGTGGGACAGGGTCAATTCATGAGCTACATGGTCTTCAGCTTCAGGGGGGTTTGGGCCCCCAATTCTTCTGTAATCTGTCACTGAGACTTTAAGTAAAATCAACTGGAGATGACCACCCATGCCAGCGATGCAGGAAGAAGGCAGCCCTTTTACAAACCTTCTTTATAAAGTCTCTTCGCTAGATAACAATTGGATGCATACATTTAAAATTGTTCCCTCATTCAATCAACTGGAAACCCAATATGTACCCAGTATTGGTTACTGTGGAAGATGTATCTTTCCAGAACTCTGTAGATACGAAGTTATGAAAGGTGGGTAGCAGGAAGCAAGACTTAGGCATCATTGAACTTCTCCAAACTCTAAATTTGGCTAGAGAAATAGGACTAACTCAACCCGGTAACTGGACTCTAGTTACTGGAGGATGATGTCTCACAGTATTTAAAGTTTCTCTGTTGTGTCCTCCTTCCTCATCCTGAGGATAACACAAAGAATAGTATCTGTTCACCATTATTGCTCCAGTGTCCTCAGCTCCCAGGAGAACAAGAAAAGATTGGACTCGAATTGCTAGAAACCTAAAACTTATCTTTTCTAACGATCAGCTGCCCAGTGCACTTGTGGTTGTTGTTGTTTGCCGTTGAGTTGATTCCAACTCATATTAGTAGAACTACCCCATATAGTTTTCTTGGCTGTAATCTTTACAGAAGCAGATTGCCAGTCTTTTTTTCCGCTGAGCTGCTGATGGGTTTGAACCACCAACCTTTCAGTTAGCAGCCAAGAGCTTAACTACTGCACCACCGTTGTTGTTGTTAAGTGCCATCGAGTTGGTTCTGATTCATAGCAACCCTATGTACAACAGAACAAATCAGTGCCAGGTCCTGCACCATCCTCACAATCTTTGCTATGTTTGAGCCCATTATTGCAGCCACTGTATCAGTCCATCTCATTGAGGGTATTCCTCTTTTCCGCTGATCGTCTACTTTACCAAACATGATGTCCTTCTCCAGGGAATGGTCCCTCCTGAAAACATCGCCAAAGTATGTGAAACGAAGTCTCACCATATTCGATTTTAAGGAGTATTTTGGCTGTACTTCTTCAAAGTCAGATTTGTTTGTTCTTCTGGCAGTCCATGGTATATTGAATTTTTATGCGCACACCTTCTACGTTTGTCTAATCAACCACGCCCTCCCCCCATGAGATATTTTTGTAAGACTGCTATGCTAATCTTTTTACAGCAAAGTGTAAAAAAAAAAAAATGACATAGCGGTGCTTATGAAAATACCTCATGGAGTGGGAGGGCACAGCTGGCAAACAAACGCCAACATCATGATTCAAAGGCATCAAATCTTCTTTGATCTTCCTTGTGTATAGTCATTGTCCAGCTTTCCCAAGCATATGAGGCAATTGAAAAGATCATGGCTGGGGTAAGGCGCACCCTAGTCCTCAAGCTGACATCTTTGCTTTTTAACACGTTAAAGAGATATTTTGCAGCAGATTTGCTCAATGCAATACATTGTTTAATTTCTTGACTGCTGCTTCCACGAGTGTTGATTGTGGATCCAAGAAAAATGAAATCCTTGACAACTTCAATATTTTCTCTGTTTATCATGATGTTTCTTATTGGTCCAGTTGTGAGGATTTTTGTTTTCTTTATATTAAGGTGTAATCCGTACTGAAGGCTATAGTCTTTGATCTTCATCAGTAACCATTTCAAGTCCTCTTCACTTTCGGCAAGGAAAGTTGTGTCATCTGCATATCTTGGGTTGTTAAGGAGTCTTCCGCCAATCCTGATGCCACATTCTTTTTCGTATAGTCCAGTTTCTCAGATTATTTGCTCAGCATACAGATTGAATAGGTATGGTGAAAGGATACAACCCTGACACACATCTTTCCTGATTTTAAACCACTCAGTAGCCTTTTGTTCTGTTTGAACAACTGCATCATGGTTTTGTACAGGTTCTGCATAAGCACAATTAAGTGTTTTGGAATTCTCATTGCTCATAATGTTATCATAATTTGTTATGATCCACACAGTCAAATACCTTTTCATAGTCAGTAAAACACAGGTAAACATCTTTTTGGTATTCTCTGCTTTCAGCCAAGATCCACCTGGTATCAGCAATGATATACCTCATTCCACATCCTCTTGTGAATCCAGCTTGAATTTCTGGAAGTTCCCTGTCAATGTACTGCTGCAATCCTTTTTTAATTATCTTCAGTAAAATTTTACTTGCATGTGATATTAGTATCATTCAACCATTTCTGCGTTCCATTAGATCACCTTTCTTTGAAATAGATACATACATAGGTCTCTTCCAATCAGTTGACCAGGTAGCTGTCTTCCAGATTTCTTGGCATAGACAAGCCAGAGCTTCCAGTGTTGCATCCATTTGTTGAAACATCTCAATTGGTATTCTGTCAATTCCTGGAGCCTTGTTTTTCACCAATGCCTTCAGTGCAGCTTGGACTTCTTCCTTCAGTACCATTGCTTCTTGATCATATGCCAGCTCCTGAAATGGTTGAACATTAACTGATTCTTTTTGATACAGTTAATCTCTGTATTCCTTCCATCTTTTTTTGATGCTTCCTGCATCATTCAATTTTTTGCCCATAGAATCTTTCAATATCGCAACTTGAGGCTTAAATTTTTTATTCAGTACTTTCAGGTGCCACCAGGCACCTTTTATTCAGGGTAAAGTTGACAGGTAAATAAATTAGCATTCCTGTTTTGGTTGACATTTCCTGTGGGTGAGAGTTGGTTTACAGGCCATTGCCAATGGAGAGTTGGGAAGGTCCTGAGAGGGGAAAGGATGGGGAAATATTTTGCCATTTATCAAGCAATGAGGAGTGGCTGCCACTCATCTCCTGGAGTAGGGAATCTGCTGGCCAAATCCAGCTGCCACCCATCTGTGTACAGCACACAGCTAAGAATGATTTTACATCTTAAATGGCTGAAAAAAAAATCAAAAGAAGAATAATATTTCATGACATGTGAAAATTATATGAAATTCAAGTTTCAGTGACCATAAAAGTTTTTTGGAACACAGCCATACTTGTTCATTTACATATTACCTGTGGCTGCTTTTGCACTACAAGGGTAGAATTGAGCTGTTGTGATAGAGACCAAATGGCCCACAAAACCTAAAATATTTACAATCCTATCTGGTCCTTACAGAAAAAGTGTGCCAACCCCTGTCTTGGCGTAAAGGCCCTAACAGGGGCCTCCAGGCATTGGGTGCAGCCATACCTGAAGTCAGACCTTCTAGAGGAGCTAACCCTCAGCCCATGTACAGACAAGGCTCTTTCCATATCAGCAGGAGAGGAAAAGTTTACACTGTCTAATCCAAAAAAATATAAGTTGTAAATCTGAACTCCCATCAGAATCAACTCGATGGCAATGGGTTTTACGGATATACCTGTGGATAAGGAGCCCTGATGGTACAGTGGTTAAGCGTTCAGCTGCTAACCGAAAGGTCAGTGGTTCAGATCCACAGGAGAAAGATGTGGGAATCAGCTTCTGTAAAGATTATAGCCTTGGAAACCCTATGGGGCAGTTCTACTCTGTCCTATAGGGTCACTATGAGTCGGAATTGACTTGCCAGCAATGGGGCTTTGGTTCGGTCAGTCCACTTACAGAGGGTAGTGGTGGCTCAGCGGTAGAATCCACATCTTCCACATGGGAGACCCAGGTTCATTCCCAGCCAATGCACATCATGTGCAGCCATCACCCATCTGTCAGTGGAGGCTTGTGTGTTGCTATGATGCTGAACAGATTTTAGTGAAGCTTCCAGACTAAGATGGCCCAGGAAGAAAGGCCTGGCAATCTATTTCTAAAAATCAGCCATTGAAAACCCTATGGATCACAAAGGTCTAATCCACAACCTATTATGGGAATGGCTCAGAACCGGACAGTGTTTCATTCTGTTGTGCAGGGAGTCACCATGAGTCAGAGGCTGACTGCGTGGTAGCTAACAACGACAATTCACTTACATCAGAGATTCTCCGACCTGACTGTACATAGAATCACCCAGGGAGCTTTTTCAAAATATCAATGCTTGGTTCCCTCCTGCCCCCCAGACCAAGCATCTGGGGATGGGCCCAGGCTTCAGTATCTTTTCAGAGCTCTCCAGGTGATTCCAAAGTGCAGTCAAGTTTGAGAATGACTGCAAGAGGCTTGTTTGCTAATGTTAAGCCTGGTTTCTGGAGCTTTTTCTAAGCAAGCACCATCACCCATCCTCAGGCATGTGTTTTGGGAACTGCACATCAGCACCATGGAAGGTGGAGCTGTGGAAAAAGACATGGAGGAGCAAGCTGTGGTTACCCCTTGCCTTTCATTTTTACAGGTGCACAGCCAAATGACTTCATCTGTGTGCGGGCAAGTTTCTGAGATTTCCCAGGATGGGGAGTCTGTGCCACCAGGGCTCTCCTTGTATCTCATGCCAACTCTTAGCAGAGGGAACATGGTGTCTTGCCCTAGATGCCACTCACAAGTTTATTTTCCTACACCTTAGAAGAGGGCAAACAAGAACTTGGCTGCTGCCCCACCCAAGGACAGCTTAAGCGCACATCTTTCCTGATGACTCCAGAGACCTCACCTCTTCTTGGAATGTGGCTAGAGAAGATGAACTGCATATACTTTCTTTCCTTCATTCATTCACTCAACAGTATTTACTGAGCATCAACTACTTACCAAGCACAATGAATTTTAAGAATGCAGTGATGAATAAGAGCCCCACAGGAGCTCAGAGACTAGGGATAGAAGCAACCAAATTAACCCAACAAAGCACTCTGTAACACTTAAAGGCCGTTCTGAAGGGAGATGTGCAGGAGGCCACTGGGACTTTGAGCAGAGAAATGATGTTCTCTCAAAGGCAAAGCGATGCTTGAACTGGTCTGGAAGAATTCCTTGTCAGGTAAAGGAGGACATGAGGATAGAGCATGGGAGCTGGAAAGAGATAACATGGGTATGACTGGAGCTGGGGCAAGGGTTGTCGAGAGTGGGCAGGAATTGAAGCTAGAGAAGAAAGCTGGAGGCCACTTCGGAATGGTGGGCAGTGCCAGGACCAGAGGAAACCAGTAGAGCTTTTCAGGAGAGAAGTGAGCTTCAGAGGAAGCCCTGGCTTGGTTCTGATATTGGATTCTGGGAGGCAGCAGGAGCAACGAGGATGCTTACTGCTTAGGATAAAATGTGATGAGCTCCTAACCTATTGCCATGAAAGTGAGTACAGAAAAGAGACGTGGATTCAAGGCATATTTCAGAAATGCATTCAGTAGGACTTGGAGAGTCCCTGCTACACCCATCCAACTCTCTCCCCAATGTTTCTACCTCTCTTATCCTCCCCTGCTGTCTCTGCTCCTGCCTGCAGCCAAGGCCAGAGGGAGAGAACACCAGAAGGGAAATAATGAGTGCTGTTGGAGGGTTTGCTTTTGTGTGTGTTCTTTTTAAACACCTGTTATGTTGTTGTTAAGCCCCCAAAGTTCCCCTGGGAATTCTTCAAATGGATTTTCTGAAAAGTGTTCCATGTGCTTCCTCTACATTGCTAAAGCTCAGTGGTGCCTTTGAGAGACAGTGTTGTTGTGTTATACTGCTTATGGCTGTGAGCTCTGGCGTCACATAGGTTTGGATTTGAACCCTGGCCCTGTAAAGAAGAAAACAAGATCCATGGACCAGTAGTATAAGGTTGGCTTGATAGGCAGCTGCCAGATCATAGCAGGCCTTATAGACCCTATGTGGACATTGGATTTTAATCTAAGTCAGCAAGAAGCCATTAAAACATTTCAGATGGTAGAATGATATGGTCTCATTTAACTTTTTAAAACATTTTTAATACGTTTTACTTTTTAGAGTAGCTTTAGGTTTACAGAAAAATTGTGGAGAAAGTTCCTATTTACCCCCTCACCCCCTGCACACAGTTTCTCCTCTTATCAACATCTTGCATCAGCGTGGTGTGTTTGTTACAACTGATGAACCAATACTGATACACTATTATTAACTCTAAGTCCATAGTTTACATTAAGGTTCATTCTTCGTGTTTTACAGTCCTATGGGTTTTAGCAAATGCATAATGTCATATGTCCACCATTACAGCATCGTACAGAATAGTTTTGCTACCCTTAAAATAACCTGTACTCCACCTATTCATTCCTCCCCACCCCATCCCCATTCCCAGTTCTGACAACCACTGATCTGTTTACTGTCTCAATAATTTTGCACTTTCCAGAATGTCATATAGTTGGAATCATACAGTAAGTAGCTTTTTCAGATTGGTTTTTGTCACTTAGCAATATGCATTTAAGTTTCCTCCATGTCTTTTCATAGCTTGATAGCTCATTTCTTTTTATCTCTGAATAATACTCCATTGTATGGATGTACCACAGATTGTTTATCCATTTACCTACTGAAGGACATCTAGGTCACTTACAATTTTTGGCAATTATGAATGAAGCTGTTTGTAAGGACATAAATTTTTTATTTTAGGGGGTAAGTATCTAGGAGCATGATTGCTGGATTGTATGGTAAGACTGTGTTTAGCTTTGCAAGAAACTGCCAGACTGTTTTTCAAAGTGGCCGTACCATTTTGCATTCCCACTAGCAATGAATGAGAGTTCCTGTTGCTCCATATCCTAGTCAGCATTTAGTGTTGTCTGTGTTTTGGATTTTAGCCATTCTAATAGGTATGTAGTGGTATCTCATTGTTGTTTTACTTTGCAAATCCCTAGTGACATATAATAGTATCTTTTGATATGCTTATTTACCATCTATATATCTTCATTGGTGAGATGTCTGTTCAGATCGTTTGCTCATTTTTTAATTGAGTTCTTTGTTTTCTTATTGTTGAGTTTTAAGAGTTCTTTATAAATCTTGGGTACAAGGCCTTTATCAGATATGTGTTTTGAAAATATTTTCTCCCAGTCTGTGGTTTGTCTTTTCATTTTGTTAGGGATTTATCTTTTTAAAAAATAAATAAATAAAATAAAAACTCTGCCAGTTGTCAAATGATTGAAGGAAAGTAGAAGTAGAATTGGAAAATCCTGTTAGAAATCCATAGAAGTTGTCTATGTGAGAGACATGATGTCTACAATGCAGAGCATGCAGTGGAGACGGAGTGTAGTGCCATATTTGAAATATACCACAGACATAATATGACAGTTTGCCAACAGTCTGAAAGGGGGACGAGAGAAAAGTGAGGAATCAAGGATGACTCCTAGATTTTCAGCTTGAGGAAGTATGTGGAATGGTGGTGCCATTTACCAAAATAGGGAACACTACAGAAGAACCAATCTTAGGGGGAATCCTTAGTTTTGTTTTGGAAAGTTAACATTTGAAATGGCTTGTAGATATCCTGGTGAAGATATCTTGCATGTATTTTTATATATGAATCTAGAGCTCAATGATGAGGTCAAATATGAAGATATAAATTAGGGAATCATCAGCATACAGGTGAAACTGGGTAACACTGCCCAGAGAGTAAATGTAGACGTGGAGAGAAGAGCTTACATGGTACTCAACAGGGAGGCAAAGAAAGGGGAGAGGAGGGAAAGGTAAAGGAAAGAGCAAGGGAGGGCCTGGCTGAGCCCAGAGGCGCACCAACATTTAGCGGTCAGGTGGAGGAGAAGGTACACAAATAAGACTGAGGAGACAAGGAAGGGGGTTGCCAGAGGGTTTGAAAGTAAACCAGAAGAGGGCTGATTCAGTAAAACCGGTTGCCATCAAGTCTATTCTGACTCATGGCCACCCCCTGTGTGTCAGAGTAGAACTGTGCTACATAGGGTTTCCAATGGCTAATTTTTCAAAAGTAGATTGCCCAGCCTTTCTTCTGAGGTGTCTCTGGGTGGATTCGAATAGCTAACCTTTCAGTTAGCAGCTAAGTGTGTTAACCCCTTATATTACCCAGGTACATCAGAGGGTTGATCAGGTAAGTGAAAAGAAGTGACTGTATCCAGCAGGAGGTGAGAGAGTAAAGCAAGAGGAGGACAGAAAAGTGAACATTGTATGGGCAGCATGGTTATTGATGTCTGGGCAGGAGCTGCTTCAGTGGAGCAGTAGAGGTGGAATCCAGAATGGAGTGAGCTGAAGAATGAACAGGAGGTGGTGAAGTGAAGGCGGTGACATAGACAACTCCCCGGATAGACAGGGGGCAAAGAACCTTGGCAGTAGGAAGATGCAGGGTCAAAAGTGAAAGTATTTGGTTTTGTTCTAAGCTATTTAACAGCAAGGTTGTATGTGAGGAAATAGATGCAATAGAGAGAAGATTGATACAAGAAAGAAGATGAGTTCACCTCAGGAGTGAAGTTGTTGAGAAGAGGAGCGACTCTGGCAAAAACGGGAAGATTTCACTTTGTATTAAGAGAGAAGATGGGGGAATGTGGGTACGAGTGTGAAGAAGTTTGTAGACAGGTGGTGGAAAGATGCAGGAGTTTCTGTATGAATCCTTCAATATCTCTGTGAATTTATCATCTGAGAGAGGCGTAGGAAGACATATAAGAAGTTTAAAACAAGAGAAGAGAGTATAAAAGCCACTTCGGTGAGTGGAAAAGCAAGCTTGCAGGGAAACATAGTGGAATTGCTAGACAGTGTTGAATGCTCATTTAAGATATGAGGTCATGCTCAGCAATCCCAATCCTAGGTATATACCCAAAAGTTTTGAAAGCAGAAACACAAAAAGATACCTGTAGACCAATGTTCATTGCAACACTATTCACAATCGCCAAAAGGTGGAAACAACATATGTGGCCATCAACAGGTGAATGGATAAGCAAAATGTGGTGTGTACATACAGTAGAATATTACTCAGTCATAAGGAGAAATGAAGTCTTCACACATGCTATGACATGGATGAACCTTGAAAACATTATGCTGAGTGAAATAAGTCAGTCACAAAGGACAAATATGGTATGATCTCACTTATATGAAATAGGCTTACCGGGGTGGAAGGGAGGGGGACAGGAGGTGTTACTGTTTAGGGGGCACTGAGTTTATGTTAATCACAATGGAAAGTTGGAAAAGGATAGTGACAACGGTTGTACAACAACGTAATCAATGTCTCTAAATTGTACAAGGAAAAACTGTTGAATGGACAGATGTTTTGTTATGTATATTCTTGTTGTTGCTGTTGTTAGGAGCCGTTGAATCGATTCTGACTCATACCGACCCTGTGTACGACAGAACAAAACACTACCCAGTCCTGCACCATCCTCATGATCATTGTTATGCTTGAGCCCATTGTTGCAGCCACTGTGTGAATCCATCTCTTTGAGGGTCTTCCTCTCTTTTGCTGACCCTCTACTTTATCAAGTATGATGTCCTTCTCCAGGGACTCACCCCTCCTGATAACATATCCAAAGATAACGGGTGGCTCAGATTGGATGGAGGAAGAGCTTGTTGGCAGTGAGAAGGTCAAGGAACAAAGATGTCAGGGTGTTGGACAGATTATGCAAGTAAGCACTGAAGTCATCGATGTTAATAAAGGTAAAGATGGACAAGAAGACAGTGCTGAAGTCATCAGTAAGGGAAGGGAAGCTCAGCCCTGAGGCGAGGCAACAGGTATTATGGCAAGATGGCACAAACTTCAGAGAAAAATGACACAAACTTTAGAGTAAGTGGTGCATTTGGTTCAACACTTTAAAGAGGTCTTTCGCAGCAGATTTGTCCAATGCAATGTGTCTTTTGATTTCTTGACTGCTGCATCAATGGGTATCGATTGCCGCGAAAGACCTCTTTAAAGTGTTGAAAAGCAAAGATGTCACCTTGAAGACTAAGGTGTGCCTGACCCAAGCCATGGTGTTTTCAATCACCTCATATGCATGTAAAAGCTGGACGACGAATAAGGAAGACCGAAGAAGAATTGATGCATTTGAATTGTGCTGTTGGTGAACAATATTGAACGTACCATGGACTGACAAAAGAACGAACAAATCTATCTTGGAAGAAGTGCCACCAGAATGCTCCTTAGAAGCAAGGATGGTGAGACTTTGTCTCATATACTTTGGATGTGTTATCAGGAGGAATCCATCCCTGGAGAAGGACATCATGCTCAGTAGAGGGTCAGCAAAAAAGAGAAAGACCCTCAACGAGATGGATTGACACAGTGGCTGCAACAATAGGCTCAAGCATAACAACAATTGTGAGAATGGCACAGGACAGGCAGTGTCTTGTTCTGTTGTACATAGGATCGCTGTGAGTCGGAACTGACTCAGGAGCACCTGACAACAACAACAACATCACAGAGGTAAAGTGTCATTCTCATCACTTCATATCAAGTGTATATGCTATCGACATGACTTATCGCTATTAATGCTGACCTTGACCAAACTGGAGGAGGTAGTGTTTGTCAGGTTCCTCCACTGTAAAGTTACTCCTTTTTCCCCCTTCCCACACTGTACTCTTTGGAAGGAAGTCACTATGCACAGCCCACATTTAAGGAGTGGAAAGTGTAGTAGCTGAATAATGGCCCCGAAATATGTCCACATCCTAATTACTGGAACCTGTGAAGGTTACCTTATCTGGCAAAAGTGACTTTGCAGATGTGATTAAGTTAAGGATCTTGCAATGAGACAATTGTCCTGGATTGTCTCAGTGAGCCCTAAATGCAATCACAAGGGTCCTTATAAGAGGGAGGCAGAGGAAGACGACAGAGAAGAGGAAAACGCAATGTGACAGTTTCAGATTTACAGAAGGCAGAGATTGGAGTGAGGCAGCCAGGACCCACCAGACATTGGGAGAGGCAAGGAAATCACATTGCTAGCACGTATACTTGATATGATGTGATGAGAATGGCACTTTACCTCTGTGGCAAACACTAAATAGTTCACTCCACTCTCTTCTTGCTTGAACGGTTATCTTAGTTATCCAGTGCTGCTGTAACAGAAATACCTTAAGTGGATTCTCCCCTTGAGCCTCCAGAGGGAGTGCGGTGCTGCCCAAGTCTTAATTTCAGACCAGTGATACAGATTTCAGACTTCTGGCCTCCAAAACTGTGCAGGGATAAATTCCTGTTGTTTTAAGCCACAAAGTTTGTGGTAATTTGTTACAGCAGCCTCAGGAAATTAATGCAGGGAGTTATGCCCTACTTCCTTGAGGGTGGGGTATCTGTATCAATTATTTTGATTCTCCTGCACGGGAGATTTGTCTCTTCGTCCCCACTTATTTTATTCAATCATTTATTTATATCGGTATGAACCCATGGATATTTATTTTATACTTTGGGTTATAATCCAATGTTACTTTATTTATTCTGTTGTACCACATTCTTTTTAAAGACAGAATGTCTTTCTCTGTGCAGGTAACCCACCACACCTACAGGTGCCTCTGGCAGGCACATGAGAAGTTTCTAGGGACTAGATGGGGATTTGGAAGGTGAGTTTGTCTGTTGTGCTCCCTGTCGGGGCAGTCATTGGTGGTAGCCAGGCATCATCTAGTTCTTCTGGTCTCAGGCTGATGGAGTTTCTGGTTTATGTGGCCCCTTCTGTCTCTTGGGCTAATATTTTCCTTGTGTCTTTGGTGTTCTTCATTTTCCTTTGCTCCAGGTGTGTTGGGACCAATTGATGTATCTTAGATGGCCACTTGCTAGCTTTTAAGACCCCATATGCCACTCACCAAAGTAGAATGCAGAACATTTTCTTAATAAACTTTGTTATGCCAATTGCTCTAATGTCCCCTGAAAGCATGGTCCCCAGACCCCCGCCCCTGCTACTCTGTCCCTCAAAGTGTTTGGTTGTATTCAGGAAACTTCTTAGCTTTTGGTATAGTCCAGTTGTGCAGACTTCCCCTGTAGTGTGCGTTGTCCTTCCCTTCACCTAAGATAATTCTTATCTACTATCTAGTTAGTGACTAACCCTCTCCCTCTCTCCCCCACGTTCGTAACCATCAAAGAATGTTGTCTTCAGTGTTTAAACCTTTTCTTGAGTTCTTATAATAGTGGTCTCATACAATATTTGTCTTTTTGCAAATGACTAATTTCACTCAATATAATGCCTTCCAGATTCATCCATGTTATGAGTTGTTTTGCAGATTCATCATTCTTTATCATTGCATAGTATTCCGTTGTGTGAATATACCATAATTTGTTTATCCATTCATCTGTTGATGGGCACCTAGGTTGTTTCCATCTTTTTGCTTTTTGTGAACAGTGCTGCAATGAACATGGGTGTGCATATATCTATTCGTATGACGGCTCTTATTTCTCTAAGATCTATTCCAAGGAGTGGGATTGCTGGATCGTATGGTACTTCTATTTCTAGCTTTTTAAGAAAGTGCCAAATCAATTTCCAAAGTAGTTGTACCATTTTACATTCCCACCAACAGTGTGTAAGTGTTCCAGTCTCTCCACAACCTCTCCAGCATTTATTATTTTGTGTTTTTTGGATTAATGCTAGCCTTGTTGGGGTGAGATGATATCTCATTGTAGTTTTGATCTGCATTTCTCTAATGGCTAATGATCGTGAGCATTTCTTCATGTGTCTGTTAGCTGCCTGAATATCTTCTTGGCGAAGTGCCTGTGCATATCCTATGCCCATTTTTAATTGGGTTATTCGTCCTTTGTTGAGGTTTTGCAGTATCTGTAGATTTTAGAGATTAGACGCTGATCAGATTTGTCATAGCCAAAAATTTTTTCCCAGTCTGTAGGTTGTCTTTTTACTCTTTTGGTGAAGTCCTCTAATAAGTGTTTGATTTTTAGGAGCTCCCAGTTATCTAGTTTCTCTTCTGGTGTTTGTGCATTGTTACTTACAGTTTGTATTCTGTTTATGCCATGTATTAGGGCTCCTAGTGTTGTCCCTATTTTTTCTTCCATGATCTTTATTGTTTTTGATGTTATATTTAGGTCTTTGATCCATTCTGAGTTAGTTTTAGTGCATGGTATGAGGCATGGGTCTTGTTTCATTTTTTTGCAGATGGATATCCAGTTATGCCAGCACCATTTCTTAAAGAGACTGTCTGTTCCCCATGTGATGGACTTTGGACATTTGTCAAATATCAGCTGCTCATAGGTGGATGAATTTAAGTCTGGATTCTCAACTCTGTTCCACTGGTCTATGTAGCTGTTGTACAGGTAGCAGGCTGTTTTGACCACCGTGGCGGTATAATAAGTTCTAAAATCAGGTGGTGTGAGGCCTCCTGCTTTGCTCTTCTTCTTCAGTAATGCTTTACTTAGCCAGGGCCTCTTCCCTTTCTATATGAAGTTGGTGATTTGTTTCTCCATCTCATTAAAAAAATGCCGTTGGAATTTGGGTCGGGATTGCATTGTATCTGTAGATCGCTTTGGGTAGAATTGACATTTTCACAATGTTGAGTCTTCCTATCTATGAGCAAGGTATGTTTTTCCACTTCTGTAGGTCTCTTTTGGTTTCTTGCAGTAGTGTCGTGTAGTTTTCTTTGTATAGGTCTTTTACATTTCTGGTTAGATTTATCCCTAAGTATTTTATCTTCTTGGCGGCTATTGTAAACGGTATTGATTTGGTGATTTCCTCTTTGAAGTTCTCTTTGTTGGTGTAGAGGAATACAACTGATTTTTGTATGTTTATCTTATATCCTGATATTTTGCTAAAATCTTCTATTAGTTCCAGGAGTTTTCTTGTGGATTCTTTGGGGTTTTCTGTGTGTAAGATCATATCATCTGCCAATAGACATA
>NW_004443940.1:12435839-12438281 GCF_000243295.1 Trichechus manatus latirostris
TATGCTGAAGAATTTCCCTTCTATTCCTATTTTGCTGAGAGTTTTTATCATGAATGGGTGTTGGACTTTGTCAAATGCCTTTTCTGCATTGATTGATAAGATCATGTGGTTCTTGTCTATTGTTTTATTTATGTGATGGATTACATTGATTGTTTTTCTAATGTTGAACTGTCCCTGCTTACCTGGTATGAATCTCACTTTGTCATGGTGAATTTGTTTTTAATACATTGTTGAATTCTATGGGCTAGAATTTTTTTGAGGATTTTTGCATCTATGCTCATGAGGGAGATTGGTCTGTAATTTTCTTTTTTGTGGTGTCTTTACCTGGTTTTGGTATCAGGGTGATGCTGACTTCATAGAACGAGTTTGGGAGTATTCCTTCATTTTCTGTACTCTGAAATACCTTTAGTAGTAGTGGTGTTAACTTTTCTCTGAAAGTTTGGTAGAATTCTCCAGTGAAATCATCAGGGCCAGGGCTTTTTTTTGTTGAGTTTTTTAAAATTACCTTTTCTATCTCTTCTTTTGTTGTAGGTTTATTTAGTTGTTCTACCTCTGTGTTAGTTTAGGTAGGTAGTGTGTTTCTAGAAATTTGTTGATTTCCTCTAGGTTTTCAAATTTGTTAGAGTACAATTGTTCACAGTATTCTGTTATGATTCTTTTAATTTCAGTTTGATCTGTTGTGATATTGCCCATCTCATTTCTTATTCAGGTTATTTGCTTCCTCTCCTGTTTTTCTTTTGTCAGTTTGGCCAGTGGTTTATCGAGTTTGTTGATCTTTTCAAAGAACCAGCTTTTGGTCTTGTTAACTCTGTCAATTGTTTTTGTATTCTCTATTTCATTTAATTCTCCTCTAATCTTTATTATTTGCTTTTTTCTGGTGCCCAAGGGCTTCTTTTGCTGCTCTTTTTCTATTTGTTCGAGTTGTAGGGCTAATGTTTTGATTTTGGCCCTTTCTTCTTTTTGGACGTGTACATTTATTGCTATAAATTGACCTCTGAGCACTGCTTTTGCAGTGTCCCAAATGTTCTAGTAGGACGTGTTTCATTCTCATTTGGTTCTGTGAATTTGTTTAGTCCATCCTTAATTTCTTCTGTAACCCAGTAGTTTTTGAGCAAAGTGTTATTCAGTTTCCATATGTTTGATTTTTTTTTCCCTTGCTTTTTCTGTTATTGATTTCCACTTAATGGCTTTGTGGTCAGAAAAGATGCTTTGTAATATTTCGATGCTTTGGATTCTGTTAAGGCTTGCTTTATGGACTAATATGTGGTCTATTTTGGAGAACGTTCCATGTGCATTGAAAAAGAAAGTGTACTTGGCTGCTGTTGGGTGGAGTGTTCAGTGTATGTCTATGAGATCAAGTTGGTTGATTGTGGCATTTAAATCTTTCTTGTCTTTATTGAGCTTCTTTCTGGATGTTCTGTCCTTCACCGAAAGTGGTGTGTTCAAGTCTCCTACTATTATTGTGGAGCTATCCATCTCTCTCTTCAGTGCTGTTAGAGCTTGTTTTATGTATTTTGGAGACCTGTCATTGGGTATGTAAATATTTACTATAGTTATGTCCTCCTGGTGTATTGACCTTTTAATCATTATACAGTGTCCTTCTTATCCTTTGTGGTAGATTTTACTTTAAAGTCTATTTTGTCAGAGATTAATATTGCCACTCCTGCTCTTTTATGAGTGTTGTTTGCTTGATATATTTTTTTCATCTTTTGAGTTTTAGTTTGTTTGTGTCTTTAAGTCTAAGGCGTGTCTCTTATAGGCAGCATATAGACGGATCATGTTTTTTTTGTCCATTCTGCCACTCTCTGTCTCTTTATTGGTGCATTTAGTCCATTTACCTTCCGCATAATTATTGATAGGTATGCGTTTAGTGCTGTCATTTTGATGTCTTTTTTTGTGTGTTGTTGACAGTTTCTTTGTTTCCCTTAATTTTCTGTGCCGAGTTGTTTTTCTTTATGTATTTTCTTTTCATCTTTTTCATTGTTGTTGATTTTGTATTTGCTGTATTTTTCTTGTTTTTTATTTTGATGTGTAGGATTGTTAGTTTCCTTTGTTGTGAACTTAATATTTACCCCTATTTTTCTAAGTGTAAACCAATCTTTTATTTCTTTATATCGCCTTGACTTCCTCTCTGTACGAAAGATCTATGACTATATTTTTTCGTCCCTCTTTTTTGTTTTATTGTTGTCATCTTTTACATACGTATTGATGTCTCTGTTTCCCTATTTTCAGCCTTTTAGCTTTAATTTATTTTTGTGACTTCCCTATCTGGGTTGATATCTGCTTGCTCTGTCCTGTTTCTAGTCTTGGGTTATTAATTGATGTTATTGATTTTCTGACTGGAGGACTCCCTTTAGTATTTCTTGTAATTTTGGTTTGGTTTTTGCAAATTCCCTAAACTTCTGTTTATCTGGAAATGCCCTAATTTCGCCATCATATTTG
>NW_004443940.1:12438381-12460496 GCF_000243295.1 Trichechus manatus latirostris
GCCATCATATTTGAGAGACAGTTTTGCTGGATGTATAATTCTTGGCTTGCAATTTTTTTCCTTCAAGCCTTTATATATGTCATCCCATTGCCTTCTTGCCCGCATGGTTTCTGCTGAGTAGTCCGAGCTTATTCTTATTGACTCTCCTTTGTAGATGACTTTTTGTTTATCCCTAGCTGCTCTTAAAATTCTCTCTTTATCTTTGGTTTTTGGCAAGCTTGATTTTAATATGTCTTGGTGACCTTCTTTTGGGATCTACTTTATGTGGGATTTGATGAGCATCTTGGATAGATAGCTTCTCTTCTTTTATGATATCAAGGAACTTTTCTGCCAACAAATCTTCAATTCTCTTCTTATTTTCTGTTATCTTCCCCCACCCCCCATTCTGGTACTACAATCACTAGTAGGTTATTCCTCTTGATAGAGTCCCACATAATTCTTAGGGTTTCTTCATTTTTTTTTCATTCTTTTATCAGACTTTTCCTCAAATAAGTTGATGTCAAGTGCTTTGTCTTCAATCTCACTAATTCTGACCTCCATTGCCTCAATTCTGCTCCTATGACTTTCTATTGAGTTGTCTAATTCTGAAATTTTATTGTTAATCTTCTGGATTTCTGTTTGCTGTCTCTCTATGGATTCTTGCAGCCTGTTAAATTTGTCATTATGCTCTTCTATAATCTTCTTAAGTTCCTCTATTGCTTTGTCTGTACGTTCCTTGGATTCTTCTGCATTTTGTCTGATCTCCTTCCTGATCTCTTGAAAAGTGCTGTATATAAATTTTTTGTATTCTACCTCCGGGAAATCCAGGAAGGTCACTTCCTCCAGAAAATTTCTTGATTCTTTGTTTTGGGAGCTTGCTGAAGCCATCATGGTCTACCTGTTTATGTGAGTGGATATTGACTGTTGTCTCTGAGCCATCAATAAGTTATATTTATTTATTTTATGTTTGCTTATTGTGTTCTAGATTCTTGTTTTGTGTTGTTTTGATATGCCCAAATAGGCTGCTCATGTGAGCTAGTTTGATTATTGGTGCCTTTGAAGCTCTAATGTTCTGTCACCAGGTGGTTAGATCTGTTACTGGGTATGTGAGTCCAGGAGTCTGTTTACTTTTCTTGTATGGATTCTGCTCAGGTGCCCAGATAGCCTGTCACCAAGTGTGTGGTGCAGGCTCTCACCTACAGTCCTAGATGGGCAGGGGTGATTGAAGTAGGTACAAGTATCTGGCTGCAGTAGGGGGTCACACACTGAGCAAGGCAGGGGGCTGATGGCTGCCCCTGAGTGTCTGGGAGGAAAGTGTGTCCCTGTTCCCTAGAGTATGTAGGTGGGTGGGTTTTGCAGCCAGACAATAGGCACCCAATACTGTTGGCTGTAAGGACTGGGGGGCACCCCTTATTCTTGGACCCCTGTCACAGGTGGCTAGGTGGCATGAGTGGAGCCACCAGTCCTCAGGTCCCTGATGTGGGTAGATGAGGACCCTGCTTAATGGGCAGAGCAGTGTCAAATGTCACAAACTTGCCACTTCACCATATAGCTGATAGAGTTGAAGTTAGACTTCAGGTATATACCCTGTTGTGCTGTGCTAATGAGGGCCTATGCAGTTGAAATGGGCCCACACTGGTCTCTGAAGGCATGAAAGGCATTCAAAGTCCATGGACCCCTTATGCCTGTGCCTAGGCAAAGAAACTGTGCCTGTGCCTAGGTAAAGAAACTGTGCCTGCACTGAGTTCCCGGCTTAGGGGAGCTGGCAGATTATTTTTTCCTGTTTGTTAATTTGTTCCCTCTCCAAGACCAGGAGAATGGCTCAGAGTACATGATGGGTACTACTTCTGGCCCAGGGAATGCAGCAACCATTGAAGCAAGCCCAGGACCCAGTGCAGAGCAGGAAGAGAGCAGGTAAATGGGAGAGAGGTTATTCCATACAGGGCGTTTTTTGATCTGCATGGTAGGCTAAATGCATGTACTTATCTTTGCGGATTGAGCACCGCTTTTCACTGGCTCTGGCAGCCTGAGCAGACTCTCCACTGCTTGGTCTCTCCCAGCTTGGAAAATACATCCTGAATGCCACTGCTTGCCTCACCACACATGCCAGCCAATCGGACCCACAGGTCGCCAACTCCTGCCACATCAGGTCTCACAACTCTTCACTGCTTCTGAACCATCTCTCCCCCTGCCACTCAGTCTGATTCCTCAACTTTGCTTTTGATTTTCAGGGCTCCTAGATTGTCATACATAATCAATTCACTTGCTTTTTTGGTCTTTGTTGTAAGAGGGACCACCGGAAGCATCTGACTACTCTGCCATCTTGGCCCTGCCTCCTTTTTTCAGCTTTTTAAAATAACATTTATTTTTTCTTTTCAAACTTTTAAAATATGTGCATTATAGAAAACTGGAAAGCAAAGAACAAGAAGAATACAAAAGGCATCCAAAATAATTTTGATGATTTGATTACAGTTTGACATGTCCTTTTATATCCTATGGATGTATATACACAAGCGAGGATACATTTTTAGGTGGTTGAGGTCATACAATGTCTTAGTCATCTAGTGCTGCTGTAACAGAAATACCACAAGTGGATGGCTTTAACAAATAGAAGTTTATTCTCTCATAGTCTAGTAGGCTAGAAGTCCAAATTTAGAGTGTCAGCTCCAGGGGAAGTCTTTTTCTCTCTGTTGGCTCTGGAGGAACATCCTTGACATCAATCTTTCCCTGGACTAGGAGCTTCTCCATGCAGGAACCCTGGGTCCAAAAGATGCGCTCTCTTCCCAGCACTGATTTCTTGGTGGCATGAGGTCCCCAGAAAAGGGCTGTAGTGCTGCCGCTGTCCACTTTCGAGTAGTGCCTGCATATTGCACAGAACCATCTGTAAACCAGGCATGAGTTTTCTCTTCTTCAGTCAAATGATGGTAAGGAACTCCCCTGAGGCCATAGGTGCAGACTGGGAGATGGAAGGGAATGTGACAGGAGTGGAGACCATGGGCATTTGGGCCACTTCCTCATGCAACTTATTTGTGCCTTCAGGTCCTGTTGGGGCCCAATCTTGTATATACCACCTTCATTTAATGATGGAGTGCTGCTGTGCACGTCCAACTTTATGACCTTGTGGGTCAGACAATATCCAGTTCATGGATGGGCAGTTCAGGATGCATGGGGACTTGGTGGCCCATGGTTAAGTGTTCAGTCTCTGCTAAGGCCCAGTAACAAGCCAAAAGCTGTTTCTCAAAAGGAGAGGATGGCAGGGCTTTGCTCCAAAATCCTAAGGGTCTGCGCTCTGATTCACCAATAGGGGCCTGCCAAAGACTCCAAACAGCATCTCTATCTGCTGCTGACACTTCAAGCACCATTGGATCAGCCTGATCATATGACCCAAGTGCCAGAGAAGCTTGCACAGCAGTCCGAACCTGTTGCAGAGCTTTCTCTTGTTCTGGGCCCCACTTAAAAGTAGCAGCTTTTCGAGTCACTTGATAAATAGGCCAGAGTAGCACACCCAGATAAGGAATATGCTGCCTCCCAAATCCAAAGAGGCCCACTAGGCCTTGTGCCTCCTTTTTAGTTGTGGGAGGAGCCAGATGCAATAACTTACCCTTCACTTTAGAAGGGATATCTCAACATGCCCCACACGACTGGATCCCTAGAAATTTCACAGAAGTGGAAGGCGCCTGAATTTTTGTGGGATTACTTTCCCACCCTCTAGCACGCAAAAGTTTTACCAATAAGTCCAGAGTCATTGATGCTTCTTCCTTACTAGGTACAAACAGCATAACGTCATCAATGTAATGGACCAGTGTGACATCTCGTAGAAGGAAAAGGCGATCAAGGTCCCTTAGGACTAAATTATGACATAGGGCTGGAGAGTTGATGTAGCTCTGAGATAGGCAACTCAAGGTGTATTGTTGGCCTTGCCAGAATATCCACTTATATTCAATGCAGGCCACACGCCCAAAGAATCCTCCTTTCAACTGATTGGCTACTTGCAGCAGATCCCATCATGGAGGTGATCACATAACGTCTAGTCTCATCATGGAAGTGATCACACCATCATACAACTATCAAACCACGGAGAATCATGGCCCAGCCAAGTTGACACACAACCTTAACCCTCACACACAGTGTGGATCATGCTTTTTCACACATGATGAACATTTACCAATTCAAAGTCCCAAAGCCATGAGTATTTTGACAACCAAGCATACACTACACTCACTCAATCAGGAAGAAAAAAAAAAGAAAGTCTCTTTTCTTGAGGACAAAAATTTCATAAAAGACAAAAATGGTAACACACCTCTAGATAAAGATACTGGCAGAATTACAATTAAAATACTGCATTCACTTAATGCTCAATTTAAAATGAAATATAAAGCACTAGAGTACAGTAAGTATAAGGCTGCTAAGAGAATTCATTATCAGATCATTCAAATATTAGCAAGGTGTTTCCACTGAATTTAACAATGTATTCCTATAGTACAGCCAAGAGATGCACACATACAGCAATGGTTGTCATCAAAATGTAAATATGGACACATCTACATACATCCCACCCCCTGCGCTTCTTTCTGCCCCTCTGTAGCCAACCTAATCAATCTTGATGTACACTGCTCAGAGATGGTTTAACAATTCCATATCCAAGATGCTTTTCTATTAATTATAACAAAAAGATATTTACAAACTGGTTGACTCACTAGCACTATTTTTTATCATACATTATCACCTCAAGACATCTAAAAAGCTTAAATGCTGCAAAATAAATACTGTGCACAATAAACACGGGCACTTTATAAAAATGCACATATAGATTTATACTTATAGTCTAAAACTTTTCTAGATATGGAGGTACTAGACAAGAGTCCTTTGACCTTCCTCTTCTTCCATCATTTCAATGACTAAGTACAGAAATACATCTAGCTCCAACCGGTGGATTAACAAAGGTCACTCCCAGAAGACAGTCCTTCGTATAAACTTCAGGGTCCACGGCCTGAAGAGGTGGCGTTAGGGTGACGGCCATTCTTCTCGCTCTGCCACGCCCCCTGCCCGAAAGTGGGGGCTTCTCAGAGGCCCTGCAAAGTTGAACTGGGAAACCCAGCGACCTGCGCAGTGCAGGCTCCCAGAGGCCGTCATCAGGTCACGGAGGGGCAGCCACGGTGAGGGCTCTGGGTTTCCGCAGGGCAGGGGGCCACAGCCGGGCCCCCCAGTTTACTCGCTGGCCCAAGGCCGGAGGGCCCAGAGGGGCCGGGGTACGCACTCCGTGCTCTGCTTCTCATCGCGCTCTCTGCGGGAACTCAGAACTTACGTTTTAACAAGATTCCCAGGTGATTCTTCTGTGTAACTTCCTGGGAACTTGTTAGAAATGCACATTCTCAGCAGGGGTTGGAACAGTACCGAACTGGTTCGAAGCCTGCCCTGAACAGGAGTCCTCAGGCCAATAATCCACATTCTGCTCTGCCTTAAATTTTTGTGTACCCATGAGACTAATACTGCCCTGAGCCCCCAACCCACCTAGCCTGGGCTCTGACTCATCTTCTAGCATGCACTAGCCCCTTCTCTGAAGCCTGATACATTCTACCTTTACCATTTCCTGCTGGCTAAAGCCCTGCTTTGCCTCCTACACACCTCTTCAGAACTAGGGTACTACTCAGAAGTCCCTGCTGCCTCACCCCAGCCACAAGTCGTGGATGCTGGCAGGCTGGCTCCAACTGGAGGTCACTGTGTCCCCTAAGATTCTGAGATTCCAAGTGCTACAATACCTCTCAGTCCCTTGAGCCCTAGCCTACACCCTCCAGCTCACTCCTGCTCTGCTGATAGCCTACATCCTCACAGCTGAGGCACTGGAGAATAGCCGTTGCCTCGTTTTACCTTCACAACAATGCTTCAATAGCCCCATTTGACAGATGAGGAAGCTGAGCCCCAGAGATATTTGGTGATCTGTCCAATGTCATATGACTAATAAATGCCAGAGAATGTGGGATCTCTAACATCTAATTCAGGGCCCTCTCAGTTTCCCATGTCACAAATCCAAAGCTCAGGAGAGCCAGCTCCCTAATTTTCACTTTGGATGGCAGTGTATCCAATTTTAAAGACTTGGCAGGTATTGCTGTTCCTGACTCCTAGACACTTGGCATTGGTTGGTGTATGTCTCCAGAGATACTTTTCTGCATGTAGGACAAAATAGGGAACATATTTCTGTTTGACTAATAAGCATGTAATCCCAAGGACCCTACAATTTTTTTTAAGCCTACAAATAGTCAAGCACAGAGACCCGCATAAGTGGAAGAGACAGGGAAGTATTGAGTTGGGTGGAAACATACGAATTTTATTGCAAAGGGATCCTTTAGGCTGTAAGTGTTGTTAACATGATCCCGGAAGGAAGGCAACAGGATTTTCCAAGACTCTCCCCATGCTCAGTGGCACTCTGTTTCTTGGAGAAACTAGGGGCTTTTGTGTCTCACCGGCCAGAAGCTTTGCCCTGGAGTCCAATGTAGGCACAATAGAATCAGCCCTGGTGGCCTTGAAAGACACATTTGACATCATCAGGAGTTTTTGCTATGGGAAAAACTTCAACACATGAGCCTGGAGGAAAAGAGACTATAGACCATAGCCTTCATCACCATCAGAAATTACCTTGTTAATTTAATTGTACCTCTGTGTATGTTCCATGGAGTCAAGAATATTGCGGATTCAATGCTGGATCTCCAACTCCTAGAACAGTGTCTAGCATATATGTTATATGTGGTATAGCAGGCCCTCAGTAAATATTTTTTGAATGTGTGTACTATTGATCCCAACCCAGACCTTCTGTGTTAGCTGCCGACAAGACATAAGGTACTGTGCTTTCATGGATCATGGGATGGGAAGGGCCTAGTAACCAGCCCAGTCTGCTGCCCAGTGGTCAGAGGTTATTACCGGGTTCCGGGTGCGTATGGCCAGCATAGAAGAGGTCAAGGGCATCAGCCTTACTCATATCTTCACCCCGTGTTTTTTGTTTGTTTGTTTAATTTTAAAATTTTTGTTGTTGTTGAAAATACACACAGCAAAACATACAACAATTCAACAATTTCTACATGTACAATTCAATGACATTGATTACATTCTTCAAGTCATAACCATTCTCACCCTCTTTTTCTGAAATGTTTTTCTACCGTTAACATAAGCTCACTGCTCCCTAAGCTTCCTACCTAATCTTTCCAGTTGCTGGTGTCAATTTGATCCCATATGGATAGAGCTTAAAAGAGCACAATGCTCAAGGCAGACATTCTTTACTAGTTAAGCTAAACCGTTGTTTGATTTTAAGAAGACTTCAGGGGGCATTTATGGTTTAAGATTTAAGGTTTAAAAATTAATTCAGGCAATAGTTTTGGGGGTTCATTCCACTTGGTGTTTTTGATGTTTATTTGTTTGTCTTTTTTTTGTATTTAATAACAAATATTACAATAAATTTCTTTGCCAAATGACCCATCTCGTTAAGTTCACCAAGTATCTTCCCTGTCCAAACCTGAGATGTAAGTAATAATTATTACTACTAGCTCTCATTTACTATTGATTACCATGTGCCATGCATATATTATCTCACCAAGTTCTTAAAGCAACCCTTGGATTTGCATTATTATCCCCATTTTACTAATGAAGAAACTGAGGCTTAAAGAAGCTAAGGAATTTGGCCTCGGTCATACAACTGTTAAGCAAAGGACACAAAATGTGAACAAGTCTATCCAAAGTCCCTGCTCTTAACTACCATGCTATATTGCCTCTTACAAGGTCACAAAATAAGTGACTTACCTTTTTTTCTTATGTCAAAATTCCATAAAGAAAGACATCCATCTCAAATTCTTCTATCAGACCTGGATTGTTCAGGTGTTTGGTAGTGAGCAACAAGACTGCCTTCTGAGATAACTGAGTCACTGAGGTCATCTCTCCCTGCTAGCAGAGTCGGATAAGAACAACTGAAGTGGGGACAAGCCATAGCAACCCTTAACTGCCCAAGAATAATGCAGATGTTGGCAGCATAATGAAAGTAAAGTGTGTTTTCAAACAACTTGTAGGCTTCCCTCTGTGGTCTGCTCTCCCCTCCTTTCACCTGTCTTGGGAAGATATAGGCATGGATGAATTAACTTACAGAAGTGATTCAGCGTTCTGGGCAGCAAAGTGCCACTTCCAAGGCCTCTGAGATCAATCATCTTAATGAAACTTTCATTAGGTCACGTGTCTATCTTTCCACCTAGGAAAGACTAAGACTTATCCAGAATTCTTCCTGATGATATTTTAATAATGAAAGTCCATGGACTCCTAGCATCCTCCAAGGAGACGTTTCTCCCGGTAAAAAAGAAAATCTATTCTCTCCTATTAGATTGGTGATTTCCTGTCATAGTTTGACATGGGTCCTTGCCCCAACCATCATCCCTCTCTTCCCTCAGACCCTCAGATTTTACGAGGTCATCTATCACATTGTTATTGTTGTTAGTTGCTGTCTGTCGGCTCCAACTCATAGCGACCTTGGTGTATAACAAAACAAAACGTTGCCTGGTCCTGCATGATCTTCATGATTATTGGTATATTTGAGACCATTGTAGCAGCAACCCTTCAGTCCATCTCATGAAGGTTTCCCTTGTTTTTCCTGACCTTCTACTTTATCAAACATGATGTTCTTTTCTAGGGATTGGTCTTTCCTAATGATGTGTCCAAAGTAAGCGAGCTGAAGTCTTGCCATCCTCGCTTCTAAACCATCATATTAACTCCAAAGAAAATTCCATCTCTCAACCACTGGAGGGGAATAGGCCGTGGTGCTCCATCTAAAAAGGGTCATGGTCCTGACCAATTCAGGAAGGATGGAGGGCCCCATTGTTTGTGTTCTAGGGAGTTTGGTAGGCATCTCAAATTCCACTCACCCAGAAGAATTACCCCACACCATTTCTTAGTGGCCACCTCAGGGAACACCATGCAATAGCCCTTAGCTTTCCACCAGGGCTGACAGTCCACAGTCAATCTCTCATCTCCTCCATTGGCAGTGCACTCCAGTTTGGGTGCCAAGAAAGTGGTACTTTAGCTGGGGGGGTCAAGCGGAAAGTAAAAGATACATAACTCAGCTGCACCATGTCATGACGTCAGGGTGTGGAAACTGCAGAAGGCATGGGATGGAGAGAAGTGAGGGATGTTTGTTTGGAAACCAGCTCGCACAGTCCAAATTAAGTAAGCTGTTTTCTCAAGTCCACTTTTCATTTCTGCTCTGCTCTACTAATTCTCACCTCTCCTAAAAGCTCTCTCCCTCACCCCAGTGTCTCATTTCTATAAGAGTCTAGAGATTTCTCCCTAATCCTCTAGGGCTTGAAATGCACACATAAACTTTATATCAGCTGACCCATTTTAAAAATGCCAAGAGTATATCAAGGCCACATCTTCTCTCTGAAGTCTTTCCTGAAAATTGCATCCATATCTGATCTCTCTCCTTCTTCCCTGGTCATGGAACTTACCGACTGCACCATCCATTTGAGCGTCTATTCTGCCAAGAGATTAGGGCTTTCTTGTCATGACTATTCTCAGATTGTTTCATGTAAGTGTTTTGTCTTCCCTGGAAAACTGAAAGCACCCTGGAGTTCAGGATTGGGTCAGGTACTTCCTCTGTATGTGACACTGTGTGTCCCTCATGATACTGAATATATAGGAAGTGCTCAACATTTATGGAACTGCATTGAGCTCCAGAAGTAAAGGGAGACAACAGCAAAACATGAAGCCACTGGGCATTCATCAAGAAAATGGTCAGTGGCCTCCAATTTCAGGTGAGTAATGCCTAGGATGGGCCCAAGGTATATGTCAGAATGACACATAGGCTTCAGTACCTGTTATAACACGTAAACTGACAGAACCCTGTGGAGCTTTGGATTGAGTGGCCTGCATATGCAGAGGGGAAAAAGGAGGAAGATCTATAATTTCTTTGGATGAAGAGTCAACACCAAAGCATAGGCCGAGCCAGGCTGCCAAAATGTGAAGCTTTCCTAGAATAGGCACCAGGTTCAAAGGATTTGCTCACCATTAGTCCATTTTTGCACTATTTTATGTCTTCATGATGATATGATTTTCTAAGGACACCTGATTTACCCCAACCACCGCCTTTATTACGACAAAGGTCATTTATCAACTTGCCTGATCTAACAAAGTCAGAGATCACTGGGAACTTAACTGACAGCTCTGGAATTTCAGGTTAAGTCTCACTGAAATTGGAACAATGCTTCCTCGTTCCCTTACCGGTAGGTCGGAACTCTAAGAGGACCTTTAGTCTGATGGCTTCCCTTCTAGATATTAGCAAGAATGACTTTTCTTGCTATTTTATGAGTGGGAGACATTAGCAACCTGAGAAAAGATAGAGCTCACCAGAGTTTAAAATGCAGGGTTAATGATCAAGTCTTTGGAGAGTCTTTCAGAGCTGGGAGGGGCAATTCAGAGAGTCCTGCTCAACTGCTCATTTGATATGTCAGAAGTACAAGGCCCTGAGGGATTGCGTGGCCTCCCCAAGGTCAGACAACTTGATAATGGTGTTCCTGGAACTGAGGCTTTGGTCTCCTAACTCCAGCCATGGTTTTCTCACTACACCAAGAAGGAAAGAATGCAAAAAATGAAAAAGTGAGGCACAAATGCTGTAGCAATGTCCTCTGAGGGTTTACTAAGGATTGAAAAAGAAAAGTTCCACAAAACACCTAGAGTTGGCTGAGGAGCTTACAGTTGCCAGAAATATAAGGTACACCGGACCCAGTAACATTTGCTTCTGAGCATACTAGTGAGGAGTTGTCCAAATTCTCCTCTTCCCCACAGAAGGATTTGGGCTAGTCTGGTGGGACGTTGGTCTAGAGACAACAGTGGAGCTGGGATCCCTAAGTCCAGTAGCCAGAACAGGACCACAGGACTCCCAACTTTTCAGCACCCACCGCTCTGAATCCTCTGCACTCTTGTCAGAGTATCCTCACCAGCCTCCATGGAGCTCCACGTGCAAGGGCAGAACAAACAGAGGACCTTCAGAGATAAATGGGGTTTTGCCTTTGTTCATGGGGGAAAAAAAAAATCCCTGGGTTTAAGTCAGAGGCAAAGATGAATGAGATGAAGGTTGTGCTGCAGCCCTGGCCTGGTCCCAAATGAGCAGCATCATCAGATGGCAAGGCTGGTCTGGAGGCTGTCAGCCAGCAGACCCACACCCAGGAGCAAGGGGCAGCCCCTCTCTCCTCTGGTTTCACACTTTCTTCTGGCTCTTCCCAACCTGCAGCAGCTTTTTGCAGAAAGAAATCCATTGATGCCTGCCTGTGTTTGGAAACCCACCAAAGCAAGGAGTAAAATAGTCCCCAAATTGGTAGGGAAAGCTGTTTCAAGTCTGGAAAGCAGTCTTTTGATCCTATAAGAAACTGACCATAAAGATAGCTCAGAAATTGTATCACTCGGGACAATGCATGTGTTGATTTTTCAAAAGTGCAGAGGGGTAGGAGCTGTGTTATGAGTTAGGGCTCACATTAGGGGGAAGAACAGATAAGAAGGCAAACTGAGCAAAAACAAATAAAAGCCAATGTGTCTCCCAATCTATAGAGACAAAAAATAGATGAGTGTTACCTAGGGTTGGGGAGGGTGATAAGGTGTTTGGGAAGTGACAGCCAAAGGGAACAGAGTTCCATCTGGGGGAAATGAAAATGTTCTAAAATTGAATGTGGTGATAGATACACAAGCATCAGTCAGTCCCCGGGCTTTTTCTGGGACTGACACTGAGTACCACTCTTACAGGAAAGCCTGGTATGGCAAGGCAATTGCAAATGGCTCCCCATGGCTGGCACCTAGGATGTGGCTTGCTTTGTATAAAGTCAAATTTTCCTTTCAACGTCCAATTGCACATCCACTCCAGCTGGTTAACCAGGCGTGTGATATAGAAGAAATAAAGAATCAGAAAATCCAAAGTCCACATGTGGAAAACAGAGCCTTATCTGAACGAACAGACAGAAAATAACGTGTACTTATTTGAAAATACTTGGAGTCCCTGGGTAGTACAAACGGTTAATGCCCTCAGCTGCAACCAAAACGATGGAGGTTTGAGTCCACCCAGAGGAGCCTCGAAAGAAAGGCCTGGCACTCTACATCCAAAAAATTAGCCATTGAAAACCCCATGGAGCACAGTTCTACTCTGACACACACGGGATCATCATGAGTCACAGTCCGCTCAACAGCCAACTGGCTTGTTTTTAGCAAGCATGCAATAAAAAGTGATTAAATAAATGATCCTGACTGTTGTGTTCCAAGCTGGTCCCCATGTTCCATGTGAATGAAGAATGTCCATGAGGTCTTTGGTCCTTGTAGCTGTATTCCTAGAGGCCACTCCACAGGCTACCCAGGTGAGTGAGAGAGGTCTCCTGCCCTATTTCCTGAATGTGAGTTTTCTCTGCTAGAATGTCAATGACAATAATTAATATCCACATTAGTTTAATTAAAAGAGTTAGCTTTCCATGTAAAATCAAAATGAAGTTGACATCAAAATAAAGAAAAGTAAAAGAGCTCTAGTAATATAAATGCAGACACCCCCTATGAGGCTGGTGGCTTTCATGACAATGCTAATTATTCTGCAGAAACAGAACAAGACAGATAAACACTCGGCTGCAGTGATGTTAGCATATGTTTTCTATTCATTAAGGAAGGGCTGCACACTGCCCAAACTCAGGATGTTATTATCCTAGTCAAGATAGAGGTCCAGCCCTGATACAAAATTGTTTTTAGTTCCCACTGAGTCGATGCCGACTCATGGACACCCCCATGTATGTAGAGTAGAACTGCTCCATTGGGTTTTTAAGGTTGTAACCTTTCAGAAGCAGATCACCAGACCTGTCTTCCAAGGCACCTCTGGGTGGGTTTGAACAGCCAACCTTTTGGGTAGTAGTTGAGCACTTAACCATTTGCACCACCCAAGGACTCCATATACTAGTAGACCCAGGATGGATTAAACTAGCCTGCTAGGATAATGAAGTGATGAAGAGGCCCCAGTGTGGGAAAGGCTTAAATGTAATTCCCTGGAAGAGCAGAGAAAGTCTCACCTTCATTCAGAAGCTGGAACATGATAAGTGAGGAGAACATTCTACTAAGGCCACACTTCCTGCTGCACCCTGCCAGCTCAAGCCCTCAGGGTGTGCCGATGAGGCAGACAGCACAGCCACTGCCCCACCTTTGTGGAAATTACAGTCCTTCTGGGAAGAAGAGACTAATGCTCACAGAACAAGCAGAAAACAACCTGGGATGGTATGTGAGGAAGTGCTGGATAGAGCAACTCTACTGCATGGGCCAGAAATGCAGAAAAGGGTGTGATGGCGGGGATTGGATTAGCCACAGGAGTTTCACAAAAGGGAAGGACCTGCAGCAGGAACGGGAGAAGAAGAAAAGGGAGAGAGAAAGAGATTTCTTTATAAAATGAAGTCACATCTGACGAGTTGGTGGGAATTTTCTGTGCTTCGTGTTATTAATTATGGAAACGTCATGAGGGCCTGGTGTGCTGTGTATCTCTCTCGTCTCTCTCTTTCCACCGATGACGTGCATTTTGTCCAGTTATGAAAGCAGAGGGTATCATTCTGTAATTAGCACTTTCAGGAGAATAGAGGAGGCCCTTTGAAGTGGCTCAGAGTCATTTAAAAATTGTCATTAGCAAGTCAGTTATAAGTGGACAAATACTGTCTGATCCCACTTACATGAAATACCTAGAATAGGCAAATGTATAGAGACCAAAGTCTATTAGTGGTTACCAGGAGTGAGGCGAGGGGGAAGAAGGGACATCTTTTGGGGAGCACTGAGCTTCTCTTAAGGGTGATGGGAAAATTTGGAAACAGTGGTGATGGTTGCACACCATGATGAAAATAATTCATGTCGCTGAATTGTACATGCAAAAAATGTTGAAATGGCAAAGTTTTTGTTTTTTTATCTGTATATTTTTTAATTTATATTTATGTATATGTTCACCACAATAAAAAATTTGTTTTTTAAATTACCATTAGCAATAAGGGTGACTCATCACAATCCCTTGCAGGTAGGTAGACCGGATATGATAGGGCCGTGATTCACTCTTCCTCACACCAGAAACCAGGGTCTCTGCGGAAGGAGAGTGTGTGGGACACAAGCCCTGGCTTCTCCAGGGCAGTTGATCAAGGACTTTCTGGTGGGTCTGATGAGCTCACCAGGCCTGCCCTCCTGCAGACTACCCGGGCTTATTGTAAAGAGTGCAGCCAGGAGTGGGAGCACCTTGTCAACTCTGGGGAAGCCAGAATTCATTGTGCCTCTCACTCAATTTCACATAACTTCTTTTGCTAAGCATCTCATAGGTTCAAAATTAAGTCCCAGAAGGTTGGCCACATGGATGGACCTTATAAATCGCATGTATATTTCGTAGACGAGGACATAAATCTTGAGGAGTTATCTGCCCAAGAGCTAATGCCTATAAGAATAGAGCCCAGGCTTCCTGGCCCTGAGTCAGGACTCCTCAACTGTGCCTGGGAATATTAACAAGAGCAAGGGTCAGCAAACTGTTTCTGTACAGGGCCAGAAAGTCAGTATTTTAGGCTTTGTGGGCTGTAGGCTCTCTGTGGCAGCTACTCAGCTCCGCCTTTCTGGCTTGAAAGCCATCATGGACAATACGTGAACAAAAGGGCATGGCTGCACTTCAACAGGAGTCCCTGGGTGGTGCAAACAGTTAATGAGTTCAACTGCTAACTAAAAGGTTAAAGGTTCAAGTCCACCCAGAGGCATCTCAGAAGAAAGTCTTGGCAATCTATTTCCAAAAAATCAGCCGTTGAAAACCCTATGGAGCACAATCCTACTCTAACATACGTGGGGTTGCCGTGAGACAGGGTTGCCATAAATTGGAGTCGACGCAACAGCAGCTGGTTTTTGGTGCCCCAGTAAAACTTTAATTATAACAACAGGAGGATGGCAGGATTTGGGCCTCCAGCCAGCCCTTACCAACATCAGAACAAGAGTACTAATCACTTATTGATCACTTACAATATTCCAGGGCCGGTGCCAAGCACTCTATGGGCATTCTCTCATTGAAGCCTCGGTAATCCTGTGAGATTAGCATTATCCCACAGTTCCACAGACGTGAAAGCTGAGGCTCAGAATGATGGATAACTAGCCCAAAGGCAGCCCGGAACTGGGGAACTTTCAGTAACTTTTGTAACTTTTAGCACTTTCGGGAGAATACACGTGGACCTTTGAAGTGGCTCAGAGTCATTTAAAAATTATTAGCAAATCAGACACAGACAAATATTGTATGATTCCACTTATATGAAATATCTGAAACAGGCAAATGCACAACGACCAAAGTCTATTAGTGGTTATCCTTAGTGGATATCCTTAGTGGTTTCCTAACCACTAAGCGTGAATTCTAGCCCAAGTCTGTAGGTCTGTCCAACTCCAGAGAGCTCCAGAGAGCTCAATAACTAGACCACTGTACCTACAAGATGCATAAAGACCTTTAGTTTTAAATGTTTTACCAACCTCCTTTGAAGGCTGCACCTGTCTATTAAGAGGGTGACCAACTGTCCCAGTTTACCTAGGACTCAGAGGCATATCTACAGAAAATAGCACTTATGGCAAGCGCTGACATTGCGCCCCCATCCAACCATCTGACACCCATCTTTTAGATAACTTTACCATAATATCAACTCAGAAATACAAGTCAGCTGGTTAGTCTTTTACATAACAATTATGGCACTACATGAAAATTACCAGTGTACAGTTTTTGCTTTCACCAGTGACAATTGGTCTATGATGTGCTCAGTCTTTTTTTTTTTTTTTCCAGTTTCTTCTCTTTCTACACTCAGCACAGCAAGATCACAGAGTCTGTCTTGATCTATGGAGGCTCTCAAATACAAAAGGATTAGTTTTAACTTGCTGAATGATCTCTCACAGCTGGCAATGGAACTGCAATGGTTAATAAAAACTGCTCAGTGGCGCCCCCTTCAAGTGACTCCCAGGGCATGTGCCATACCTGCCACACCTCAGATACACCTTTGCCATGACTGAGGGATTTCCCAGGACACAGGACGTTCAGTGCTAAAACCAGGCCAGTCCCAGGCAAATCAGAATGGTTGGTCACCCTACAACCAAACATTTTGAAGATACATTTGGGGCCTGCCATCTGAACAAAGTAGACACCCGTGGCTACCTAAGGCAGGATTTGAACAGAACCCCTTCCCCTGAGTGAAAGCAGAGTCCCAGAGAACAGTCACATGATGAATGGCCCCGGGGAAACAGTTGTGGGAAGAGAAGGATGGCAGGCTTGGTGATATCCCTTAGGAGCGTGAGAGGAAGTTATATTTATGCTTCCGGGCTGGCCCCAATAATTCTCTCTGTCTCTCTTCACCTAGACTCACTCAGTCCTCTAGGGTCCTCTGTAGACCCTGTAGGCGTCTACTTCTGCCTGTTAGCACACTAACCAAATAGGAAAGGAGAACCCACTGCGAAATTGGTCTTGGCGGAAGGGCCATTGGGGCCTTGACTTGTGCCTGAAACACACTTGGGCCCCCTGCCTACTTTCCAAGATGTCCCAATCCAATCTATTTTCTCTGCGAATCTTTTCCCTGTTCCTCTCCCCCACGCTCCCCCCATGTGTGCTCCTATATCGTTCTATGCATCCCTCCCGTAGACCGTTTGTCTCATGAGCATATAACTATCAGTTTGACTTGTATCTCCCTGGCTAGACCCTAACTTCGATGCTGTATACTCTTGTTCACCACCATGTTCCTGGTGCCTAGAAAAGAACTTGTCAAAAGAAGTCCTCAATAAATGCTCATTGAAAAAGAAATGTGTCAGTCTAAGGGAAGGAGAAGGGCACAGGGCACAGTGAACACCTCATTTATGTTTACTAGATAAATGGATGGGTGCCTGAACACTCAGTAAGATGGTGAGCACACAGTGGGTACATTGGGGGCCTTCTCTCCAGAGGCTAACCGGGTATATTTTGGCCTTTCCAGCCCTGTAAGACTCTCTCACATTTCCGTATACCCACACAAAGCCACGCTGTCTCCAGACACATGCCTGGAACTTGTTAGAATTAGGTCAGCTCATTCCCTGATATGGGGGAATTGATCCTTATTTGAGACTTCTGGACCCTTTTGGCAGTTTGAGGTAATTGGCCGTTTATGCACAAGGGTGAAGTAGTGCTTTGATAATTACTAAAGCCACAGTCCCAAATCATGGGAGTCTGGAGTTTGGAAAAACACATCAAGCAATCAACAGCCAGGTTTCCATGAAAGAAGGCCTCAGCTTCTGATAACTCTCAAGAATATTCCTAGCACACTCCACCTTTCTCTGGCTCCTCTTTCCCATTTTGCCAGATTTCCCTCCCTTCTCTCCCCACCCCTCAATAGAATCCTGACTCTGAGGAAAAGAAGCACATTCCCTCCGTCCACTTTCCAATCGAACTCAACAGCCTTCCAGCCCTCTCTCACACATAAAGCCCAACCAAATCCTCTGATCTGAGTTAAAAGCTTTGTGTTGTATGTGCTAACAAGCTGGGATTTTTTTTTTTTTTTAACCTTTTTTCTCCAGCTCAGATTACCTGGTTTCCAAGTGAGCCAACTCTGGGAGAAGCCCTTCCAATCAATGCCTTCAGCTGAGGTCTAAACGTCCACGCCTCTTACACCAGAGGAATAAGAAACAGACCAGAGGAAAAACATGTTGCAGCACAGTTATTACATTATTTCCTTATAACCAAGGTCTCCATGTTGGGGATGGGGGTGTGGGGATGAAAGGTATTTGATGAATAAATGCCTTGTAGTCTTCTTTGGGAGCTCTAGTGGCACCATGGTTAAGCACTCAGCTGCTCTAAAAGGTCAGCAGTTCGAACCCACCAGCCACTCTGCAGGAGAAAGATGTGGCAGTCAGCTTCCGAAAGATTTCAGCCTTGGAAACCCCGTGGGGCAGTTCTACTCTGTCCTACAGGGTTGCTATGAGTTGCAATCGACTTGATGGCAGTGGGTTTAGTTTTTTGGTTTTGGTCCTCTTTGGCTTTTCCTTAAAGAACTCCCAGCACGTTGCAAGTGTTCTCAGTCTTCCATAAACCACTCCCTCCTCAGGGAGTCAGCTGGGGAGTAAACCATCTCACAGACCCAAAATGGAGGCAGTAAGTAACCTGATGACTTACCTGACTCCCAAGCCTGTTCTTAAGCTGCCACTTTCACCATCAAGTTTACTTACCACTCTTCTTCCCATGTTCCTCCTAGACACCCACTGTTCGCTTTTTCCAAGCCAAATCCTACTTCTAGTCAAACCTCCTTCCTCCATGAAGTGGAAGAATCCAACTCCCAGACATTCTGATTCTTACTTTTTCTGAAAAATCAAAATCGACTCACTAATTATATTGTATCATATTCTCTAGTTGTCTTCATGTGGGTGGTGTGCCCTACCAGAATGGTGCCCTGCCAGAGATTAAATGGGGGGATGGGAGGTTTCTCTTCTGTAGAGGGAGAATCACCAGCTTCTTCAAGGCAATGGCCATGACAGAAGATCCCTTAGAAGGCTGGTATATGGCAAGCAGCTCTGGCTGTCCTGGAGGAAGTTGAAGCGTGACCTTCTGAAAATAATTGAAGCTGTTCCAGCCTCGTTGAGATGATAACCAGGGAGGAGAGGATCGGTTTATTGGCATATCCAGGAACCGTCCTGACCCAGGATTCTGGCAGTGAGGTCTCTGGGCACGTGAACTTAAGAGCTAACCACTGAGGACTGCGGCACTCCGGGCTTGCACACAGCAGTGACCGTGATGAAGGTTTGTTATGGAATGGATTGTGTCCCCCCAAAATAGGTGTTGGAATCCTAACCCCAATACCTGTGAATGTAATCTCATTTGGGAATAGGGTTTTCTTTGTTATGTTAAAAAGGCCATAGCAATATGGGATGTGTCTTAAACCTAATCACTTTTGAAATGTAAAAAGGAAGGTAACACTCTGCTAACTCAGAAATGAAGCCACTCCCAGAAGTCCATCTTTCAGTCAAAGATTAAAACCAAACCCATTGCCATCAAGGTGATTCCGACTCATAGTGACCCTGTAGGACAGAGTAGAACTGCCCCATCGGGTTTCCAAGGAGCAGCTGGTGGATTCAAACTGCTGACCTTCTGGTTAGCAGCCAAGCTCCTAACCACTGCTCCACCAGGGCTCCAGCCAAAGATTAGATGGGCATATAAAACAAACAATAACACATGTGAGGAACGTGCTTCTTAGTTCAGTCAAGTATAGGAGACCAAATGGGCAACACCTGCCCGAAAAGCAAGGACGAGAACGCAGGAAGGGACAAGAAAACTGGACGAATAGAAACGGGGAACCCAAGGCAGAAAGGGGGAGAGTGCTGACACATTGCAGGGATTGCAACTAATGTTATAAAACAATGTGTGTGTAAATTTTTGAATGAGAAGCTAATATGCGCTGTAAACTTTCACCTAAAGCACAATAAAATTTTTTTAAAAGTTAGGCACAGAGACAAGCTAGCACCAACTGGGGAAGACAAAAGCACAAGTGAGGATCACCAAGGAACCAAGGAACACACCGTGGTTACAGAAGCTGAGACAAGGACCTTCCTAAGGGCCAACAGAGAAAGAGCCTTGCCCTAGAGCCAGTACCCTGAATTCGGACTTCTAGCCTCCTAAACTGTGAGAAAATAAATTTCTGTTCCTTAATGCCACCCACTTGTAGTATTTCTGTTACAGCAGCGCTAGCTAACTAAGACAGGGCTCCTGGAGCGAGGATGGCCCAGGAGATAGGATCTCCCAGAAGAATCCCTGAGGAAGGACCCATGCTCCAGGCCTGAGCAGATGAACCCACCTACCCCAGCACCGAGAACCATCCCTGTGGACAGCTTCATCTGTACAGGAAGTGTGCACATCCTCCTGCAGCCCTCATCTCTGCCCAAGGCCTCACCATCCCCAGATCCCACGCCTGAGCATCCACATGTCCAACCACCAAGGACTTCCAGACTCCAGCCACAGCCCACTGGTGGATGCTCCAGTGCTGGAATACCACCAGGAACAGCTCGCACAGTTGTTTAGGAAGTTCCTAAAGGGCATTATGTCTTATGGGACTTATAGTCACACTGTTTTACTTACAGAACGTTAGGCATACAAATACTTAAATACTTGATGATTTCTCTGTTTAGTCCCATACACTGACATGTCCTGCCCTCATTCCCACATTTCCTGTGTTCCTTCTTCCCTTGGCTTTTGGGTGACCATTCTGAAACATGGCCACTTAGCATACTAGAAAGTCCACAGACCAGAAAATACTTCCATCTTTGTTTATTCAAGAGAGAAACATGTCACTGTACCTCATAGTTTGTTGGAACAGACATTTCAAAGTTTCTTCCCTCCTCCTGGCCTAATCACATAGTTTCTAAGGAACACACAGTTGGCAGGAACACACAGGTGAGCTATCTTTCCCATTCAGTCTGATTCCTCTGTTCCTAGTAATATCCTATTAAGCAGGTTTATACCTTGACTATTTGGCATTTCCAAACATGGACCAAACTAGTTTTGTGTGCATATTCCCCTTTGCTTTATATGTTATTATAGAGCCTTCCCTATTGTTAATGAAAGAAGCCCTGGCAGCACAGTCATTAAGCGGTCCGCTGCTAACCAAAAGGTTGGAGGTTCAAACCCACCAGCTGCTTCATAAAGATTACAGCCTTGGAAACCCCACGGGGCAGTTCTACTCTGTACTATAGGGTTGCTATGAGTTGGAATCAACCCAACAGCAACAGGTAATGGGTATTGTTAATGAATTATTGAAGGGAAAATGAAACTAGAGTACTATAAGTCACAATATAGAGCCCAGATCATATCGGCCATAAGGCATAAAACAGACATAAGAGTTATATATTAGCATACTAGTTATATACACATATATATACAGTATATATACTAGTTATATATTAGCATAATGTATATTAGAAAGGAGGAGCTATAATTAATTGTAGATGATGTAAGTATATGATTAAAAAACTCAAAGGAATCAATTTAAAATATTTAGAATCATTCAACAGATTGTCAAGATTCTAGGTAAATATCTGATAAGGGTTTAATATCCAGAATATATAAAGAACTCCTACCATTGAACAACAAAAAAGACAAACAACTCAATCAAAAAATGGGCAAAGAGCATGAATAGACATTTCACCGAAGAGGATATACAAATGGCCAACAAACACATTAAAACGTGCTCAACAGTATTAGTCATTGAAAAACGCATTGCTGTCAAGTCAATTCTGACTCATAGTGGTTCTGTAGGACACAGGAGAACTGCCCCATAGGGTTTCCAAAGCTGTAAATTTTTACAGAAGCAGACTGCCGCATCTTTCTCCCCCAGAGCAGCTGATGAGTTCGAACCACTGACCTTTTGGTTAGCAGCTGAGCACTTAGCCACTGCAGTACCAGGGAAATGTAAACCAAAGCCACAATTAGATACCACTTCACACCCATTAGAATGGCTATGATCAAAGAAACAGAAAGTAACAGTTGTTGGCGAGACTGTGGAGAAATTGAAATCCTTATCCATTACTGATAGGAAAGCAAATGGTACAGTCACCGTGGAAAACAGTTTGGCAGTTCCTCAAAAAGTTAAACATAGAAATACCATATGACCCAGCAATTCCAATCCTAGGTATATACCCAAAAGAACTGAAAGCAGGAATGCAAATAGAAACCTGTACACCAATGTTCATTGAAACACTATTCAAATAACCAAAAGGTGAAAACAATCAAAACGTCCATCAATAGGTGAATGGATAAGAAAAATGTGGTATACAAGCACCAGAAGAAAGACTAGATAAATGGGAGCTCCTAAAAATCAAACACTTATGCTCATCAAAAGACCTAACCAAAAGAGTAAAAAGACAACCTACAGACTGGGAAAAAATTTTTGGCTATGACTAACCCGATCAGCATCTAATCTCTAAAATCTACAAGATACTGCAAAACCTCAACAACAAAAAGACAAATAACCCACTTAAAAAATGGGCAAAGGATATGGACAGGCACCTCGCAAAAGAAGATATTCTGGCAGCTAACAGACACATGAAGAAATGCTCTTGGTCATCAGCCATTAGAGAAATGCAGATCAAAACTACAATGAGATATCATC
>NW_004443940.1:12460596-12476895 GCF_000243295.1 Trichechus manatus latirostris
CACACAAATAGATATATGCACACCCATGTTCATTGCAGCACTGTTCACAATAGCAAAAAGATGGAAACAACCTAGGTGCCCATCAACGGATGAATGGGTAAAAAATTATGGTATATTCACACAATGGAATACTACACAACCATAAAGAACAATGATGAAGCTGTGAAACATCTTATAACATGGAGGAATCTGGAGGTCATTATGCTGAGTGAATTTAGTCAGTCACAGAAGGACAAATATTGTGTAATACCACTATTATAAGAACTCAAGAAAAGGTTTAAACAGAGAAGAAAACATTCTTTGATGGTTACGAGGGTGGGGGAGAGAGGGAGAGGGTTAGTCACTAACTAGATAGTTGATAAGAATTATCTTAGGTGAAGGGAAGGACAGTGCGCACTACAGGGGAAGTCAGCACAACTGGACTAAACCAAAGCTAAGAAACTTCCTGGATAGAATCAAACACTTTGAGGGACAGAGTAGCAATCGTAGGGGTCTGGGGACAATGCTTTCAGGGGACATCTAGGTCAGTTGGCATAACAAAGATTATTAAGAAAATGTTCTGTATTCTACTTTGGTGAGTGGCATCTGGGGACTTAAAAGCTTGCAAGCGGCCATCTAAGATACATCATTTGGTCCCAACCACCTGGAGTAAAGGATAATGAAGAACACCAAAGACACAAGGAAAGTATTAGCCCAGGAGACAGAAAGGGCCACATAAACCGGGGATTTCATCAGCCTGAGACCATTGGTGCCTGGCTACTACCAATGACTGCTCTAACAGGGAACGCAACAGAGAGTCCCTGATGGAGCAGGAGAAAGGTGGAGGGCAGAACTCAAATTCTAATAAGAAGACCAGACTTAATGGTCTGAATGAGACTGGAGGAACCCCGGAAAGCATGGCCCCTGGATTCTCTATCGGCCCAGAACTAAAACAATTTCTGAGGCCAACTCTTCAGACAGGGATTGGACTGGACTGTGGGACATAAAGTAATACTCATGAGGAGTGTGCCTCTTAGCTCAAGTAGATACAAGGGACTAAAGGGGCAGCTTCTGTCCAGAGGTGAGATGGGAAGGCAGAGAAGATTAGGAGCTGGTTGAATGGACATGGGGAATCAGGGGTGGAAAGGAGGAGTGTGCTCTCACCTTATCGGGAGAGCAATTAGAGTCACATAACAATGTATGTATAAATTTTTGTATGGGAAAAAATTTTTTAAAGTAGAAAAATGTGGTATATACACACAGTGGAATATCACTCAGCCATAAAGAGGAATGAAGTCTGATCCATGCCACAACATGGATGAAACTTGAAAACATTATGCTGAGTGAAGTAAGTTAGTTGCAAAAGGACAAATATAGTATGATCTCACTTACATGAAACAGGCAAATAGATAGAAACCAAAGCTTATTAGTGTTACCAGGGTAGGAGGGAAGGGGAAAAGGAGGAGTTATTGGGTAGGGAACACTCAGTATCTATTAACGGTACTGGAATAACTAGAGAAAGAATAGTGATAATGGTTGCACAACATAAAAATGTGATCAATGTCACTGAATAATACATGTAAAAATTGTTGACTTGGCAAATGTTTTGTTATGTATGTTTTTAACATAATTAAAAAAAAAAAGAAGAAGAAGAACATAATGCTAGAGAGCATTACTCTGGCTAGTTTGACTACCCATAACAACAAGAAGTAATGGTAGGCGGTAGGAGGAACCTTAAGGCAGAGATCCTAAACTTTCATCCATCGCTGCGCATCAGAAATGTCAGGGGCCCTGGTTCAACTCCCAGGAATCTGATTTAATTACTCTTGGGCAATGCTAAGCCCTTGGGTTTTTTTTTAAAAAACTTCACAGTGATTCTAATATGCAGCCAAATTGAGAAACACTGCCTTGAGAGAAAAGACTGACATATTTGACTACATTAAATTTAATGCCTAGAAGACTTCCAGTTCTAAGATAGTGGGCTAAAGATATTTCTTCTTCTTTCTCTCAGAAATCACCTTAAAACAGCAAGAAATCCAAACTCCACTTTGATTAACTTAAGAGCCATCTGTAACTGAAATCACAATAAAGCAGGTGGAAGAGGGTAACTGCTTTGGCAGAGGAGACACTTTAATACCTGAAGAAAGGTCTCAATGAGAAGCAAGATATTTTCTAAGCAAAACTCCAAAAAGCCTCAGAAATTGGAAGCATCAGGTCTCCAGAAGGGGGGATAAGGTGTGGGGCTAAACCTGGGAGATTGGCTGGAAGTCCATAAATGAACGATTTAAACCTGCACCAGCCCCTACCCCAAGCACACAGATAATGATGACTCTTCCCTCACCTCCAAAAAGTTTAGTCTCTAGAGAAATTGAACCAGATAGTCTCCAAAGCCCAGACATTCCTAAGAAAGACTGGTTAAAGTGCAGAGCCCAGACCAAGGGGATAAATGAAAGTCTGCACACTGAACAGTTAAGTGAGGACCTCAGCCCCTTTCTCTTGCCCAGCTACCAGAATGCCAACACCTGGCTTATCCCCCCAGGCTGGGGACTGATTGATTGAAAAAGTGTCCAACTTGGGGTATTGAAGGTAAGCTTGGAAAGATAGAAACATAACTCAGAAGAAATAGAAGACTCTGTACAGCTTCTGCATGAAGCTTCATGTGCAGTAGGAGGACCTCCTTTCCTTGCATGATAAGAAGTTGAGAGAAGACAGTGCATCCACCGACAGGTAGCTTCAGAGCCATTTGGACTCCAGCTACCAATCTTTTAGAGGAGATGGGTTTACTTGTTGGGACGATGGTCTTTACAGGAAGAAAATGTCTTCTGCAATATCCCTGTAGCCAAGAAGAAAAAGGAGACATCAAAATGGTTCACTTTGTTCTTAGAATAAAATACTAAAAACCTCAAGTCTACCCCTCTTTCTCATCTGACCCCTTTCCAATCTCTCATCCCTGCAGCCCTCAGAGTCACAACACCAGCCAGGCTGAAATTCTTTCAGTTCTTCATGCATACCAAGTTTTCTCCTGCCTCTAGGCCTTTAAACAGCTGTTCCCTGTGCTTAGAACCATCTCTCCACTCCCCACCATCTACTTGTTCAAAACGATCCTGAAGCAAAAATCAACTGCTGCTTCTGTGGTGGAAGGTAGAGAACGTTTAAGAAAGCAATGGTTCTTAGAAAATAGAAGTTTGCCTGTCTAACTTCTACATAACTTTCAGGTCTCAGTCACTGAGAAGCTTTCTCTGTCCTGTTTCCCTCACCCTTTTGTGTACCTTTGAGCACCTTTGTGTGCCTAAGAAGGTAGAGGGATCAGTCCCTGGAAAAGGATATCATGCTTGGTAAAGTAGCATGTCAGCGAAAAAGAGGAAAACCCTCAACGAGATGGATTGACACAGTGGCCGCAACAATGGGCTCAAGCACAAAAAACAATCTTGAGGATGTTGCAGGACCAGGCAGTGTTTCGTTCTGTTTATACATAAGGTCGCTATGAGTCGGAAGTGATTCGAGGGCACCTAACAGCAACAACAACAAGGAGATGGGAAATGGGCTCAGAGTGATTGTTCAGGCTGGGGTAGACTGAGGCAGCCACCTCCGAGGTTTCTGGGGGCTGCTTCAAGGACATTGGTAAAGGCCCGGAAAGACTGATTGCCCATCTCATTGGTTCTAGTAGATCTATAGAGACAGTGCCAAGGACAGAAGTGCTCCATAAAGGCAAAGGGAAGGACCTTTAGGTGTCTGGTTGACTGTTGGTCTCACTATTAAGCCCTTGGATTTAGTGAGGCAAAATGAAACAGATAGTAAGTGGCAGGCTCCAACCACTAAGGAGCTCAATACTCCGTCACTGATATTGCTTCCACTTTCTCTTTTTTACAATTCTGCATCTTCAAAATTTTTCAACAAGGATTACTTTTGCAATTAGAAAAAAAAGTAAAGTTCTTGATTTTTGTTTTATTTTGTTTAGATTACCAAATCCCTTCTATCCATATACTAGGAGGAGGTTAAGGTTCTAGTTCTTTCTTCATCCACCCAACAAAAGCAAATATCAAATTTCCTCAATTCTAAGGCACACAGTTTTCGTTTTGTTTTAGGACTTTTTTAATGATTCTTAAATGTGAATGTATTCTATAATTTATGTTTACTTTTACAGTGCCGGGTTTTTTTTTTTCCTTTCTGTAAAACCAAAAACAAACAAACAAACAAACAAATCCATTGCCATCAAGTCAATTCCATCTCATAGTTGACCCTAGAGGACAGAGTAGAACAGCCCCATAGGATTTCCAAGGAGCAGCTGATGGATTCGAACTGCTGGCCTTCTGTTTAGTGGCCAAATGTTTAACCACTGTGCCACCAGGGCCCCTTTCTGTAAAGCTAGTACTATATTCCATCAAGTTTAAGACATCATCAATGATAACATGCACCATTATTTTATATACCATAAGAAAGAAAAAAAACAATGGCAATTAAACTATGACAAAACTTTAATCTTATAATTGTTTTAGTTTAAACTTATTGAAAGTGTTGTTTTTATTTTGTATTTATTTTTTTATTGTACTTTAGATGAAGGCTTACAGAGCAAACTAGTTTCTCATTAAACAATTAATACACATATTGTTCTGTGACATTAATTGCCAACCCCACGACATGTCAACACTCTCACCTTCTCAACCTTGAGTTCCCCATTACCAGCATTCCTGTCTCCTCCTACCTTCTCGTCCTTGCCCCTGGGCTGGTGTGCCCATTTAGTCTTGTTTTGTTTTATGGGCCTGTCTAATCTCTGGCTGAAGTGTGAACCTAAGGAGTGACTTCATTACTGAGCTATAAGGGTGTCCGGAGGCCATACTCTCAGAGTTTATCCAGTCTCTGTCAGACCAGTAAGTCTGGTCTTTTTTTGTGTGTTGAGTTAGAATTTTGTTCTACATTTTCCTCCAGCTCTGTCCAGGACCCTATACCGTAATCCCTGTCAGAGCAGTCAGTGGTGGTAGCCAGGCACCATCTAGTTATGCTGGATTCAGTCTGGAGGAGGCTGTGGTAGTTGTGGTCCATTAGTCCTTTGGGCTAATCTTTCCCTTGTGTCTTTGGTTTTCTTCATTCTCCCTTGCTCCAGACAAGGTGAGACCAGTGAAGTATCTTAGATGGCCCCTCACAAGCTTTTAAGACCACCAGATACTACTCACCAAAGTAGAATGTAGATCATTTTCTTTATAAACTATGTTATGCCAATTGAGTTAGATGTTTCCGGGAGACCATGGTCCCCACAGCCCTCAACTCAGTAGTTTGGTCCCTCAGGGAGTTTGGATGTGACTATGGAGCTTCCATGACCTTGCCTTGGACAAGTTGTGGTGCCTTCTCCAGTACTGTGTACTGTCTTACCCTTCACCAAAGTTACCATTTATCTATTTAGTGTTTTCCCTTCCCCACCCCTTCCTTCCCTGGTAACCATCAAAGATTGTTTATTTTTGTATGTAAATCTTTTCCATGAGTTTTTATAGTAGTGGCCTCATACAATATTTGTCATTTTGTGATTGTCTTATTTCACTCAGCATAATGCCCTCCAGATTCATTCATGTTGTGAAAGTGTTTTTGAAGATTAATTTATACATAGATTTTTCTTCTACTGCTCTTGGGGTTACATTGAAAGGGAGAATTAAGTGAAATAAATTCGTTAAGATTTTCCTAAAACTTCTTCACATTCAAAGTCCAACCTTTCCAAATCACTTTTCAACCCAGAGTCACTCATGTTCATGTTGTTACAAACATACTATCTTCTGTACCCTCGAGAATGTTAGTGACACAACACTTCTTAATAGAGAGCTCCATTGTTTTCCAAGGCACTATTATCCATTCAGACCCCTGATGGTGAAGTGGTTAAGAGCTACAGCTGCTAACCAAAAGATCAGCAGTTTAAATCCAATAACTGTTCCTTGGAAACCCAGTTCTACCCTGTTCAATAGGACCGCTATGAGTTGGAATTGACTCGACGGCAATGGGTTTTTTGTGTCATTCATTCTGTAAGGCTTAAAGCTGACATTTACCTGATCCTTCCAGAAGTTGTAACAGAAGCTGAGCTTCCAATTGGTTCATTCTGACTGGAACCCCTGCTGAGAATTTGCATTTATAACAAGTTCCCAGGTGATGTTAGATGCTAACGCTGCTGGTTAGGGACCAATTCTGAGAACTACTAGTAGAGCAATGGTTCTCAAATTTTATTATACATAAGAATCACTCAGGGATCTTGTTAAAATGTTGATTCTGATTGGTGTATCTAGGGTAGAAATGCTAAACAGAAGGTTTTCAGACAACCAAAGATTCATATTCCTTACTTAAATGATCTTTAAATGATTTGACTGAAATGTCAACGTGTGATGTTGTCCAGTCATGCCACCAGGAATGACAATCAAGTGTGTGTGCACACACAGGCAGGCAGGGATCACTACGTTATGATTACTGTTGGTCTACAGCCACTGTAAGACACCATCTTTTGTAAGATAACCCCCAGTTTCAGAGATGATAAAATATATATGTGTATATACATACTTTTTAATGTCATCTTAGAATCAATGAAATGTGATCTTAAATCCAGGGGGACTTAGAATCAAAGAAGTATGGTACTAATATCCTACCTGTATGATCTTCCTAAATGGAAGGATGAGGTTTTGTCATTAGATACCATTAAGTCGATTCCAACTCGTAGTGACCCCATGTGACAGAGCAGAACTGCCCCCATGAAGTTTTCTAGGCTGTAATCTTTACAGAAGCAGATCTCCAGATCTTTTCTCCCGTAAAGCCACTGGGTGGGTTTAAACTGCCAACCTGTCGGTTAGCAGCTGAGTGCTTAACCGTCGTACCACCAGGGCTCCTACTAGGATAAAAGTAGAGGTAGACAAAGAAACAGCTACATATCTAGTGTGGACTTTTGCCTCAAAGTAATTAGGGGAGTTGTGAACATCAGAGCTGTGGGAAAGACTTAGAAACCCCCCAGGCTTCCTCACTCTATAGCTGAGGAGTTGTGGGCCCCGTGAGGTTCAGGGACTCACAATATCTGACTCAAGCAGCAACGAAGTCAGTTGTTCTTAGCACATGTGGCTTGTAGGGACTCTTAGAGACACTGCACACACAATCTAAACTGCAAAGTAAAATCATATTACTTTTTGACAGAAAAAATTATTTAAAACTTTGAAATAGCCAAAAGAAGTTTACTAGGTTATCATTGTCTTTCATTGTCTTTGAGCTATTTCAAATTATAGAAAACTGGCAATAATAGAAATTATTCCTATTCACAGACAAGCAAATAAATTGTGTTCAGGGGAATGCAATCAATTATTGCTCTCTTGATAGTCCAGTTTTGCATCTATTTGTAAATTTATTTCAGCTTTCCTTATTGCCTATGTCTGTGTGGTTCTTTAAATTCCCCTTTGAACCATTTGTAGCATCTTCCTGGTTTCCTCATTAATTAATGAGTTAAATAAAATCTTTGACATGTGTTCATTTGTATGAGACTCATGATTTTACCTTTTACAAAAAATTCTCCATTAAGGAGCTGCAGAATGAAATGTTAATCAGCCTTTCAAAATTGTTTGCAGAAATTTTTGCTTGAATGACAATAAAACTGCTTAAGAAATAATGTCGGGTGGGAAAAATAGGACACAACATCAAAAACTACAATGTGATTTGACTATGTCAAAAATACGAAAAAATCAAATGGAATGAAACAAGGCAAAATATGACTAGGTATTGCCAGTAGGTACTAAGGTTATGAGTGTTTGTTTTGCTCCTGTTTGAATTGCTTTTATAATTACACATTAAAAAAAAAAAATTCTTTGAAAAGGAAAGGATGAAATGTATTCTTATTACTAAAAGCACTAAGGCACCGTGAAACTGGTAGAGCAGGGCTTAGAAAGTAAACAGCCCCTGCAAGACAATAAATGGCCAAATGCCTCCGCAGGGAAGATCCAAATGGCAGTTTGCCAGGAACCTGAAGGGCCCCTTGCATTTCATGGATATTTTAATAGTTCTCTTTAAGATGGAAATATTCAAGGCCCCGAGTTTGCTCCTAGGAAAACAACTTCTAGACTAATCAGTATAAAATAAATAACAATTTAAATTCTATGTATAGCCTGGAAAAACACCTACCCCAGCTGCTGCTTTGCCTTCAATCTCCAGCCCTAGATGCTCATTAGGCAGTTTAGTGAATGCTTGTTAACCACCCCTGTCAAAGATAGGACCAGGACCTTTTTTTAAAATGGGAAGCCTACCAGAACCACATTCCAGAACCTTCTAAAATTACACAAACCAGAACAACATTCCAAAACCTTGTGTTTAACAGATATCAGTCATTGATACAAAAAGATACATGCCATATACAGAAGAAGTTTAATGCTCAAACAATGTAATCAAATGAGTTTGTTTATATCCATTTTTATACCTTCCTTAATTATATATACATATATATATATACACTCTATGTATATTTGCCAGTTGCTTTCTTAGGCCAAAGCCCAGCTTCCTCCCACTTCCATTGGGTCTGAAGTGAGACTGACCTTCTCACAGTAGTCACCACTGTATTGGAGACAGGAGAGAAGGCAGTGGTAAAGACCCTAAAGAGCTAAGTGGTAGCTCAAACTCTCCACTCACCCCCAAGTTCTCCTGCCTCTGGGCAGACAGAGGGTCAGCATTGGAATAAACTGTGATTTCTCCGTGGGCAATTAAAGTGACTCCTTCCCTACTCTTGCCTAAGTAAGAATTAACTCATGGAGAGGTGAAGACCATGCAAGGCGGGAAGTGTAGTAATGAGTAAGGAGGGGAGGAAGATACTTGGCAGATTTGGCAGCACTGAGCAAGGCCCCAGGCCTCTGAGAGAAAGGGCTTGTCCAGTTTCTCACTTGGAGCTACACCTAGAATATCCGTGTTTATTATTTATACCTTACAAAGTCTTAGAGGACTTTTAACTTTTTCAAAAAATTTTTACACCTATCCTTATTTCTTGTAAGAAAGTTCATATGGGCACTTTAAAGAGAAAGAGTTTTGAATTATTTGATTTTATCAAATCAAATTAAGATACACATTAAGTGTCAGATATGCTATGCTAAGTTCTGGAGGCATAAAGATAAATAAGGCATAGCCGCTGACTCAGGGGACTTATAACTTAGTGAGAAAACTGCCCATGCGCAGAATTATGTCACAAAAACGATAAATGCCGTAACTGAGACATATTGGAGGGGCTAGAGCGTGTGAAGGAAGAAACACATGACTTTGCCTGGAAAAAAGCCTTTCTGGAGTTGCAGACAATTAAGCTGAATGAGGAGGAATGACTCTTCCACACAGACAAGGGGGGCAGAACATTCCAGGACAAGATAGAGCTTGAACACTGGCATAGAAGAAGATGGCCAACGTTGTAGAACCTGAAGCTTCATATGGCTACAGTGTAGGAGGTGAAGGGCCAGATGACCAGAGGTGGGGCTGCAAAGGTAGGCAGGGGCCAGGTCACCTCCACATAGCCAGCAGCGAAGGCAAGGAGAGGCGCAGCCCACCCAGCCTGCTAATGCTGTTTATCACGTTGCTCATCACCTTAGCCAAGAGGCAGTCATGGGAGGGCACTGTTCACCACTGTGGCAAAGTCTTTCTCTCTTCTATTTTAAATAAATGCTTTTTTAGAGCAGTTTTAGGTTTACAGAAAAATTGAAGCGAAAGTACAGAGAGTTCTCATATACTCCTATTATTAATAGTTTGCATCAGTGGGATGCATTTGTATACCTCTATTATTAATATCGAGGAACCCTGGTGGTGCAGTGGTTAAACGACTGCTAACCAAAAGGCTGGTGGTTTGAACCCACCAGCTGCTCTACAGAAAAAAGATGTGTCGGTCTGCTTGCCTAAAGATTTACAGCCTTAGAAACCCTTTGGGGCAGTTCTACTCTGTCCTACAGGGTCAGTATGAGTTCGAATCGATTCGACGGCAATGAGTTTGGTTTTTTGGTTTATTGTTAGTATCTTGCATCCGTGTGATGCATTTGTTACAAGTGATGAGCTGATATTGATATATTATTATTAACTAAAGTCCATAGTTTACCTGAGGGTTCATAATTTCTGTTGTACAGTTCTATGGGTTTTGACAAGTGTATTATGTTCTGTGTCTATCATTACAGTATCATAGAGAATAGTTTCACTGCCCTAAAAATGCCCTGTGCTCCACCTATTTATCTCTCACTCCTCTGCATGAACCCCTGGCAACCACTGATCTTTTTACTGTCTCTGTGGTTTTGTCGTTTCTAGAATGCCATATAGTTGGAATTATCCAGACAAGCTTCTTTCACTCAGCAATATGCATTTAAGTTTCCTCCATGTCTTTTGGTAAACTGATAGCTCTTTTTTTTTTTAATCACTTCATTGGCAAAATATCGTTTTGATGTATTAATGTATATATAAACTTTTATAATCTATGAGCATTTCCAGGTAGCATTGCAGTCTATTCTGATCCACCACCGAAAAAAGAAAATTGTTTTAGGCCCTGAGAACTCTGGAGTCAACCTGCACGGCATCAGCAATCTTTTAGAAACAGGGTGTCCAGTCAGCTGAACCCACTCTTCTGCTCTGGGGGCTTGTGATGATCCGACTGCAGCCTGAGACAGATCTCGCTGCCCTGGGCTCCCAAGCACTGCTAAGGAGAACCACACAATGGTATGAACTAACACCAATAAAAACTCAGGGGCTCCATCCCAGTTGTTCCCTGGGCACCATATTGCATCTCATAAAATATTCCTCAGCTAAGGTCATCCCTACTTCCCTCAAGCCCTGCCTCACCCTGCTTTTCTCTCTCATGGAAGTCTTCATCTCCCAAGTCAGAGAGATCCCAGGCAGACCAGCTTGGGCTCCCTTGGCTCTTCCTCCCCACCCCCACTGCCTTTCCTTCCCTTCACCCTCAAGGACTCCTTTGGATGTCAACTCCTCTGACTCTGAACAGCACTTGATCCATCAGCGATCTCACTCCCTGGCCCATCACTGGTATTTTCAGCTCTCCCTTTCACCCACTCATGCTTTACTCCACAGCAAAGGGAAATCCAGGATGCTCTCACATAGCTGGGCCTGCTGACAGCATATTTTCACGATTTAAATCAGTGTTCCTAGAAGTGGGACAGGTCTTGAACTAGGGCTGGGAGTCTTCGCAAATGGATCCTAATACCTGAGCTAGGTCCTGGGCTGACCTAGCCAAGATCTGAAAACCGAGGGCTCAGCAAACTGAGCATTGATTTAGAAAAGTTTGGAAATTCAACTCCTGGTGATTCTGCCCCTAGAAAGGTGAGAGCTTCCCTATGAGCATTAGCTGGGAGGTTTGGGAGATATGGAACCCAGGAGGAGAGAGAGGGCAGTCAGTGGCCAGCCATGGCTTAGAAAACCTCTCTGCTTCTCCTGCATCCATTCTCCCTGGGCCCACAGCAAACCCACACCCTTCTCCACACCCATCTCCAGAAACTAGCTGAGCCCAGAAGAACATTCTCTGAGATTTTTAAAAGCAGTTTGCGTTTCAAAAGAAAGTTGAGTTCCGTTCCATGATTTACTTTATATTTACCTCTTCCAGTGGCTAGCGCCAAGCTGCCTCAGCACCCTCCACAACAAGCCTCTTTTCTTTGAAACCGGAAGTGCCATTTGGTCCGTCCTAAAAGAAGCCGTCCTTTTAGCCCCCTGGAGAAGTGCCACCCAGAACTGGCTCTGGCGCCTCCCTGTGCCCCTTTGGGCTGAGGGGTCTGTAGGGTGGGATCAGGAACTCAGGAACTCCCCAGAGGGAGCAGAGGAGAGTGCCGGGGAGTGACCCTTATTAAAAGCTTCTCAGTAGCTAGAATTGGCAGAACTGGGTCATGTTTGCTAGGGAAAGACCAGGGTCCTGGTCTCTAGCACCTTTAGTCTAATATAGATTAACTGTCCTCTGCAAGGCTGACCGAATAAGCACCCATGGGCTCATTGTGATTACTGTTGGGGTGACAGGAGTAAGATTGAGGGGGCAGGAGGTACAGGCCCTCTCCCTCTTTGCCTTGGTGACAGTGTGAGTTTACAGGTCCACTTAGCAGCAGATGATTGGGACTCTTCCCTCACCCCTTAGTCCCCATGCCCCTAAGTCACTGCCCAGTTACCGGAACTATGTCATTGATTGGAGAAAGCTCTGCCCTAGCACCCTTTCAGGTGCGCTCTGAAATCTCAGAGCTGGTCTTTGACCCCATGTCCCCAAGCTGACTTTCTCTTCCTTTAACTCCACCAGACCTTCGCCCAAAGGACCTGGATTCTCTGCTAAAGGATGAAAAACTCTCAAACAATGATGGACTTTCTGGGAGGTAGAGGCGACAGCATTGAAACCACCCCCCCCCCTTTCTTCCAGTCCCACCATGACGGCAGGGTCCCTATGTATCTGCTTGGATCCCTGTGATACATCTCTATACTACAGACCCTACAGGCAATGTGATGTTACTGTTGCTCCCATTAAGAGATGGGCTCTATGTCTCAACCCCATTGAATCTGAGCTGTCCTTATGACTTGCTTTGATCTACAGAATGTGGTAGAGGTGATGGTTTGCGGATTTTAGAGCCTAGGCCTTTAGAAGTCTTGCAGCTTCCACTCTGCTGTCATGGAATGATGTCCCAGTGGTGTCACTAGGAAGGTATGGGGGATGTGTGGACCACACCAGGTGACACTGTCAGAGGCAGTGACACCAAAATCACTGTCTATACAATGTTTGTGCAGTGTTTCAGCAGAAATTTATTATTTTTTATAAAAATATACCTGCAGTTAGTTATAACAACAAAAACATTTTTCGTAAGCCTAGCTTACATGTATCAATATACCTACAAGGCTAAAACTCTATGCTAATCTACTTTTTGAACTTTCTAATGTGCTCCAGTCAGAGCTGTCACTATTACCCAATTACAAAGACACTTCGAATCACATGGTTTCATTTGCACCTGCTATAAGCACATGCTGTTATTTTCGTTGCTGCAGGTGTTTTTATAGTCACTAATTTTGTCAAATTTTCTAGTGTTTTGTCTACAATATTGTAGTAATTAGCATGGAGGGGTGACACCATGAGTTACTGCACTGGGTGACACCAACTCTAGTGACGCTACTGTGATGCCCTCCAGTCAGTCTAGCTTATTCTTGGATGTGAGGCAACCTGGAGAAATGAGGAGCTCCAGCTGATAGCCTGAATCAATTGCCAGATGTGTGAATGAGACCACCTTAGCTCTTCTGGCTGTTCCAGCCCTCATCTGACTATCTATTGCATTAGAGAGCTCAGGTAAGATGACAGAAGAACTGCCTGGCAATTCACAAACTTAGAAGAAATAATAGATTGTTGTTGTCTTAAGACACTAAGTCTTGGAGTAGTTTATTATGCAACAACAAATAATTGAAGCAGTCTCCTCTGCTGTCCAAATCTGAGGCCCAAGTGTCCGTCTTTCCTTGCCCCAGTGTGCCTCACTCCCCAGACCTGGGCTTTTATTCCCATTCCGGTGACCCTGCCTTGGTATGGCAGATCCCTCCTCAGGGCCTGGAGCCGCCCAAAAACCCATCTCTTGACAAGCCTGCCACCATTCGTTAATCACCAGGGGTAGCAGCAACACCTACCCCGGACAGCCTGCTGTCAGTTCTGCCTGCTTACTCCCCTGGGAATCAACCTGGTGGCCACCTTCTTCCTGAGCTAGTTTGGAGTCCATCACCCACTTTAGGGAGCCTCACCTGCCGCCTGAACTTACCTGTTAGCCTAATGAGTGGAGCTCCAGTGTCTGCCCCACCCTAGAAGACTCTTCTTAGGTCACAACCCCAACTTCTTTGGTGTCATTCCTGCCGATCTACATAACTTTTGGCTGAAGCCTGAAGATAAAGCAATTGTAATGTAATTGTAGATTAATTGTCTCCCCAGCTGTGAGTTTCTCAAGGGCAGGAACCAGGCTTTATTCATCTTTGAATCTCCAAGATCTACTTAGTGCCTTGGAGAATGAATGAATGAATGAATGAGGAAGTGAGTGAATGAATGAATGATGTATACAGTAGTACAATGATCTTCCATTATTTTCACCCTCATTCCCTTCTCAAATAAATTTAAATTACAATAGATTAAACATTTAGGCAGTCCTTCTATCTAATCCTGGTCTCACAATGCCTTGGGACATATATGCAAAATTGAGTGCAAAGTAACTTGGCTAAAGTACAGAATATTTGTATTATTTCCCCAGGGGTGCCCAAGGTGAGGCTGGGTGTGGAGCAGAGCTGAGATAGGGAAATCCAGAGAGAGTTCAAAATTGTCAGTCCCCACTACTGTTTGTTTGCTCTTGAGAACCAGTCTCACAGGAAAAGATCTGTGAAGCTGGCTTTGTTCCATCAAACCAGGCTGCTCAGTCAAAAGTAATTCTCTGGCAGAAAATAGGCTAATAGTCTAATTACATTTTCAGTGAATCTTCTAAGACATGTTCAAGCGGTCCAATGTGCCTTCTCTCTTGGCAAAGAGATTGTATACTGTATATGAAAATAATTTTGTCCAATTGTAATTCTCTATAAAAAAGCCAGCTAATTAATTTTTTTTTTCTTTTTTTTACTTTGTAGGCAAGACTAGAGTCTATATGCAGTATAGAATACTAGTTTTAAGTACACAGATCCTGGGTTCAACTCCAGACTCTACCTTAACTAGTCATGTGACCCTAAGCTACCTAAAGCTGACTAAAGAAATGAGCTTTAATTTCATCATCTGTAAAATGATGTCACAGGTGATTGTCAGCGTCAGAGATAATGCATATAAAATTCCTCCCAGAGCCCCTGGCCCAGGGTAATTGCTCAAAAACTTCAGCTACTATTAATAATAACAACATAATAAATATTAGCTATTATTAACCACAGTTTATTACATACCAGGAAGTTAAACTCTCTTGAGGAATATAAGATGTCTAGTCCTTTCTCCCAGACAAGTTGGGGGCTGGATGGTGACCCAATGTAATCCACCACCAGGCGGTCTCTCCAAGAGATTCAGTAACCTGAAGGCACTGGGCAGAGAGTGGGAGACTCTAAGTTTGAGGCAGCTGGAGGGACACCATGGAAACCAGATGAACTCAAAATGTTCCAAGTGGAAAGTGGAAAAAGGAAACTAAGGAAATCCGAGCACCCAAAAGGAAGGCTGCAGTTGTGTTGTATTGGGTGCTAAAAGCTTCATGTTACCTGTGGCCAGGAATCTATAAAAGTACCACCAAAACCTGGCCCTCGTCCCCACTTTTCCTCAACGCAGTGTTGTGCTGGTAAATGTTTAACAACCAGCTTGGGTGGGGTGGCCTCTTTGCATATAGATTTTACTGATATAAAGGATGTGCAGTATACGATTTACAAATAATAATAAAATATACAGTACCCTTTCTTATAAATTCCATATCACCAATTCATTTGCACAGATGTTTTCCACTGATTTTTACCAAATTCTTGTATCCTTAGCCAACCGAAGTTTACAATTAATGAATGAGTATAGTTCTGACATGAATGTCAGTTGATATTTTCATTTACATTAGCAAGTGACTTGCTTTACTATAAAATCTAAAAATTTAAGTGCTGCTTCAACATCTTTGAGCCTCACAGGGCCCCAAGGGCCTACCTGTGAGTTCCCCTGCTTTTTCCAGATATGCCCCCCAACCCAGCAGGGAAAAGCTTCCCCACCCAGCTAGTTCCCCTGGACCAGCTGCACTCCACATGGTCTTCAGCATAATGCATTTCACTTCCCTGCCAGTCTGCAGCATTACTCAAACAAACCAAACATATTCTCCCTTGAGAACCAGGGGGCACTCCACCCTCTTGTTACTACAAAGCCTACCTCTCACAGCCCCTGCTGGTTCACTGTATACTCAAATGCAACCACCATGTGGTCCTGCCTGCTATGCAGTATCCTCCTCACCAGAGCTGTGAGTACATGTGACTAATAAACTACAGTCAGTCTCATCTGTTCAGTGTCAGGTATCATGTTTTGGGCCATCTTGTATTTTTTAGGGCAGAGCATCCCTCCTTCACCAATGGAGTAAATAAGAGATGGTCAGAATACTTGCTCATTTTATTATTGGAAGAATATTTCCTCAATTTTTTGTGCTATTCATAATGTAACAGTTACAGACATGATTCTCTTTTTTTTATTTTTATTTTTTATATTTTATTGTACTTCAGGTGAAGGCTTACAGAATAAATAGTTTCTCACGAAACAGTAGTACACATGTTGTTTTATGACATTGGTTAACAACTCCACAACATATTAACCCTCTAAATGCTCAACCTTTTTTTTTTTTTTTTGGTGAAAATACACATAGCCAAAGATACACC
>NW_004443940.1:12478824-12511222 GCF_000243295.1 Trichechus manatus latirostris
TTTTTTGCAGATGGATATCCAGTTTTGCCAGCACCATTTGTTAAAAAGACTGTCTTTTCCCCCATTTGATGGACTTTGGGCCCTTGTCGAAGATCAGGTGACCGTAGGTAGATGGATTTACATCTGGGTTCTCAATTCTGTTCCACATGATTCTCTTTTAAATTTAATCTTCATTATGAACACATTCTGCATCACTTTAAGTCTAGATAGTCAACAAAACAATAAACCAATCCCTGATCTGTAGAATTTGCTAGTTTCTGTGGTGTAAATACTCCTACCACAACCAATTTCAAGCTACCAGCATAAAGTCTCTAAGCGAGGAGTTAGAAAGATACACAGTAGCACATCATCATATAGTGTTTCAACCATGCATATAGAGTAGAAGTAAATAATCTCAAAAGCATAGATAATTGTAAAAATGTAGTAAAATAATTAGGAAATTCTTTTTTAGTGTTTAGTATTTATTATCTTTTTAATATAACTTAATTAATGATAAATCTATATAAATTAACTTTTAATATTGGCTGTGTTTGAAAACTGGTGGGCAAAATTCCTGGAAATTTAGGGATTGCCTCTTGTAAGTCAGTGTGAGCCTACTCTAGCACACTGCTGCCCCAACTGTACCTTCTTCTCCAAGACCCCCTCCCCCAGGCTGAGCAACATTGTGTTCCCCAGGTGGGTCTGGTAGGACGGCCTAACACAGTCTGGCAACTTTTTATGGAGAGATGAGTGTCCATCGCACAGCTGCTCCTCTGGCCTCATCAGAGCATCGAGTAACAAAACAAAGAAAACAAAAAAGCCATGAGGTTGGCAAATTTGTAACCTCATAGGGATCCAAGAAATAATATAACTTACTAGTGCTTACTAGGTGCCAGACACTTTCTAAGCACTTTTTGTGTGTTGATCCACTTAATCCTTAGACCATCCATAGGAGATCATTACTATCATTAATTTCCACTTTACAGATAGGGAAACTGAGACATGGAGGGGTTAAGTACTCTGCCTAGAGTCACAGTTAATGGATGGTAGAGGCAGGTTCTCATCACACTGAGAAAGGACCGTCAGCTTCCAGCAAAGGCAAGGTGGGGGTGCATGTTTGTGCCTGGAGAAGAGCCAGAAACCATCTGCCACCAAATGACCCTATTCTTCTATATGAAAGAAAGATAAGGAAGGAAGGAAGAAAGAAGGAAGGATGGAAGGAAGGAGGAAAGACTCTCTCAATTCTACTTCTTCATCCAGCTACCACCTCTTCTCGCCTTCACAATAACATTTTCAAGAGTTTTTTGCAGTGGTTGACTCCATTTCCTCACCTCTTTCTTTCTTCTGTAGCTACCCCAATCTAAAGTCCTCCCCTGTCATTCCCCCAAACATCCTCACTGAGGTTACCAATGATTTCCGTGTCAATACATCCAAAGGACATCTCACTGTCCTTGTTTTACTGGCCCTCACAGCTGAATTCCACACAGATGATGACTCCCATCTTCTTGAAACACTCTGTTCTCTACGTTTCTACCATCCAAACTCCCCCACTCTCCTTGTTTTCCTCCTACCTTCCTGGTCTCTGCAGCTCATTCTCCAGTCCTAAAGTTAAATGTGGCAATTCCTCATTCCTCAGCCCTCTTCTCTCCTCACCTCTACTCTCCCTGGGTGGTTTCTTTCACATTCATGGCCCCCACCACCACCTTCATGCTGACAACATGCCTCTGAGCTGCAGACATATTAGCAACTGCCTACTGGACTCTCCACTTGGATGTCTCTCAGCCCCTTTGTCTCAACATGTCTGTAAATGCAATCATGATCTCCTGGTTCTTCTCCAGTGTTCTCTGTCTCAACAAATGGCACCACCATCCATTCAGCTGTAGCAGGCAGAAATCAGAGACTCATTCTTGACAACTCCTTACTGTGACAAGTCTTCCCTATAACCTACAAGGAAGGCCCTACACCCTCTGGCGTGATGTTACCTTTTGACCTCATCTATGATGACTCTTTCTCTCTCTTCTCCAGCCACACTGGCCTTCTTGCTGATCCTCAAATGAATAAAATATGCTCCAACCTCAGAGCCATTGTACTTCTAGTTTCTTCACTGGGATGTTCTTCCCTCAAATATCCTTGTAGCCAGCTCCCTCACTCCCTTCAGATATTAACTCAAAAGTCACCTTTTTCATATGGCGTTCTCTATCGGAAACAACTTGACAGCAACATATTTTTTTTTTTGTCCACATTCTACCTAAAATCTCAACGCCCCTACATGTACACACGCACACACTTCCAATCCTCCTTCACTGCTTTATTTTTCTCTTTAGCATTTATCACTTTCTATCATTCTATATGGAGTACCTGAGTGATCCAAATGATTAACGCACTCGGCTGCTAACCCAAAGGTTGAAGGTTCGAGTCCTCCCAGAGGCACCTGGGAAGAAAGACTTGGTGATCTACTTCCAAAAAATCAGCCTTTGAAAACCCTATAGAGCACAGTTCTACTCTGAAGCCAAGGGTCACCAAGAGTCGGAGTCAACTTAACAGCAACTAGTGCGGTGTAATGTTTCCTATATTTCACTTATTTATATTATTTATTCTGTCTCCCACACTATAAAATAAACTCTGCGAGGGCAGAGATTTTTGTCTGTTTTGTTTACTGCTGAAACCCCGGTGCTTAGAACAGTGCCTAGCACATAATAGGTCTCAGTAAATATTTGCTGAGCGAATAAATGAATGTATGAACTCTCACATCTAATCAATCATCTAGCCCCACTGCTTCTCTCTGCTAATATCTCTCAAATCCCTCCACTTCTCTCTACGTCAGTGCTAGCACCCTACTTCAGTGTGGGGGAAAATAGAAATGCACCACTCAGACGTCGCTTCAAGGAAGGACTTGTTGCCCCAGCTGTCAGCTGCTCGTCTCAGCTGCAGAGAGCCGCCTTCCCGGGGCAATCCACACCCAATGACTGATCAAGGCAAGGATGCAAATGCCTGGCTATTTTGTGCTTAAGAGGGACATCTGACAGGCCGAATGCACTCCAGAGCTTCTAATGGAGTTGGCCAAGGCATTGCAATTTGGCTACTCTCTCTGTCCAATCCTGTTTTCTCTCCTCCTTTCCACAAGAAAGAATAAATATTCTACACACCATCCTCCAAATCACTGTCTGCTTCTGGGAATCCAAACTGCAACAACAAGCAATAGTATCTCTCAGTGGCTTAGTCCATTTATCTTCTAGTTTATCTCTGTGTTATCAGTCTTTTCCCCTCTAATCCAACCCCTCACTTCAGCCAGAGTGCTCTTTTCAAAAACAAACTCAATCCCATGATTAAAACCTCCAGTAGTTTCCAATAGCATAAAACCCAAAATCTTTCATGTAAATTAGAAGTCCTTGCATGACCTAGCCCCTGCCTACCTCACTTGCCTCAATTCCTGATACTCTCCTTCTAGCACTTGGCCCTCCACCATGAGAGGCACTTTTCTGTATGTATCATGGACCTTCACACTCCTAGGTTTCACACAAGTTATTAAACCTGCCTAGAAATGGGGTTCTTAAACCTGGCTGCACATTAGAATCCTCTGGGAAATCTTTTTAAAAATCCCAAGGTGCAGGTCACATCCAAGACCAAGCAAATGTGAATCTCTGAAAGTCTCACCCAGTCATGAAGATTTTTTAAAGCTCCCCAGATAATTTCAATATGCAGCCAAGGTTAAGAACTACTGGCATAGAACCTTGTCACTCAAAATGTGGTTTCCAGAGCAGCTGCTGTAGAGTCATGTGGAATCATGTTAGAAATGCAAAATCTTGGCCTTCACTCCAAAACAGGTGATTCGAATGCTCATTAAGGTAAATCACAGGCCTAGGGACTCCTCACCACACCCACCTCACTTCATCTGGCTGACTTGTACTCATCCTCTCATTGTTGCCTTATCAATAGAGCCTTTCCTAACCACTTCACCCTAACTCGGTCAAGTCCTGGGGTGCTCTTTTGGCACCCGGTACTTCTTTCATGACATTGTTTATAATGGAGATTCAACCATTATGTCGACTAGGGATGTCTGAATCATCTGATAGAAGGTGGGTTCCATTAGGGCAGAAAACTGCTTTGCCCATTATTGTACCCACATCAGCAAGAAAAGAATCCCTGGTTGGTACAAACAGCTAATGCACTCAGCTGCTAACCAAAAGGTTGGAGGTTCAAGTCTACCCAGAGATGCCATAGAAGAAAGGCCAGGTGATCTTCATCTGAAAACTCAGCTCTTGAAAACCATATGGAGCACAGTTCTACTCTAACACACATGGGGTCTCCATGAGTCAGAGTCGGCTCAATGGCAACAAGAAAAAAAAATTGCCAAGAAAAGTACTTGAGACACAGTAGGCCCTCAGTAAATATTTGTTAAATCTTGAAGTTATTTCTGGGTGGCCCAGTGCTCTCCTAGGTACTGCCCACTGCAGGGGCATCTATGGCACTGGTGGAGGTGGTAAAGAGGTAACAGGGATGAAAGTTTACTTATAAAAGGAGATGTTCATAGTGATCAAAAAGGGGTGCAGCACAGACACATACCAGGGGACAGTGGACACTCGTTCTCTTATTAATCCCAGACTTTTGTTCCTAGTACACACCACACCACACACACACACACTGCACTGTTAGTCCAGAGTCTTCATCTCTCTAGAATAGAAAGCTCTGGTCTTAGCAAAGTCTCATCTCCTATCTGCTCCCTCAACTTAAGGATTCACTCATCATTCATTCATTCAGCAAATATTTGTTGAGTTTCTACTCTGAGCCCAGGCACTGTGTTAAGCTCTGGGAAAAAAGTGGTGAAATAAAGAATATTCTCCACTGTCCCGGTCCTCAGAGTCTGGTGGAGATGTATTTTAGGCCACACATTGCTGAAGAGAGTCATCAATCACATGGCCCAGGACTCAAGAGGTCCAAACTGTTTTCTTTAAAATAATGTGTGCTTATTTTATTAAAAATTATAGAAAAGTAGAGGAGAGAAAAAGTACCCAATGTCAAATAATCAGACTGCCATGTCTTTTTTTTTTTTAACATATATATATAATTTTGGGTTGTTTTTATTCATACAGTTTGATCACACTGTATGTACAAATATATTCTACTTTTTCACTTACTATAATTATATCTTACAATATGCATTCTCATTATTTTAAATTTTTATGAGCATCACTTTAATGACACTACAATATGCCATAGAATGGACATATTTTACTTATCCATTCCTTGAGCAAAGATGTCACTTTGAGGACTAAGGTGTGTCTGACCCAAGCCATGATATGTTCAATCACCTCATATGCATTTGAAAGCTGGACAATGAATAACAAAGACCAAAGAACTGATGCCTTTGAATTACGGTGTTGGCAAAGAATATTGAATATACCACGGACTGCCAAAAGAAGGAACAAATCTGTCTTGGAAGAAGTATCGCCAGATAGATGCTCCTTAGAAGCAAGGATGATGAGATTTCATCTCATGTACTTTGGACATGTTGTCAGGCGGTACCACCAGTCCCTGGAGAAGGACTTCATGCTTGGTAAAGTAGAGGGTCTTCGAAAAAGAGGAAGACCCTCAACGAGAGGGATTGACACCATGGCTGCAACAATGAGCTCAAGCATAATGATTGTGAGGATGGTGCAGGTCCGGGCAGTGTTTTGTTCTGTTGTACATAGGGTCGCTATGAGTAGAAGCCGACTTGAAAGCACCTAACAACATTCCTTGAGTATAGGACTTTTTTTCAATGTTATGTATAATACCTATTGAACATATTTGTGCATACTAAAAAACTAAACCCATTGCCATGGAGTCGATTCCAACTCATAGTCATAGACTCCTAGCAGCCACATAGAGTTTCCAAGGCTGTAAATCTTTATGCAAGCAAACCGCCACATCTTTCTCCTGCGGAGCCCCTGGTGGTTTCCAACTGCTGACCTTTAGGTTAGTAGTTGATCCCTTTACCCACTGCGCCACTGGGGCTCCTTATTTGTGCATAAAACTGTATACTCCCAGAAGCTGGGTTACTGGGTCAAAGGAAGAGGAAGGAAAAGAGAACATTTTCCAGGGAGCTGTTGTTACTCTTAGTTATAGTTAAGAATACAAAATAAGACATCAGATTTTAGGAGACCACACCTTTGTAAGAGCCATGTTCCAGTGCCTGCCTTACCAGAGTGGTTGTGCAGAAACTGCCACACCCACAGACATTGGAAGAGGCAGAACTTATGGGTCATAACCCTGCCCTCTACCCCAGCTGAATATGTTGATTGGATCAGGTTTGAACACATGACCCAAAATCAGTGAGTCCATTGGCTGACTAGAACCAATCAGCTCTTTCTACTCTCAAGAATTGAACTAGGATACCCAGAGACCATAGGAAATGATACTGAGTGCTTATGGAGAAAAAAGACTTTAAATTAGAGTTAAGATGTCCAGTCTTGGTTACACAAGCGTGTGATCAGAAGAAGCTGGCCAGGATGGTAAGGGAGGAAAGGGGAAGATGTGCCTAAAAAAGCAGAGAAGAGAGAGAGAGAGAGACCTTTGTTCCTGCCTACTTTCCAGCTCCTACCCCAGCCCCAACTGTACTTCCTGCCCTTGTGTTCTGGGAGATACTTCTGCTTTTTTTTTTTTTGTCTCCTTTAATAAATCCCACTTATGACTTGATCTAATTTCAGTGGATCTGTTTTTCACCCCCAACCAAAAGATCATGGATTAAGCAAACAAAATGTCATGACTTCTTAGATTCAAAGAATATTAGAAATGGAAAGGATCATTGCACCGCAAACATGGTGGTTGCCTTCCCTTCTGTCCCCTGCTGCACAGCAGACATGACCACTGTGGGGCTGAGCCCGTCTCCAGCTCCAGGAGTAATCTGCAAATAAATTAGGGAAGTCTCACTCTTCTGGCCACAGCAACAGGTTCAGAAATGAACATTGGACCTAATACGGTCCAATCAGAGGGAAGAATAATTCAGGCTCCTTACCTTTGTGTGTGTTTTTACAACAAGAAGGAGCAGAACTCTTCCAAATTATGAAGTACATGTTTACTGAGGAAGAAATTAAATACAGGAAAGGATCAAGAAGTAAATAAAAACAATCTCACTGGTAATTAGAGAAACACCAAAGAAAACCACTTTTCATTTATCAAATTAGAATTTTTTTCCTTATGATCAAATGTTGACAAAATTGTAGGAAATAGATATTTTTATACTACGATAGGAATATAAATTATCCCCCCTATGAAGAGAAAATTGATAATAGTCTCTTAAAATGTAAAATCTTAAACTCCTCCATACGGCTTTGGGGAAACCCTGGTGCATGCGTCTAAGGTGACGAGTTCAAGGATGTTCACTGAAGCATTATTTGCAATAATCAGAAATTGGAAACAACCGCGATCGTCATGAGAAAGGGAAGAGCTAAACGGATACAATAAAGCCATACTATGGAATAGCATGCTGCAATTAAAAGAAAGAAGTAGGTCAGTGAGTCATAACAGTCACCAAGACAAAACTGAAAGTGCGGAAGGAAATGCACAGGATGACGTCATTTATGCTTAAGAAAAAACACGCAGAACAGTATGAGTCTCTTTTGTGTGTTTCTATGTATATTCACATGAATGCACAGGAAGAGCCCCCAAAGGAGTGATGACCAAAGGGGACTTAACTTTACCTTTTATCATAAAATAGTAATTTGGTGCAAGAAGAATGCAATAGTAATTGTGTAATTTTAGGTTAATAAAATTAAGGTATATATGTATAAATCTGCTGCCATCAAGTCGATTCCAACTCATAGTGACACTATAGGACAGAGTAGGTTTCCAAGGCTGTAATCTTTACGGGAGCAGACTGCCCCATCTTTTTCCCGCAGAGCTGGTGGTTCAAACCACCACCCTTTCAGTTAGCGGATGAGCGCTTAACCACTGCACCACCTATATATACATATATATATATATATATATAGTTGTACAGAAAAAACTTGAACGCTGTTTCAAGTTAAAACAGAGAGGTTTATTAAGGGTTTAAAAGAATTGCAACTGAGGAGCTAGGAAGCCCAGTGAAAATGGAACCAAGTAGTCCTGGGGCAATTTCGTTATACAAGTATTTTTATGTGTTAAAAAAAGGAAACAACCCATAGGGTGGGCAATTACAGGAAAATCAATGAATATTGTAATAATCACACTCTGATTGGTTACTGATTATTAATAGTATAATTAGCTTAGATCATGGTCACAAGATGCTTACATGTAGTTTCTTTGTCTATCTTGCAGAAAGAAAAAATACCTTGCTGGCAACAGTACTCTTCCAGAGTACGGGTATTTTAAGGGGTGCAGTTGGTTACTTGGTTAAGACCCCTCGGGGCATATGGTTTCACATCCTGATTTTGACCACCAAGGAAAAATATGCTTTTCTCAAAAAACATAGCTGTTAGTCTAGAATCCAGATTAAAATTAGATAGCATGGTCAGCATATTAGGCCTCTGTCTCACTGACTGCACTGAAGGTTGTCTTTTCCTGACACTATAGGTGTGTGTGTGTGTATGCGTGTATATACATATATGTTGTTGTTAGGTGCCATCAAGTCAATTTCAACTCACAGCGACCCCATGTGACAGAGTAGAACTGCCCTGGGGTTTTCTAGGCTGTGACATTTCCGAAGCAGAGTCCCAGGTCTTTCTTCCACAGAGCCGCTGGGTGAGCTCCAACTGCCAACTTTTAGGTTAGCACCTCCAGTGCTCCATAGATAGATAGAAGATAGACAGATAGATAGATATTATACACAAACACATTTACAAAAGAAAATTTGGAAAACACACAAAGAAGAAGAAGTAAATAAAATAACTTACAATCCCCTCAACTGCTAACCCTTTGGGGTTCTTCCTTTCATTCACTTTGGAAAGGGTCAGGGTCTGCTCAGGGCAGTGCTTTAAAAAGGATCAGGGTCTGCTCAGGGCAGCTCAAAACAGGCGCATTGGGCCATCAGCTTCCCTTCTGCCCATGAGGGAGTCTGAAGTCATTCAATTCAGCAGACCTCCTAATCCAGATAGCACGCTAGACTCTGCAAAGGTCATGGTGCCGACCCACCATTTGTAATTCAAAATACGTACAACGCTAAGCCATGAAGTACGCCCAACAAAGTTCTGAATTTTCCCGTGACTACTTCAATACTTCATTTGAAACTGTGAATATCAAAATATTTCCAAACGCCTCCCCACCCTCACCCCCCGCCTTTGGATATTTGTTTTGTTTTGCTTTGTTTTGTCATGTTTTTGTGTCCCTGCTTCTTGGTGCCCTAAACCATCACACAGTCTGCCTCTTGACTAATCTTGAGTTGCTCCTCTCCCCAACTCAAAGAAGACACACCCAGGTTCCCACCCCCACCCTACCCCACATCCATCCCTCCTCCTTTGTCTCGCCTTTGTGTCCAGGGCAAGCCGCAGAGCAATGAATTCTTCTCAGATGATGGCGTCGCCTGTCACCCCATTCTGAGCCAACCCCAGTTATGCCTGGCATCCGGGAGTCAGCATTTTGTAGGTTTCTGTGACATTTGAGAGCTCACTTCCCACTTCTTCCGGCATTTGAAAGAGAGAATGACAGAGGGCTGCTCTTGTCATCACCAATGAGTTTGTCCTTCTCAGAAAGGGAATACAAAGCCAAATTTCACCCCATGAATCAGGAAGTCTGAACTCACAAAAAAGCACACATTCCCCAGCTGCCTGACCCACCCAGCTGACCTTTCTATAAGCTGGAGAGCTAGACCAGGCCTCCTCCCGAGGATGAGATAAGTGATTAAACGAGGAAGACGTTTTTTTGTGAAACAAACCCTTCTCACCACCCATCTGAATCCTTTGATTTCTGTATGTTTCTTTGAATGTCACAACATTGTCTTTTTAGGCCTCCTGTGGCTGAAGTCACACAGTCTGGGGAGACCTTTCCAACTTCAATACGCTGTGCAATGTACCCATGGGCAAGTCATTTCCACTCTGAATTTCAGTTTCTCAATCTGCAAATTGGAACAATAATTCCTATCTTTTTGGGTTGTTGAAAGGGTTCACTCTGGATCCTCGGACACCATGCCCCTTAGCGTTACTCACTATCTCAAAATAATGGCTGCCCATTGCTAGCTAAATGGTGCCACAGGATTCAGTTTAATGCGCCTTAGTTGTGCTGTTCTTGGGAGGCCAAGTCAAGACAATATAACATAGAGGTCAACAGTACAGCCTCTAGAGTTAGACTGCCTGAGTTTAAACCCTCTCTGTATCACCTACTGGTGGTGGGACCATGAGCAATTTCTCAGGTTCTTCAATCTTTAGTTTCTTCAAATTATAAGTGGGGAAGTAGAATAATAATTATACCTGCTTTGTAGGGCTATTGGAGTGAATAAAAGAGATGATGCATATAATGCACTTAGCACAATGCTTTTGATAAGATTTTTATTTTGATAAGATGTTGGCCATTCTTATTTTGGTAGTTGGAGAACAGTCATTAGATCAATAATAAGACCATACTTACCCTGGAAAAATGGCAGGTGGAGAAGAACTGTCAAAGTTAGTATAGCAGGCAGTGAGTCAGTCGATTACAAGTGACAGAAGCTCAACTCAAAATTAATTTTAATGAAAAGGGGGGATTTTTTAGCTCTTGTGACAGGGTTGAAGATGGCCTTGGGCATGACTGACTCCGAAAACTCAAACAAAGTTATAAGAGTTCTCTCTCTCTTTCCTCAGTTCTGCTTCTCTCTGTAAATTGGTCTCATTGTCTCCTTCTACACAAGGCTTCCTCTCTGCAAAAGCTTCTCTCTGCCAGCACCTGCATGCAAAATCCAGGGAAAGGCCCTAATTGGCCCTGTTTGGATCACATGCTTACCCCTGGGCCAATCACTGAGGCCAAATGGATGGAGTGCCCTGACTGGCCTACACTAGGCTGTTCTACACCTCTCCTCAGGTGCGCGGGGCATTCTTCCTACCAGAACCACACAGAATGGAGGTTGGTCAGTTCCACGAAGGGAAAGGAGCAGTGCTGTTACCAGAAAAGAAGGGCCTAAGGGATGCAGGACGCACCAACAGATGCCTAGTCTAGGCAACATCTAAGAAGATCACATGCCCCATCCCCCATGTCAAGGTTCAGCTTTATTACTTAATACATTTCTAATCTCTGGAACACTAAAATTAATTGTTCCAAACTTAGCTAATTAAAAATTTCCAAATATGCAATATCCCCTGAGAAACATTTCCAAATTAAGAATGAAAAAAAGTACCTTATATATAACTAAATACCAGTTAGCTTCTAATTCCATCATGTCCACAGTCAGCAATCAACAAGGTCAGTCTTTTTCGGCTCTTCAAACTTTTCTGTTAAATCTGCAAAGTTGTTTTTTATGATGGGGGAAGGAATGGAAATCCCCATTGTTTCTCCAACTCCATACAAATGTGATACACGCTGAAGTTACTTATGGAAATTCTTTAAGGTCATAGGTCATTTGTTCATTGAGAAGCTTCTCTCTGTAAGAGGGTCTTAGGAGACATCTCATGTAGGAAGGAGGCCTGATGCTGCTCAGCCACTTACTCTGGGCCTCCTAGAACTCCTTGAGCAATTTGGTGCTTTCTTGAAGTTTTCTCTGGAATTCTTCAACCTCTTTAGAGTAAAAAACTTTAACCAAAGCACCAAAATTAGTTACTGCCTTTAGTGCTGTGAGCCTATTGTGATTATTGGGGTGCAGATGGCCTGTTGGCTCTATTTCTGTAGCCTCTATGTCTTTTGTTGTGTCAAGTGTCCTGTTCCAATCTTCATTTTTGGGCGATAGCCTTTCCAATACTTGCAAGATTCTAGAATGCTCTTCTTTTGTTAGAATGCCCAGTAAACTACCTACCATAACATAGGGATAATCTTAGCACGTGACAAAAAAAGGCATGGATGCTGAAACTGCTGGGAAGAGCAGAGCTTTCTCCATAAGCTGAGTAGGTTACATCTGATTCATCCTTGCTTATACAGTAATTGCAAATGTGGTGTCATAGCATACTGTGTAAGAACTCTAGCATTCATAATTCAAATGTAACATTGGAGTAACAGGATTTCTTTGATCTTCTTAGAACTCCTACAGGATATTCACTGCAGACTGAAGCCATCAAATTGTCATGTCCAATCTTACAGAACAGTGGTCTGGTTCTCCTACCACTAGATCCTCAGAACAGAGAATCTCAGTGTTGTTGGCCACCTGGTTTTCTCCTTTGAAACTCAACTGACCACAACAATCCTGCTGGTCAGATTTCCTCCAGATCCGTTACCTATGGGGTCGGCCTGCTCCTGTTCACTTTCTAAATTATTGCTTCACATTTAACTTCAAGCATATCTTTAACTTCCTTTTCCTCAGTGGGAGTTTTGAAGACCTTGGCATCAGTATCTACAGAATCTTCATTCTCCCTTTGTCAGCAGCCATGGTCTTCCTCTCCCTGCATGGCATCTGAGTCAGCTTTCTGCTGTCCAGTCTTTCATGATTCTGCCATGAAGTCTGTCCTCTGCTTGGGACTCTGAATTCAGTCCTGGCTAAGAATTTGCATCCCTGAGTGAAATAGCCTCTTTGCAGCTTTATAATAAATGGTCTCTGTTTTAAATCATGGCATTGGTGCACATTTTTTCCAAATTATCCTTTAGTCCTTCTGTGAATGGGTGGCCATTATTCTAGATCCACTTTTTTATGGTACTAAAATCACTGATGTTTAGTGATTATGAAGTAGCCAGGAGTCACAGGAAATGAAAAGAGAGCCCTTAGGTCTTTTCTCTGCCATTGCCCCAATTGTTAATTCATACTTCTGGAAGGATGTCTGTTGTCCTTCTTGCTTAACTAAAAAACTTTCAGGAAGCTGCTCAGTGATAAAAATGACTGTCTTACAGGAGGTTGACCCTAGAGGCTTTCTGCCTCATTCTCCATAGGGTTTTGATCTGGCTTCTTTTTATCCTCCCTTACTCATCTCTGTTTTTCCCCTTTTCCTTCATCTGAGACCTATCTTTCTCTTTTTTTTTCCTCTTTTTTCCTTTCTCTGTTCTCATTTATCATGATCATTTTTTCCTCAAAGAAACTTAAATTGTCTCCTGACAGTGGCCTCATTTTCTCCCATTTTCATGAGCCACTTCAAGGGCTTCTCTACATATTCTTCACAGAGGTATTTGTCCTACTTGTGCTTCTTGGACTTCTTGCCTATGTTGATGTCCTGGACCTGCCCACCAGTCCCACCACCCTGCCAGATCCAGGCCAGGCCAAGTGAAAGGCAGCAGGGGTGGGGTCTGCAAGACTCTAGCCACTGAGGCACAAGGTCAGCACACTCAACTGAGCAAAGACCCACAGCAGGATACCACATTTCATAAGACAGAGATTTTCTAAAAAATATTTTCCTTGAGCTAGAAGGGAAATCCATGGCAGTCATAGTTGAATTGATCAAAAAATCCCTCCACTGCTTCGGAATCTCTTGAAACACAAAAAGATATCTGGTGACAGGCAATAAACCATAAAATGAATGATGATAAGTGATAAAACCAAGAATGGAGGCCACAGGGATAGAAAGTTGTGGTGTTTGGGGTAGAGGAAGCAGTGTAGTGACTGGGGAGAAGGATTTTGTCTGGTGGCTGAATCTCGCCATTAATATGTTGAGAGAATGGCAAGGTTCCAAAAGGTTCCAAAGCAGAGAAGAGGAGAATGACAGCAAGTGTACAGGGTCCCTGAACTAACACTCATCTCTAGCCTCCAGGCTTATGGCTGACAGCAGACGTGACATTGAATGTGTGTTGGATAAGCTGGAAAGTGGCACATCCTCACATTTAAATTTTTGAACACACATTAAAAGGAAAGAAACCAAGCCACAGCACGTGTGGAGATCAGAGTAGTTGCTGCAGATTGATAGAGCCAAGATTGGGATGCTGGTAATATGCTTTTTACGGTGAAATGTTAACTCAGCATTTCAGTTAGAAATGCAAGACTGAGGGACAAGTCTTCCATCATTTGTGAAGAAAATTCAGGAGGAGGAAGTCAGGAAAATGGCCTTAGAGGCTTGTAGGAAGCTATTAGTGAGCTCTACATAGCTGGAGAACAATATCAAGGCAGTGATTTTCAAAGAAGGGATCTTGCCTAACCTTTAAGGGATTTCAGAAGCAGCAATCCCATCCCTGTGACATTTTTGTGGAGAGAAAGGTCATTTCAGGCTAATACAATGGCCAGGAAAACACAGCCCTAGAGGTACAAAAGCAAGGTCTGCTAGGTAGTGCCAGGAAAGCACAGAGGGCCCGAGCTCCTTGAAGTTCTGTCTGGGTAGTGCAACAGCCAGAACTGAGAATTCTCTTCTCCATACATAGATGGTAGCCTGAGGAAGTTGTGGGAGACCCAGGAGCAGGACAGAGAGAGTCAACACTCCCACCATCACTGTCTGATCTTAAAAGACAGACTTCTTTCAGGAAGTGCCTTGACCCTGTATTCAATTCTACTTCTATGGAGCCTGTCCCATCACTAGTTCACTAGACACGCCCAGATTTGATTATGTCCCACAGGCAGCCATAACTCAGGCTTGAGCGAGGACTAGCAGGGCACTGCTCCCCATTCTCGCCCTGGGAAATCTCTATAGTCTCTAAAGAGGTTTCCACCCTCACTTTTTTCAAGAGTGGAGAAATGAGCAGACTTTACCTGACATGCTTTGGGACTTCTCTTGAGGGCAGGTCCCTGAAGCACTGGCATCTTTTACTAAATAATGTGTGGTACCCTTCCTGACAAGAGCCCTGGTGGCACAATGGTTAAACACTCAGCTGCTAATCAAAAGATCAGCAGCTGAACCCACCAGGCACTTTGCGGGTTAAAAGACCTGGAGATCTGCTCCCTTAAAGAATACAGCCTGGGAAACCCTATGGGACAGTTCTACTCTGTCATACGTGGTCACTATGAGTCGGAATCAACTCAACAGCACACAACAACAACAACATCCTTCCTGTGACACCCAGAAATAGATGAAGGGCGTCTTGACAAGGGCCAAGTTGCCTGTGTATGTGAGGGAGAGATACTGAGAGAGAAGAGGGAAGAGATAGAAGTATACAAAATAGTATAACATGTACCTCCTGAAGAACATTTGTTTCCACTTTTCCCCATCCAAGAAACTGCAATGACCGTTCTTATTCACATTTCCTTGTGCATTAGTGTTAGAATTTCTCTAAGGCATAGACTAGGAAGAGAATTGCTGAGTCATACGGCATACATACTCAACTCTCTTAGATGTTGATAAATTGTTCTTCCAAATGCTTGACATAATTTACATTCCTACCAACAATGTGTAAACGTTCCCATTCTCCACATCAGCAGCCTTGGTATATCAGACTTAAGATTTTTTCTAACATGATGATTGTAAAACTTTTTCTAATATGATGATTATAAAACGTCATCTCATTTTAATATGCATTTCTCTGATGATCAGTGATGCTGAGTATCTTGCCATAAGTTATGGCTATTTGTGTTCTTTCTCTATAAATAATCCATTCGTATTAGTTGCTATTTTCCTACTTACTAGGTTGTCGTTTACTTACTGATTTGTAAATCTACATATATCCTGGATACTAATCATTTGTCATTTATGTGCGTTGGAAATATCTTCACCCAGTCAGTGGCTTGCCTTTTCACTTTGGTTATATTGTCTCTTATTATTTACAGTTTTCATTTTAATGTCAAATTTTCCTTTATGATTTATCGGGGATTTTTTTGTTTTGTTTGAGCAATCTATGTATACTTCACTAAAATATTCTTCTATGTTTCTTTTTAAAGTTTTACACTATTTTTTTCAGTCTTTAATCCAGATGAGATTTATTTTGTGTATGATGTGAAGCAGGGATTTGAGTTTATTTTTCTCCATAGACAGCCATTGGCCTCACACATTTATTGAATAGTTCATTGTTCCTCGTCATAATTTGCAATGCTTCCGTCATTAAATATTAAGTTCCCATATATATACATGGAGACCCTTTGCAAATATATATAGAAATCCCTTTGTAAATCTCATAGTTTTAATTATTACAACGTTATGGTAAATCTTAATAACTTAAGGGCAAATTACCCCACCATATTCTTCTTCAAAATTATCTTAGCTCTTCTTGATCTTTTACTCTTTCAAAATCATTTTAGAATCAGCTTGTCAAATTTCATGAAAACTCCCACTCAAAGTTTTATTTCAATTACATTAAATTTATAATTTGGGGGAGAATTGTTCCCACTTATGATTATAGTGTATCTCTCCCTTTTTTAAGGTCTTCTTTTATGCCTTCCATAAAGGTTTTCATATCTGTTTATTAAATTTACTCCTGGACTTACAGTTTTTGTTACTATTGGAAATAGCATAAGGATTTTTTAAAGCTTGTATTGAAGTATAGCATTTATATGGTAAAGAGCACAGAATATGAATGTATAAAAGCTTGATGAATTTACACAAACTTAACACATCCATAAAACTAGCAAACAGAAAACACAGAACTTTATCAGCAAAAAAACCCCTCATGCCCCTTCCCAGTAGCTATCCCTTCGCCTCCCCGCCTACAGTAACCACTGTCCTGACCTTTAACACCATAATTAGTTTTACGTGGTTTTGGACTTTATATAAGTCATAAAAAATGTGCTCTTTTGTGACTGGTATCTTTATCTCCACATCATGGTTGTGATACTCTTCCATATCACTGCATATGGTTGTAGTTGGTTCATTCTCATGGCTGTTTTGAATTCATTCCATTGTGTGACTATACAGGTTGGTTGGTTGGTTGGTTGGTTGGTTTCTTGCTTGGTTGGTTAGTTGGTTGGTTGGTTTATCCATTCTACTATTAGGTAGTTGACAGTTTGGGGCTAATACAAATCATACTGCTCTGGATATTCTTCTACGTATCTTTTGGTGAATATAAGGATATAGGAAATGACATACATTTAATTATAGATTTCAATTGTTATTTAAGATGCTTAGGAACACTCTTGAGCTTTTGAAGTTGATCTTGTATCTACTAGTTTGTCTGAAGATTCTCCTGGGACATACACAGAGAACGTTATAACACTGTGGGCAATATTTCCAAGCCTCCCTTGTGGATGACTGACGCCTGTTCCAGGACACCAGAGAAATGAAGCCTATCCCAGAGCACCAGAGAGACAAATCACCACAGTCCCAGAAAGGACTCCTTCTTGTTCAGGTCCTTTGTTCCTCCAGGCTGGCAGCTGTCTTCACCTCAAGGTAAACTTTTGAAGATTGAGTCTGATCAGATAGAAGTATCCATTTCTACACCTATGTCCCAACCACATACTCTCCATCTTCTGAATTTAGCCTCCATAGTGGACTGAATAGTGTCGCTCCAAAGATATCCAGGTCCTAATCCCCAGAACCTGTGAATATGCTACCTTACAAGGTAAGGGATTTTGCAGGTGTGATTAAATTAATGATCTTGAGGTGGGGAGATTATCCTCGATTACCTAGGTGGGCCCAACGTAATCACAAGGGTCCTTATAAGAGAGAAGAGGGAGAGTCAGAGTCAGAGAAGGAGATGACAACAACAGAAGCAGAGATCAGAGAGAGAGATTTGAGGATGCTCAGCTGCTGGCTTTGAAAATGGAGGAAGGGGCCATGAGCCAAGGAATGCAGGTAGCTTCTGGAAGCTGGAAAAGACAAGGAAATGGATTCTTCTCTAGAGCCTCTAGAAGGTATCAGCCCTGCAGATACATTGACTTTAGCCGAATGAGACTGATTTTGGACTTCTGGCCTCCAGAACCTTAAAATAATACACTTGTGTGGTTTTAAGCCACTCAAAAACTCTCAAAATTCCTTGCTGTCGAGTCCATTCCAACTCATAGTGACCCTATAGGACAGAGTAGAACTGCCCCATAGGGTTTCCAAGGAGTAGCTGGTGGATTCAAACTGCCAAACTTTTGGTTAGCAGCCATAGCTCCTAACCACTACACCACCAAGGCTCCTAGTTTGTGGTAATTGGTTACAACAATAATAAAGCCTCCCTCTATCTTTGGTTCCCTAGCCCCAGGTAACTTGAGAGGGGTGGCTTCATTCCTTTGCAGAATGCCCCATCCACTCTCCTCACTATAGGACCTGGTAGATGAACAACAGGGTTCTCTAACAAGTCCCTTTCAGATAACTCGCTGCAGTGGTGCCTGGTGCAGGCAGGGCTACCCTTGTCTCTGCCCTGTCCCCATCCTGGGGCCTTGCTGTTTTTTTCACTTCCTGCCCTCAGGCCCAGTCAGCCTGAGTTGTTGTTAGGTGCTGTTGAGTCAATTCCAACTCATAGTGACCCTTTGTACAACAGAACTAAACACTGCCCAGTCCTGCACCATCCTCACAATCGCTGTTATACTTAAGCTCATTGTTGCAGCCACTGTATAAATCCATCTCGTTTAGGGTCTTCCTCTTTTTCGCTGACCCTCTACTTTACCAAGCATGATGTCATTCTCCAGGGACTGATCCCTCCTGATAACATGTCCAAAGTGTGTGAGACATAGTCTCACACCATCCTTCTTTCTAAGGAGCATTCTGGTTGTACTTCTTCCAAGTCAGATTTGTTCGTTCTTTTGGCAGTCCTTGGTATATTCATATTCTTCTCCAACACCACAATTCAAAAGCATCAGTTCTGCTTTGGTCTTCCTTATTCATTGTCCAGCTTTCACATGCATATGAAGCGACTGAAAACACCACGGCTTGGATCAGACGCACCTTAGTCTTCAAGGTGACATCTTTGCTTTTCTACACTTTAAAGAGGTCTTTCCAAGCAGATTTGCCCAATGCAATGAGTCTTTTGGTTTCTTGACTGCTCTTCCATGGGTGTTGATTGTGGATCCAAGTAAAATGAAATCCTTGACAACTTCAATCTTTTCTCCGTTTATCATGATGTTGCTTATTGGTCCAGTTGTGAGGATTTTTGTTTTCTTTATGTTGAGGTGTAATCCATACTGAAGGCTGTGGTCTTTGATCTTCGTCAGTAGGTGCTTCAAGTTCTCTTCACTTTCAGCAAGCAAGGTGTCATCTGCATATCACAGGTTGTTAATGAATCTTCCTCCAATCCTGATGCCCAGTTCTTCAAACAGAGAGAAAATAAATCTAGGAGATATCTATTCAGAGGTCTGGCCACTTTCTAACTCAAGGGGAAGGCAGTGGCATCACCACGGAATGGCTTAGGAGAGCTCAGCCTTCCCTATAAAATCTCATCAGCACTCTTCCCTCACAAACTCCCCACAGACCACCTGTAAAACACTGAATCTAAATCCAAACGATGCAATTGTGCCTTCAAGACAAGTTCCCTAACTTCTCCCCACACTCTTCCCACCAGATTGCTGACCCTAACCCCTGTGTTACAGGAATTTGAAGCCTCTAGTAGTGGGAGAAAGCCTGAAAATAGAAGAAAGAATGAATCCCAGTCATTACACTATCCTTGTCCTCATGGAACTTGAGTCCTCAGAACAAACTGGAAAACCTATCCATCATCTTTCATATCAGAGTATGTCCCTCGGCGTATTGAGGAAGATCCTCTCATGTCAGGGTTTTAGAGACTGGGGATGGAGGAAGCCTGCATAATCACTTACAAAACCTTTTCCTTCAGCCTCAGGTCCTCAGACCTCCCAGATGCCTCTCCTGTGTAGAAGAGGGCCTCATGGTAACCCAGAAACACCAGCATTGGAGCCCTCAAGGACTCCTAAAGCTGGGAAACATTTTTGTAAAACTAGAGCCCAAAAGACTCAAGGGAAGGCTCTGAACTGAGAACAGAGGGCACACTCAGCAGCATAATTAAAGAGAGCTTAATAAAGAGATCAGTTACAATAGTGTGGACAGGATTAACAGAAACCAACAATGAATAGTGTTGCACCCTAGGTCTAGCAACAGTGGAGAACTGTTACTGCTTCTAGACCTGGAGGAGCAAGGAAAAGAGTAGTTACTGGAACTCAGAGAAACCGATAGCTATAGGACTGTTCAGAGGGAGCTGTGCCTTCAGTAGAGAGAGGTGGCTACTGCCAACCTATGTCCCAGCCAGTCACATTAGGCATTTAGCACTCTGCTTCTTAAAACAGAGGTCCATTGATAGAGTTACAGCAAAGCAGAAATCACTAAATTGGCCGTCTATTTTCTGCCCTCACGCTTTGGCCCTAGAGGTGGTTACTTCTTATAGCCAGGAGAATCTGCAGGCTTGTGTCCTCTGGCTCACACAGCTATTTCAGCTCTTTGTCATGAGGAAGGCAAAGAAGACCTGGGTTAGGTATGACCTTTGTGTTTCTAGATAAGATGAGGGATGCCACCAGAATCACCCACCACCACCAACACACACACACACACACATACCTGGCTGGGCCCAGTCTTCTGATTCTCAATATCAGTAATAAGGGAGAGTCTCAGATGCTATACAGAAATAAGGGATTGGTTTCCTCAGCCTTTTCTCTGAATTTGGTCTTCACCTTCTTACTCTACCAGAAACATGCGTCTCCCATAAGGACACTGACTCTGCTTCCTTGAAGCCCTCTCAGTGGTGGCTGGTTTTCCCTCCTACACTCTTTGTTCCTCTGAGCTCAGAGGTAGCGTAGGTCTCCTTGCTCTTTGTTGCTACTTCCAGACCACTGTCTTTCCCTCTTCCCTATAAAACCCCAGGTTTGAAGTTCATGCCGTCAGGCTGTATCACTGCTTCTTTCCTTCATAGGACCATCCACAACCATCCTTCATTCTTTTGAAGAGTCTTACTCCTGGATCACTGTTGCTCTCTCCAACACTACTCCTATTGTGATTTGGGTGATTTCAATATCCACGTGGATGATCTTCCAACATTCTGGCCTCTCAGTTCTTTTACATGTTCTCCAGTGATATTGTCCTACACCTCACTTCAGCCATCCATTCCCACGGTCATAACCTAGGCCTTGTCAATTCCAGGAACTTGTCCTTTCTAAAATCTCCATGTCAAACATCCCACTCTCTCCACTTCCCATTTTTCCAGCTCACTCCCTCTAGTACCATAATGCTGCTCACTTGTTTTGCTTACGGAAAACCCTTACTAAAACTCTCAGGAAGGGTGTGCTACATAAAAATACATCTCTGAAAAGGATATAGTAAATGTAGTAATGTTAACTTGCAGAAGAGTACTCGAGAATTCTTTATACTGTTCTTGCATTTTTCTCTAAGTCTGAAATTAAAACAAAATTTTAAAATATATATAAATGTTTATGGCGCCCTGGTTGCACAGTGGTTAAGAGCTCAGCTGCTAACCAAAAGACTGGCAGTTCAAATCCACCAGCTGCTCCTTGGAAACCCTACAAGGCAGTTCTACTCTGTCCTATAGGGTTGCTATGAGTTGGTATCAACTCAACAGCAACAGGCAATATGTTTATATATGTCTCTCCAAAGTGTGGCGATAAGAAATTAGTTCCTGAACGCAATCTGGAGTAGAGAGGGTGAGGAGAAAAGAAAAGGAGAGAAAGAAAGAAAAGAGAAGATTGTAAAATGGCTTAAGACCAGGATACCTTGTGGATAAATGAACTAATAAAAATTTATTGGGGTAGCAAAAGGGTTTTAAGAATAATGTTCAATTTCAAGTTGCTTGTGTTGCCATGATGTAAACCCCTTCTTGGCTTCCTACCCCAAGTACTCATTGAAATCTGCCACACACACAAATTGCCTTGTTTGGTGGGAGCATGGATTGTGTGGAAATCAAGGAAGAGATTGTGCTTCATACCTGGAACAAGAGAAAGTAGAATGGAGACAACCCTTAAACTAAGGAACCAGGAGTTTAGAGCCAGTGGAGATCATTATCCCCTCCCTTTGTTCCACCATCCCCACCCTAGCCCACAGCTCCAAGAATCCCCAAAAATTTTAGAGAGACCACTGGATTTCCCAGATGTGAAAGAGGTGACACAAAGGAATCTTATCTAGGTCTTACGATATGAGATGATCCTGGCTGATACCTGAGCAACACTCGAATAGACTCAAAAGAGGCCAAAGCAAGGTTCTTACACTCATTTTATTCAGTTTTTCAATAATTAGTCATTCACTCATTCAAGCAGGCAGGGAATTAATATACACTTATTAAGGATCGGCCACATGGAAGGTACTGAGCACTAAGCACTGAGAATTCAACAGTGAACAAGTTACCTGTCCCAAGCCTTAAGAAGTTCCTGACTGTTGAATGACGCAGGTAAGGTGTCCTGTGATCAGGGTAAGCACAGGGGAGAGAACAAGGAAACCCAGGACCCAGTCATCTGGGTGGTCGTCCAGTCTCTAGACAGTGCAGGTGGCACACTGAAGGGAAGTTGCACGGATGACCTCTCTGTGGGCATGACTGTGGCTGGCATCACCTGGGTCCCCTCAAAGCTACAGGGCTCCAATACCCCTCCAGGGCACTTATACCCCCCTTCCATCCAGCAGCAAGTCCCTCTCCCTCATAGTTTCAGCCATGCTAGCCTCTGGATTCTCCCTCCACCTCTCCCTACCCCAATTCAAGCAGTACAGGAAGACAGTCTCCTTTTTTCAATTACCTCCCAAAAGTGAAGTACCCAAGAATCTTGGTTTTAAAGATTTTATTGCTAATCCCTATGGAATAACAGAGAATAGAATAAATAATAAAATAGATGCATCTTAAAAGGATTCCAAAATTTTACCAGGCCTTACAGCCCTGATCTTGAATTAGGAGTTCCGGACTTTCTCTGAGATAGTAAATGAAATAATGATGATGATAACAACAATAATAATAACAGTTATTGGGTGCCCAGGATTTCCAGATACTTTAAACTTCATAAATGCACAAGTTTAGTATGATTTTATCCTTTTTATTATTGCTGTTATTTGCCATTGAGTTAGCCTCTACTCATGGTGACCTTAAGTACAACAAACAAAACATTGCCCAGATCTGTACCATCTTCATGATCATTGAGCCCATTTGATCATGGTATGTTCAAGTACTTTGTAGCAGCCACTGTTCATTTGGAATGCCTTCCAACCTAGGGGGTTCATCTTCCAGCACTATATTGGACAATATTCTGTTGTGATCCATAGACCAATGTTCAGATGTAGATCACCAGGCCTTTTTTCCTAGTCTTTCTTAGTCTGGAAGCTCCACTGAAACCTGTCCACCATGGATGACCCTGCTGGTATTTAAAATAGTGGTGGCATAGCTTCCAGCATCATAGCAACACACAAGTGACCACAGTAAGACAAACCAACAGACGGATGGTGGATCTCCTTTCGACAGGTGAAGAAACAAACGGCCAGTATTAAGCAGCTTGTCTGAGGGCGCAAAGCTAGTAAGAGCTGAGTGTAAAAGCATACTCTGCACTGCACCACCCTGCCCAGTGGGCCTCTCCTCCTATATTTACTCCTGAGAGGGGAGCTCACCTTCCCCTCCTCCTTGTCTTTGTCTAGATCTTGGTCAAAGATCACAAGGACCCTTTCCTCCCCGTTGGTCCTGCTTCCCACCCTCAAAATAAAACCATGCTTGACCTGCTTTGTCTCAATTAGACAATTTGCCTCTCCAAGGGTCTCTGAGTTAGGGAATATTTATTCTCCAACCTCTGGACCGACTTGAAATAAGCACAGCTCATTTTTCCTCACAACCATATTCTTTTCATGCTTAGGTGAAGCAAGGAATACATCAAGGAAGAAGTTTTATTTCACCTATTTCTGTAAGAGTAGAACTGTTTTTATGAAAACATTTAACACAGAGTAGGTCCTAAATATGTGTGAGTTGAAACTAACTGTGCTTTTCACTCACCTCTAACTGACTGGCAAACTCTTCTCAAGCCATCTACTCCTCTCCTATCTGTTTACCCTGCAAACAGAAACCACTTCGTCTAGCTCAAGTGACCACTCCTTCTCCCTTAAACCTTGATCTCTTCCCCAGTGTTATCCATTCCCCTCTCTCTCAGAAGGAACAGTTACCTTACTCTTCCAAAGTTAACCCCTCCATCTGGACCTCAGACTCCACTGCTACCCTGCTTCCCATTGCTATTGGCTGTAGCAATGATTCCTCTTAAGTCTTTGGTTTCTCCTCCCCTATTTCCTTTCCTCACCTATGCACATGCTTGTTGTGTGCCTTTGAGTCATTTCCAACTCATAGCGACCCTATATGGCAGAACAGAACCGTCCTATAGGTTTTCTAGGCTGTAATGTTTACAGAAGCAGATGGCCACCCCTTTTCTCCCGCAGAACTGCTGGGTGGATTCGAACCACTGAACTTTCTTCCAGTTAGCAGCTGAGCGCTAAATCATAGTGCCACCTTTGCATGACCAAAATTAAAACAAAAAACTCTTGACTCTGTCTCCCTCTGAAGTTACTGCCCTTTACTCCTCCTTCCCATCACTACTGAACTCCCATAACCCCCTGCCCACCTGGCTTCCTCTCCACTGCAAATGTCATCACAAAAGTCACCAGTGACTTCCTCTTTACCAATCTGATTATCCTTTTTTAGTCTTGATTTTGCTGCCTCTGTTGATCCTAAGGACCACTGCGTCTTCTTGGGAACTCTTTCTCATCCTGTGACACTATTCTCATTGGCTCTCCTTCTACATCTCTGATCACGCCTTCTTAGTCTCCTTTGCCACCTCTTCTTCTCTTTAAATGTTCAAGGTTCCCAGTTTTCTCTTTTTGATCTTTTTCTCTTCTCCCTGGACAAGTTCATCCACTAACATATCTTCAACACTCTTCCAAATTTTCATTTCCAGTCCCTGAGCACCGGAGATGTGGATCCAGCCATACTTTATTGGGAACTGTGGTTCCATGAGGGTGCTAGAGGAGGCATTATCCTACCAAAGTTTGGGCTTCTGCCTGGTGACCCACAAGCACTCTATGCTTAGCTGTCAAAGCAGATCCATGTGCAAGGCCTTCTGCTAAGCACTATGGGAAATGCTCAAAAAGTTTAAAGCCCTGCAAGCTGCTCACCAGCCTTTCTTCCCCTTTGCTTGATTCCCTTCCCCTGTGACACCCACCTGCCCCACACTTCCCCATCACTGCAATTACAAGTTCCATGCAACAGAAAGAACGGTTGGTTTGGAAAGAATGGTTTGCTCCACCTGTGCCAACACTCAAATTTCTTTTTCCCTCTTCCCAACACCCTCCCCATCACTTCATCCCAAAGTCAAATGGATCCAATGTCACATGATAACAATGCCTGTAGACCAATGTTTTTCAAAGTGCAATGGTGTCCTTTTAGTGGGTGTGGTAGATTGTATTTTCCAAATGGCTCTATCAATAAGTCCCATCCCACCTGCTCTTCTTATATTGTGACCTTGACACTCCTCCCATCAAGTTGTGGCATCTATGTTCCACCCCTCTTTGAACTGAGGTAGGCTTGTGATTAGGGAGAAAGTGACACTATGTGACTTCCAAGGTTAGGCTATCTTCTGTCTGGTTCTCTTGGGAATTCACCTATGGAGCTCTGAGCTATTCATGTAATCAATTCAACTGTCCTGAGGCCACCATGATGTGAGGAAGCTCAAACTAGCCCATGTGGAGACCACATGGAGAGGCTACATGAAGAGAGACAGATATGTGGTCAGCCCCAGCTGACTGTTCCAGCCCTAGCCACTAACTAACTGCAACCACAAGAGCCCTAAGTCAGAGCAGCCTAGATGAGCCCTTCCCAAATTCCTCCCCACAGAAAACATGAGAGGTAAAATGCTTGTTGTTGTTTTAAACCATTAAGTTTTGGAATTGATTTGATATCCAGCAATAGACAACTAGGTCATGAAATCAATCTAGTGTATCATGACAAGCTTTTTTTAAAAAACAAAATAGAACAGAATAGAGAGGAAAATGTAATAATAAAGGTAAGTATTGCTGAGAAACTTTTTTCAATAAATGTGCTTGTGTATGTTTATACTGAGTCAAGAAGTAAAATGTACTTGCTCCTGTAGGTCATGTAAAATTTTAGAAGCTTTGCGAATCTATAGTATTGTTGCAAACCCAACCAAAACCAAACCCATTGCCATCAAGTTGATTCCGACTCATAGTGACCCTGTAAGACAGAGTAAAGCCGCCCCATGGGTTTCCTAGGATGTAATCTTTACTGAAGCATACTGACACATCTTTCTCCCATGGAGTGGCTGGTGGGTTCAAACCGTCAACCTTTTGGTTAGCAACCAAACACTTACACTGCACCACCAGGGCTCCTGTTGCAGACCCAGAAGTTAAAAAACCAAACTCTACTGAGGCCAATATCATCTCAATAAGTCCAGGAGGCTGGAAATTCTAGTACCTCATAAGAAAGTTACCATGAGTCCACTATCATCTAGACTAGAAAGAGGAGCAAGGAAGAAAGAAGGTGATTCCTAGAAAAAGGGGTTGTAGATGCTTCTATTGTATATTTTTACTATAATGTTTATGGCCTTATTCTGTCAGTAAATACTCTGTTGCATTTTGGAATATTTGAGACATTTCTATGGCATTTTTCTCGCGGATCTCCTGCATCAGAATCACTTGAGGACTGGTAAAAACTTAGATCCCTAGGCCACTCTTCAAACCTACAGTATCAGATGTGTAGAGCCCAAGACTCTGTATCTTCAACCATCTTCCTGGGGGAATCATTTGCTTATGGTAGTTTGAGATTCACTAACTCGCCTGGAGGACCTCAAAATGTTTGAAATTCAAATTCCTCTGGAAAATGAAGGTTAACTTTACCATGCATGATGGTTAATGTTATGTGTCAACTTGGGTAGGCCATGATTCTCAGTGGTATTATGTAATCATCTTTCATTTTGTGATCTGATGTGAGCAGCTAATCAGTTGAAAAGGGAGTTTCCTTGGGGATTGTGGCCTGCATCTAATATATATAAATGTTCTGGCAAAGCTTGCCTTTTTTGGATCCTTCATTCGACTCATTGTCTTCTGCTCTCTGGTTCTTGGGACACAAGCCAGCAGCCAGCCACCTGACCTGCAGATTTTGGGATTGGCCAGCTCCTACACCCTTGTGAGTCAGCAGCCTTCTGCCTGACCTGCCATTTTGGGGTTCATCAGCCCCTGCAATCATGTGAGTCAGGAGAAACCTTCAGCCTGATGCCTGACTCACGGATTTGGGACTTGCCAACCTACACAACTGTGTGAGTCATTCCTTTGAAATAAATATACATAAATATATATATTTATATATACACAAATATATATATATATTTATATATACACTTATATATAACTATGGAGTCGCTGTGAGTCAGAATCGACTTGACGGCAACGGGTTTGGTTTTTGTTTTTGTTTTTTTGGTATATATGCTTCACTGGTTTTTGAATGATGGTGTTGGTGAAGAATATGGAATATACCATTGACTGCCAGAAAAACAAAAACATCTGTCTTGTTAAGTACAGCCAGAATGCTCATTAGAGGCGAGGATGGTGAGACTTAGTCTCATGTCCTTTGAACATGTTATCAGGAGGGAACAGTCCCTGGAAGAGGACATCATGCTTGGTAGAGTGGAAGGTCAGCGAAAATGAGGAAGATCCTTAATGAGATGCAGTGACACAGTGGCTGCTACAATGGGCTCAAGCATAACAACAATTGTGAGGATGACACAGGACCAGGCAGTGTTTCGTTCTGTTGTACACAGGGTCACTAGGAGTTGAAACCGACTTGACGACACCTAACTACAACAACAACAACAGAGCACCCAGCCTAAGACACCATACAGACACCTTAAGCTAGTCAGAATACTGAGCGGTCTCTGCTGCCTCATGGCTGTAACTGGAAATAACCCTGATTGTCAAGAAGCCTCACCCAGGGCTCCTCAAATTGAGGGCCAAGTCTGGAAACACCTCTGTTTAAAAAAAGAGAGAGAAAGAGAGACTGTATTTCTGAGGACTAGTATGTGTGTCTGTGTCTGTAATCCTATGTGTGTCTGAGTGTGTCTAAGTCTGTGTGTGTCTGTGTCTATGTGTCTCTGTGGGTCTGGATGTGTGGCCATGAAAGGAGTCCTGGGAAGTCCCTTTAGATAAGGTGTTTCCTGATAAGTTCCAGGAACAGTTCCTAGCTGTTCAGATTACTTTAAGCCTTGTTGTACCTGGGTGATTTCCACACACCCACACACACAAACACGTGTATACACACACATATATGTACACACACTTCATTTTATTTTGATTGCAACCAGGGATGGATTACCCAATAAGCAAGGTAAGCACGGGCTTAGGACATCAACAAAACGGGGCCACTAGTTGTCCATAGCAAAGACCCATAGATGCCAAGCAGACAGGACACAAGGAAAAGCAAGTTCTGCAATGGAAGGGAACTGACAGAGCACTAAATGAAATTTATACCAGCTCCAATGCATGAGAACTTGCCAGCTGGAAATAAAGCTCACACAAGGTCATGAGGGCATTCACACCCAAGGTTGTTTAAACTATGAGACCCCTACCACTTCAATATCTTCATTGAAATCTGTCTCCTATGGTCCCCTCCCATGTAATTGAAACTCCTTATCTCAGCGAGTCTCTTGAGAGTATACTATTTCTTCCTAATAAACAAGGGTGGGGATGGGCTGTCAAGTCTAATTCTTGCTACGTTCACCACATATGTAACTGGATCCAGCATGAGCAGTTACTGGTCAAGGATGGATTATATTAATAACCGGTCTCTGACCCATTTTGAGAGAACCATCTTGTACATTCACAGCCGCAGATCCAGTAACTCCAGCCAGGAGGGCCAGCAATGCTCTTTGCCATTACACAAACACAAGGGTATCCTCTTGCACATGTCCTGATAAACAACCAATGGGAACTCCAGTCCCAGATGACACGCAAAAGCGAGGGAGATCGAATAAGTCAACCATTGCAACGAATTCAATCAAGTTATTTTTTAAAGGTATAGCATTTATGTACAGAATTATGTCCTAAGTTTTGTAAACAATAATATTTATAACTTTAACCTTAAAATATGTTTGAAATACACACAGACGAAATCTAGCATACATTTAATATAATACTAACATGGGTAATAATTTAATATAATGCTAACATAGCAAGCTTCCAAAAAATACTGGAAATATTAACATTTATCCAATGTGAAAAGTTTTATGTATCAAGTGAGTTTCATCTTTTATAATTGTCTGTTGCATGGGACACAGTGCTTGATATTACTCTACACGTGCCAATAAATGAGATATTATAAACATTAAGAGGACAAAAATTCAATATTTATTTATCATGCAGAATATATGTTTTGCAACAATGTGTTTCTAAATTTGTCTTCCAAGAAAGCAACAAAGGGCATTTATCAGAACATTACATTTATATTCTATCAGAATATTTACATATCTCCATGTAAAGAAATTGAACATTTCCTTGAAGAAATAAATTAAATGAATAGTTAGATTATATAAATTATATAAATGTATTTTAAGAAATTGACTGATATTGTTATGACTCACAGAACTAACTTTCTAGTCAAGAAGTGGTTGCTATTGTTACGTCAATCATGTACGTATCTCCACATATGGGAGTTGAACAATTCCACCAAGAAATAAAATGTACATTTTATAAATTTTGTATATGATAACAATTATATTTTACTTTTCGATCGGGTATAATGTCACGTTCAGTTCTCTCTCATTGACCACATAAGAATACACCAGTGGCACTATAATCACGTGACTCATGACGTATCTGGTCTGGTCCTGTGCAAAACAAACCAAACTGCGAGAGTAAGCGGAGGAGGGGCCACCACAGATGGATGATCAGTGCTTAGAGTCTTCACATGCCTTAATTGGGCCCTAGCTGTAACTCCCTAAGTTCCTACTGGAATTCCTCTTCCCCCTTTTACTTCTTCTTTCATTCCCAGAATTACATATGTATTAGTATAGCTTAAATGGCCTAAAAGGAAACTTAGATATCTTACAGTCCAGTATTTCCTTAAGAAATCTGACCAAAAAAATTTTTTTTTAATCATCATACATTGTCAGAAAATCAGGAGGGTCACTTGGTTACAATTAAGCAGCCAAAATTGTCTCACAAGCCTCATCTATCCTGAGAGTAGAAGAACTAGATGGTGCCCTGCTACCACTACCGACCATTCTGACCAGGGTCACAATGATCCTGGATTGAACGGGAGAAAATCGTAGAACAAAACTCAAATTCTTAAACAAAAAAAAAAAGCCAGCCTTACTGAACTGATAGAGACTAGAGGAACCCGCAAGACTATCACCCTGAGATACCCTTTAAACTTTGAACTGAAACCACTCCTGGAGGTCACCTTTCAGTTAAAGAACAAATGGGCTCACAAAATAAACAATAACACCCATGAGTACTGTGCTTCTTTAAATAAAAAAAAAAAATCTATATGAGACCCAATGGTCAACATTTACCCTAAAGCAACAGTGAGAAGCTGGGGGGTGGGGAGTGGCAGCGAAGCTCGATTAATGGACACAGAACAACCAAACAGAAATAAGGAGAACTTTGACACAATGTGGAAAATGTAACCAATGTCACTGAACAATTTATGTATCCAAAACCAAACCCACTGCTGTCGAGCCAATTCCAACTCATAGCGACCCTATGGGACAGAGTAGAACTACCCCCATGGGGTTTCCAAGGCTGTAATCTTTATGGGAGCAGACTGCCACATCTTTCTCCCACAGAGGGGCTGGTGGGTTCAAACCACCGACCTTTTGGTTAGCAGCCAAGCACTTTAGCCACTGTGCCACCACGGTTCCTTGAACAATACATATAAAAAAAATCAAACCCGTTACCACTGAGTTGATTCCAACTCATAGCGACCATATATGACAAAGTAGAACTGCCCCATAAGGTTTCCAAGGAGCAGCTGGTGGATTCGAACTGCTGATCTTTTGGTTAGCAATGAGCTCTTAACCACTGTGCTACCAGGGCTCTGAACAGTATGTATAGAAATTGTTAAACGGGAATCTATTTTGCTGTGTAAACTTTCACCAAAAGCACAATAAAATATTTTTTAAATGGTCTCACAAATGACCTAAGCACTATATAAAATAACCAAAAGTTTACTCAAATGTTGTTTTGTCTTATAAGGTAGCAAAAAATATGAGATAAATCAAATAATTTTGACTGTATTAATGAATGAAAAGAGGGGACACTGAGCTTCTGTTAAAAGTGATGAAAAAATTTGGAAACAGATAATGGTATTGGTTGAATAATATGATGTATACACTTAGTGTCAATCGCACATGTAAAAAATGTGGAAATGACAAATGTTTTGCCACATATATATTTATCTCAATTTAAAAAAAATGAAAAACACAAACTATCACAAAAATGAGTCATAATGACAAGACAAGAGACCTAACATGGAGCAGTGATCATCAGGCAATGACATATCTCCTCCCCACTGCCTATACGTGCAGTGGGTCACCATCTCTTAAAGATAGTTTATTGCATAATAACAACCACAATGTGTGTGATTTCTATTATTACAGATTTTAATACATTTAAGAAAAAATATTGTCTGCATTATTTGGGGGTGGGCGGAATTTCGTTGGTTTGGAGGTTTTTAGGATTACCTCACAGGAAAGTTTTAGAAACACAGATTTAACCTCATTTTTCAGTTGGGAAAACTGAGGACAAGAAGGGATAATGACCTGCCCCAGATGGTAAGTTATTCTTTGCTTAGATGCTTAGGAGGAAAAAAATTTTGAAAAAGTTTCACAGGCATGCTGGGTGCCTAATCCTGGTCTCCAGTCCTTAGGGGACTCTTGGCCCACGAGGGACGGGTGGACTGCTGAGAGTCGCAAGGAGAGTCAAAAGAACTGGAGCTACTGCTGGAATTTTCAAGTTGTCAAGGATTTAAAACAGAGGTTTGGTCCTTGGACCTTTTTTAGAGATTTCATCATTTGCTTCATATGCATAACCATCTAGAGGGTTTATAAATAAGTGGCAGTCTAATTGGATGGGTGTTTATCCTTAGTCCCAGCACTGTGACAATACTGGCAGACCACAAGGAAGTCAGATCCATTCAGCTCCACTGTGCACATTGGCGTGGTTATATAGACCCAATGGGGGTAAATAACTGGTTCCAAGCCACCCTGGTTTCCCTTGAGCTAACACCAGAAAGTCGATGAAAAACTGCCATCCTGGTTATAACCTTATGAGCAGTGACCCCTGCTGCCAGGACCTGGAAGCGCATGTGGAAATCACCGTACCATCCTCAGGAGGCTCTACCTGCAGTTCTCCCTGTGCCCAAAGGACTTGCCCAAGGCCCTCACTCACTCACCTGCAAAGCCCACGGATTGGCATCCGTTGTTTGTGTAGATACCAATCGTGGATTAGGAAGAGACACTGCAGAGAAACCAGGAAGAAAGGGATAGCTGGAGAGGCATAGTGGTGGGGACGTGCGCTCAGAGGGAGCCCTCCTGGCAGTGGGAGTGGTCTGAAGCAGAGCAATCTAGAATCGTGATATTCAAACTTGAGTAATGTGTGGTCATCTTTTGAGGAAAGGA
>NW_004443940.1:12512465-12534945 GCF_000243295.1 Trichechus manatus latirostris
TATCAACAAAATGAAAATGCAATATTAAAAATTTTTATAGAATGCACCAACTCTAAGAATATGCCTGTGGTCTCCCAGTGATTCATGAACCCCAGTTGGAGAAACATTTGGTGGACTGAGTTTGGCCTTGCACAGATGATTGCTATTTGCAGAATCCAAGTGAGTCTGCAAAGCTCAGAGAGAACTTTTAACTCTGGTGGAAAAAAAATATTGTCACCCCTTCAAGTAAGAGCACATTTGGATGGATAAAAAAAATGTAGGGGGTCACTGGGCCTCCCCTCTGGACAACTGGGCCTTATAAGTTTTACCAAGCTGCCCAGCCTCTCCCATCAGCTTTGAGGGGGTAAATTAGAGCTAAGGAGGAGGGTGCACAAAAGCCTACACAGTTTATATGAGCTGGAAAAAGAAGAGGGGGCAATGGGGCAAAAGACCAGCTGCCCATTTTTTAATGGACTCAGAAGAACTCTGGCCAACGCTGGGCTGGTCCTAATAGGGGAGAAGTAAGATGGGGTCACTGGGGTGAACTAGGGTCAGGGACACAAGCTATAGTGAGACCCCCAAAAAACACCCTCTAAGTCAGAGTGGGAAGGCAGACGAAAGTGGGGCCCCAAAGATAATTAGATTAAAAATCAATTGCTGTCAAGTTGACTCTGACTCATGGCAACCCCACTGGTGTCAGAGTAAAACTGCTGCATAGGGTTTTCAATGACTGCTTCTTTGGAAGCAGATCTTCAGGCCTTTCTTCTGAGGCACCTCTAGGTGGACTCAAACTTCCAACCTTTCATCTAGCAGCAAACGAATTAACCATCTGCACCACCCAGGGCCCCCCAATAATTAGACAAGCTACTCGCAACTAACAACCTGTTAATACAGCAAATGCCGACCGGGCAAAGGCTAGTCAGTGCAGTGCAATCAAAGACTTCCTCTGCAAACCTCTACATTTAGATGTAGACTATAGAAAATGAAAAGATTCCATCATCCTGCATAATATGGAACCCAAAATCACTCAAGAGAAGTAAAACAATTAAATAGGCCAGTCTCAGTCATGAACATGTTTTTAATCCTAAATAAAATATCATCAAACTGAACCTAGCAGTATATTAAAAGAATTATATATCACAACCAAATATGATTTAAGTGAAGAATGAAAAGATAGTTCTATATCAGAATATCCATTGGTGTAATTTACTACATTAACAGATTAAGAAGAAAAAGCTTATGATCATCTTAACAGATGCAGAAAAAGAATTTGATAAAATTCAATGCCCATTTTTGGGATGGGGAGTTGTCAGCAAACTAGTTAAAAAAAGAAAACTTCCTTAACTTGATAAAGTTTATCTTTAACCAAACAAAACATCACACTTACACTGAGGACTAGAAGCACTCCCACTAAACCCAGAGAGAAGACGAGGATGCCTTCCGTCATTAGTATTACTCAGCGTTGTGTAGGGTCCTGACCAGTGCATTAAGGAAAAGAACGCACATGGGAAAAGAAGAGACAGTCATTATATGCAGACACTATGACCACCTACGACCATATCCAAGATAATCAACTGACAAGTAGAACTAAAAAAGGTTCACCAAGGCACACTGACACAAAAATTAGTAAATAAAAATCAATAGATTATCTATACAACAGTAATCAATTACAAAAAAAGGGCTCATTAAAATAACAATGTTGTCAGGTGCCATCAAGTCAGTTCCGACTCACAGTGACTGTACGTACAACAGAACGAAACACTGCCCAGTATTGCACCATCCTCACACTCGTTGCTGTGTTTGAGCCCATTGTTGCAGCCACTGTGTCAATCCATCTCATCAAGGGTCTTCGTCTTTTCACTGACCCTCTACTTTACCAGGCTTGATGTCCTCCAGGGATTGGTCCCTCATCCTGCCCCTGGAATCAGACGTGTCCAATGACATCAAGCTTAAGCCATAAGGTTCCAGAGACATCTCTGGGCTGTCTGGAATAGCAGCAGTAACCTCATGTTTGTTACTGGACTTCAGGGTGATGTCTTTACCCAAGATTTTCCATAGGAGCATAGCTCACCCCTCAAACTTACCAAAGCGGGAAAAGATAGCTGTCAAGTCGATTCTGACTCAGAGCAACCCTACAGGACGGAGTAGGACTGCTACGTGGAGTTTTCAAGGAGCAGCTGGTGGATTCGAACTGTCAACCTTACTGGTTCACAGCTGAGCTCTTAACCACTGCGCCACCAGGGCTCCAAACTTGCTTCAGCACTTATGAATCTTCATAGGCAAAGAGGGCTCACTATCTCCGGTGAGGCAAAGTATCTAACATTCTTATCTCAGTTCATTGGGAGGCTGAGATGCATCAGCTTACATTTTCAGGCAGGCAGCCCTCTCCAGTAGAACTACTCAGTGATACACACTCCTCCTGTGCCCCACCCCGACAGAGAGCATTCACAACCTTGGCCAGGGCACCATGGCCAGTCAACCAGAAAGCAACCAATTTAATCCACTGGTCCAGAGCTTTCCTGGGCTCACAAGTCCAGGAAAAAAATCACATGATCCATTCACCATTAACTGGCTCAGAATAGTAGGGCAAGCTGGCCAAGATGTAGGACCTATGGTACAGGCCCTATACCTGGTCCAGAGAGAAGGCTAGAGACCGGTAATACTCATGGATGCCTGCATCCCATTTCACAAGTGTCCCAGGGCATGTTTCAGCTCTTCATAGGAAAAACCTAGGAAGCGCCAGCTCAGGCCCTCTCAGCAGGACCCTCAAGTCAGGAATATGTGAGCACTGATCCGGCAGTGTGGCTCCTGCAAGCCCCAGCACCACCCCAAGTCTCCACATAAAAGCTGCCCTCCTATTGTTCAGGCCTCTTGCCTGACGCTGTTCATGCTCCCAGGCACTACCTGCTCCAGATCCTCCAGCCTTCTGACCACAGCATTTATCTATTTGCAGCCTGCCATTGAGAAGTGTGAGCTCTGCTCCCAAATCTCCTCTGAAAAGGAAAATCTGCTCCAATGTTTGTTCTTGATCTTTTCCCATTTCCACTTCAATGATGTGCTCAGAAGAGTCCAAAGGAAAAGTCATCCAAGAGCTTCCCTGCCAATAAAATAACTAACAACCGTAGAGCGCTTTATAGTTCTTAATACATCCAAAACCAAACCTGTTGCTGTCGAGTCGATTCCAACTCATAGTGACCCTATAGGACAGAGTAGAACTGCCCCATAGGGTTCTAAGGAACAGCTGGTGGATTCAAACTGTGGACCCATTGATTAGCCACCAAGGTCTTAAACGTGCCCAGCTAGCTCAGTTGGTAGAGCATGAGACTCTTTATTTCAGGGTTGTGGGTCTTTATGTATATGTATATGTGTATATACGAAGTCCCTCGGTGATGCGAATGGTTAATGCACTTGGCTGCATATCAAAAGACAAAAGATTTGTGTCCACCCAGAGGCTCTTCAGAAGAAAGGCCTGGCAATCTACTTCTAAAAAATCAGCCACTGAGAAACTATATATATATATATAGTGTGTAAGCAGATGCTTTTTCTAGTAGAACTGTTTTGTGTGCCCTCGCAATCCCATCAGAAGTCAGAGACCCAGTGCACCCCCATCTATACTCTGTACCCCAGCTCACCAGTCACACACCAGCTCACCTGCTTTCCCCAAGTTACAGACAGAGGAAAGACAGCTCTGTTCACCGTTGGGGTTATTTACATGGGCAGGACAGCAAGATAAGTGGGTAGGAAGCTGTTTTCTGCAAGTTGAAGTGGTGAGAAGAAGAAAAAACTCCTATTGTAGGAATCAGATTGTCCGTGCCAAAGGTAGAGTGACTCAGGACAGATCCTCGGCAAGCAGGGCCCACACCCTCGAGAATTAGAATAGCATTCTGTGATCCAAGTGAGAAAGAATGCATCCACACAGGAAACCAGGGGAGGCGAGGCTCTGCCATTACAGCAATCTAGGCAGAGCTATGATTACATATGGACCAGCCTGTCAGGATGAAAACCAAGACCCACAGTGCATGCTCCCAGCCATGTGCTCAAGCTTTCCCATGCTGCCCTTTTGTCCAGCTGGTATACCTGGGCAGTGACATGGCCTTAAGTCTTTGTGGAAAAAGCGCCTGATAATTAGTTAAAAAATAATAATAATTTTCAAAGTATTGTTGCTCTTGAGTGAACTGCAGTACTCCATGAGCTGACCAGTCCTTGCTCTCTGGCTCATTAATTACAATAGAATGTTCTAACTTGAAAGAATTGTCATATAACCAAGGGAGACATAACTTAGAAACTCCATGCAAACATTCAGAAGAAAATTATGGTTATTTATAACCCCATCACCTGTATATAATGACCTTAACATTTTACTGTGTAGCACTCCAGACTTTTTTCTGTGCATATATGCATGTTTGTATCTTATAAAAACAAAACAGACTCTTTCTTTACTTGATTTCTCACTCAGCTAAATATAACATTACATCTTTCCATGTCAATAAAAATACTGCCACAGTGAAAGCTGGTCATGGGGAACCCAAGGTCGAGAAGGGGAGAGTGTCAACATGTCATGGGATTGGCAACCAATGTCACAAAACAATATGTATATTAACTGTCTAATGATCAACTAATTTGCTCTGTAAACCTTTATCTAAAGTACAGATTAAAAAAAAAAATACTCCTACAGCATCATTCTTTATGTCTGTCTGCAGGACATTTCATTGTATTGGGCTTTCATTCATTATTTAATTAGTTTCCTATTATTATGCATTTAGTTGCTCCCAAATATGGAATATTATAAATGCTGTACTAAACATAGAGCCGCGGCTGCACAGTGGTTAAGAGCTTGGCCGCTAACCAAAAGGTCAGCAGGTCAAATCCACCAGCCACTCCTTGAAAACCCTATGGGGCAGTTCTACTCTGTCCTGTAGGGTCTCTATGAGTCAGAATCGACTGGACAGCAGTGGGTTTGGTGGTTTAGGGGCCGGAGGAAAGGCGAAATGGGGAGTTTGAGGGAAGAGTGTTGGGGGTGGAGGGAACAGCATGTGCACGGCCCTGTGATGGATAGAAGCATGATTGTAGAAAGAACAAAAAGGCCAGTGGGGCTGGAGCACAGAGCTCCTGGGAGAGCAGGGTGGGAGATGAGCCTGGGGAGAGCAGAGGCCTGTGTACTAAGGACTTTCGTCTTTATATTAAAAGCAGTAGGAAGCCATGGTTGTGTTTTAAGTATGGACATGATTTCATTATATTTGAATTATGAAATAATCACTTTTGCTGCCTTTGACCTGTTAATGTGATGAAATGTGTAATATACACTAATAGACTCCTCTGTGTTGACCTATATCAGCATCCCTAGAATAAACCTCTACCACTCTTTCGTCAGTTTGTCATACTGTAGTGGCTTGCATGTTGCTATGATGCTGGAAGCTATGCCACCAGTATTTCAAACACCAGCAGGGTCATCCTTGATGGACAGGTTTCAGTGGAGCTTCCAGACCAAGACAGACTGGGAAGAAAGGCCTGACAATCTAGAACCCGTTGCCAGCAAGTCAATTCCGACTCATAGCGACCCTATAGGACAGAGTAGAGCTGTCCCATAGGATTTCCAAGGCTGTAAGTCTTTACAGAAGCAGACTGCCACATCCTTCTCCCATGTTCAAACCACCAACCTTTCAGTTAGCAGGCGAGCACTTAACCAAAATTAGCCAATGGAAACCTTATGGATCACAGCAGAATATTATCTGACTTGCTTGCTTTGGACACATCATCAAGAAGGATCAATCACTAGAGGAGGGCATCATGTTTGGTGAAGCAGGGGACCAACAAGGACATGAGAGACCCTCGGTGAGGTGGGTTGGCACAAAAGCCACAAGGATGGACTCAAACATGCTGGCAACTGTGAGGATGATGCAGAATCAAGCAACATTTCATTCTGTTGGACCTAAGGTCACCATGAGTCAAGGCCAACTCAATGGAAGCTCACGACAGCAGCAGAATAAAACCTACCAGAACATGTTTATTCTTTAAATATACTCCTGCATATTATTTAGAAACATTTAGCATCTTTTGCATCCACATTCATTCATTAAATTAGTCTACAGGTTTTTTTTTGCTTGTTTGTTTGCAAGTGGGGGAGTGTTGTTTTGTTCTATCTTTGTCTCAGGATCCCACTAACTTTATAAAATAAAATTCTCTGCTATCCTACAGTTTATATATCATGGGAATTCTTTTCTTTGAAGATCTGAAAGAACTCACCTAAGCCAGAAAGCTTCTTGAACATATACTGGTAATTTATACTATCCTAAAGAAGAATTCCGCCAAGGATTTAAAAAATAGTAGCATAACACTGTGCATATAGTCTCCGATTAATTTTTGTTCTCCATGGTATCTCTACTTAAGTCCCTTTTTTGATTACTTGTTTTATCTTTTTATCTTTATTAGACTAGCTGTGCTGTGTATTTTATGGTTATTTCATTTTTAATAACAATGTATTGAATTTGTTTATCTATTTATGGTAGAAGGAGCTCTAGTGGTGTGATGATTGAGCACTCAGCTACTAACTGAAAGATCAGCAGTTTGAACCCACCAGCAGCTCCACAGGAGAAAAGACCTGGCGATATGCTCCCATAAAGATTATAGCCTAGGAAACCCTGTGGGGCAGTTCTACCCTGTCATATAGGGTCGCTATGAGTTGGAATTGACTTGACACATACAACAACAAGGTTTGTGGTAGTGGCTATTTTTTAAAAATCTGTCTAGCATCTCTCTCTCCCCTGACCCCTTTCCTAATAAGAGATCCTACAGCCTTGACCACAGGGATAAACACATGTGTGAGGCTGAGCCAATGATAGTGCCTCATTCACCAGCAATTGGACAGGGGTTTACAAGGGACCCAGGTCAGACCAATCAGAGTTCTTTCCCAAGACTTTTCTTATAAGAGCTGGGAGATATGCCTCCTTTTCCCCTCGGTCACAAAATGGAAGGATGTAATTCTTGAGTCAGCCTAGATCCATGTTTCATGCAGAAACAAAAATCAGGAAGCACTTGGACTGCTCTGGGGTCCTTAAATTCGGGTGAGGCCAGCTGTCTCTGTTCTTTGTTTGATCTGGTGACATAAATCAATAAAATTCCTCGTTAAGAGTTGGGTTTAAAAAATATGGGAATCATCTTTTCCTTGAAGGCTTAAAAGAACTTCAGTGTGTTTTATCTTGGATTCACTTTCTCTGGTGCTAATATTGCAATCCTTGATTTGTTTTTGTTTGCCTTTGCCAGGTTGAATTTTTGTTTGTAGCCTTTCTGAGTTGCTTTGTTTTCCAGGGAGTCCCTGGTGGTAGAAACGGTTAAAGCACTCAGCTGTTAACGGAAGAGGTTGGAGGTTGGCCTTTACCCTGAGGTTCCTTGGAAGAAAGGTCTGGCAGTCTACTTCCAAAAAATCAGCCATTGAAAATTCTGTGAAGCACATAGGGTTTACTCTGACACACATGGGGTTGCCATGAGTCAGAATCCGCTCAAAGGCAACTTGTTTGTTTTCCAGGTACCTCTCAACGATGGTTGCACTTCACTGAACACACACCACCAGGAGGGCCCTTGCACCAGGAAGTGCTCCTAGTGAAACGTGAATGTGGACTCCAGGACCGTGGTTGGTTCATGCTCTGCCCTCAGTGGGCAGCTAAACTCACCCTTCCTGTACAATGTGACTACATGACTATACTACGTATAAGCCTCTTTGGCCATCTATCTTATCTAGTATTTTCATCACCACACCACTTAGGGTTTCCATGCCCTGGCTCAGCTTCTTTTTGTTCCCCTCTCCAAACTGTTCCATTGTGCCCACTAGAACCCCTTTTGTGTAAAATAAATATCCTCATACTGTCAATCTTTCTACTAAATATTTCCTCCACTTTTTTGCCTTAACTGAAACCTAGGTTTTCCCCGGAGGTCCCAACTTCTAAAATATTTTTAAATTCTGTGATCCCTCATTTTGCTTCAAAACATTATTTCCTCATTTCTTCTGCCTTCCTCTTTATTTCTATACTCTATCAGGAGCTCCATTTTTGTTTCTGTCTACTATATCATTATCTATTTTTGCCCTTTTCTGGGAACCTTATTTTCTTGACTTTTATTGAAAGAACAATGCAGATGTTTTGAAATCCTCTTTTGTTTTCTGCAGTAAATCTTTTTCAAAGGTATTTTTCCCTACACTTATTCTATGTTAGTCTCCTTCCTTGGGTCACGGAGTCTTTTTATAGAACTCATGTTTGTTTTCTTTTTCTCGGTTTACTCATTCCTAAAGTATAATTGTTTTATCCAAGCCTGGTATTTCTCCTAGAAACTGAGCCTGTGGGTTCTGATTAGCTCCTCTCATTCTCCATTTGGATACAAGACCTTCTCTTGTATCTCAGGTTGAAGGACACAGTGTCTACTCAGTGATCCCCCTATCCACGGGAGCCAGAGCTATGGGATATCCTGGGAGAAGAACTCTTTTTTTGCAAGTGTCTTCTAGATTTTTAGTGAAGCTACTATACCATGTGACTCTTGGTGGCTCTTCAGCTGTACTTAAATCTTGCAAACTCCATTGTGGAGATCATAGGCAGGCAGCCCCCTGAAGCCCACCACCCCTGAAGCTTCCCTTCCCCTGCTCCTCCCACATCCAGTTCAATTTTTCCACACCAACACCTCTTGTATCCGTGAAGAACTTTGTTGACTCTATGAACTGGCCCTTGAAAACCACTAAAGGTGTGCTGCCTTGGTACAGCCTCCTGAGTGCCTCGCTGCCACCACTGTCCTTGAACCCCACCACCCCTGAAGCTTCCCTTCCCCTGCTCCTCCCACATCCAGTTCAATTTTTCCACACCAACACCTCTTGTATCCGTGAAGAACTTTGTTGACTCTATGAACTGGCCCTTGAAAACCACTAAAGGTGTGCTGCCTTGGTACAGCCTCCTGAGTGCCTCGCTGCCACCACTGTCCTTGAACCCCACTGAACCACAGGGACAACAGTAACTCCTGTCAAGAAGCAGGAAGGTGCAGTGGTTAAGGGTATGGCCTCTAGAGCCAGATAGCCTGGATGTGAATCCTGGCTTTGCCACTTGCAAGCATGTGACCTTGTGCAAGTTACTTAATTTCCCTATTTTCTCATCTGCAAGATGTGAGCCCCGCTGGTGCAATAGTTTAAGTGCTCAGCTGCTAAGCGAAAGACTGGTGGTTTGAACCCACCCAGCAGCTTCGCAGCAATCTGCTCCCATAAAAATTACCGCCTAGAAAACCCTATGGGGCAGTTCTACTCTTTCACATGGGATCACTATAAGTCAATGACTCAATGGCACCTAACAACAAGAAGATAGGAATAACAATAATATCTGCCCCGTGGAATTAAAATGATGATTAAATATATAGATATTTGTAAAGTACTTTGAATAATGCCTGGGACCTAGTAAGCTAAATGTTTGTTAGACTTTCCCCACTGCTAGACCTATTTCCTTAAGGCAAAGTTGATCATGGGATTCATGGTTTTTCTCATTTATTTTCTTCTTAATTTTTTATTTCAGATATTACAAAAACACAATCATGGATCCCTGCGGGTGACAATATTCAAGGAAGATCTCTGGAGAGGTGGGAGTTGGGCCGTACCTTGGAAGACAGGTAGGTTTGAGTAGAAGGAAAGATGCTCCATAGTGATTTGTGCCAATGTCTCCTTGGCCTGGGCAGGTAATTAGCCTTTGAGAACCTCACTTCACAGAGCAGGAGCTCTGGATTCTCACTTGAGTTTGCCTAATGCTCAGTAGACCAAGGAAGTTATTACCACTGTGACCTTCCAAGCATGTATAAAACCCCTTCTCCTTTAAATAACTTGAGCAGAGCAAGTTAGACTTTATCTTGCCAGGCTCTTGTCTTCTAAGCAATCTTCCCAGGCTTCTCCACACCACACGAGCTGAGAAGAGGAGGATGCCACCAGAGCCCCAGGAGACTCAGCCACTCTGTTCTCCCAGAGGGAACAACTGACTCAAGGAAGGAGGCCTCTCCTGCAGCTACTTCCCTACTGCCTTGGTCAGCATAACCCTAAGGAATGACCACTCCACATGATGATCACTTCCCCAGATTATAGGGGCTCTGAGGTGCTGTCAGAGGCCTGGTTGTACAGTGGTTAAGAGTTTGGCTGCTAACCAAAAGCTCAGCAGTTCAAATTCACCAGCTGCTCCTTGGAAACCCTATGGGGCAGTTCTATTCTGTCCTATAGGGGTGCTATGAGTCGGAATCGACTCTACGGCAATGGGTTTCTTTTGGGTTTGGGTAGAGGTGCTATCAGGATATGGCAGCTCCAGTGGAGTAGTGATGGGGAGAAAGAAGGTGTGGGAAAATTGGTGCAAAAATACGCATGGGGTTCATGCACATACAACCTGCCTGTACTTCAGGCTACCTACCAGTTAGTTCCTACCTCTTCCCTTTTCCACCACACATACTCCACACACATCCTGTCCTTTGGTGGCCTCCCAAGTGTTATATTTTATCTCCTTCATGCCTGCCTGTCAAATATATTTCAGCTTTATTATTCCTGTGTACAGAGGATAGAGAAACCCAGCCTTGGCCACGTCCCATGCCTCACTCCTGTGAGAGATCCACAGTTCCACTCTGGGTAGCTTGAGATCCTCCCCTGTGGGGGTTCTGCTGGCATGGGTGGGCCAAGGGCATTTCCTTTCCATCTCCTGCCCCTCCATTAAGAATGTGCTTATCTGACCATCTGCTAAGCCACTCTACATGCTCCTAACATGGGAGAGAGAAAAAGTACACTGATTGTCTTTCTTATCATTGCCAACATTACTTCAAGTCAGAAAGAGGACTGCATCCTACCCACTCAGGTGTTCAGCTGGAGACACACTGCAAATCTTCTAAGAGTTCAGTTGGAGCCTGATGGTCCCACCTGCCCACCTTGGGTTCCTGACCAGGAGCTACTGGCTGCAGCTGGAGGCCCCAAAGCCCAGTGGGGCTTCTGGTGGGATGACAGCCCCTGTCTCACTCCCCTCCTTCAGCTCATCTCACCCTCCTCAGCACTGACCTCCAAATGGCAACTCTCCTCCCTAGCCCTCCCCCCTCCATCACCACCACCCCAGGATGCTCCATTAAGCCATGTTGATTTAAGGACACAGGTAAGTGTACAGATCTTGTTTTTTAAAAGGGAAGGCTGTCTTTCCGTGTTTCTAAGATGAAGTGACCCACAGTGCTCCTGGGCTAGATGAGGAATGAGCTGCCTATGTTTGCCCGGTCAGATTTGAGGTGTCTAGACTTCATGTGAGGTGCCACTGACTTCCTAGTATCATTAAGAGGAACCACACCCAGCCCACGTGCATAACTCTTCTTGTTCAACTCAGGTGTATTTTTAATATCTGTACTGCATGGTGTTTACAGTAGATAACATGTTCTGTGTTTATACTAGATTAAATTAGTCTTTAGTAATGTTTTGTTTTCTCTCCTAAATCTTATTTCCTAATCCTGATCTTCTCGGGAGTCCAATGTCCTCATTCTGCCCTCTAACTGCACACGATTTTCACCACTTATCCCCCTCAATCTCCACCACCTCCACCCAGTCCTGACGAGGCCTCAGAACAGATATCTCCTTTTCCTCTTCAAAACTTAGCTGCCAGGTATGTTTCCCAGTTAGCGGGGACTCTCAGGTAGCTGTCTCTTTGGTAAAGGATGTTGTAGGTTGTAAAGTTGATGAGGACCATGGAGATGATTGAATCCAATCTCACTTCATTTTACAGATGAAGAAACTGAGTCCTGAGACAAGCACAGATCCAAAGACTTCAACCAAAGTTCCCCAAGTGGGACGTCACCATAATAAGGGAAGAGCCCTTTGGGTTAAGAGTGTGTGTGACAGGTCTCTGGTCTCCTCCTCCTGGCTGAACTGAAAACTATCCCACAAGAGTCCTTCCTTATAAGGGTTCCTCAGCACTTCTGCTCCCAAAGCCTGACCCACAGCAGGTTCCACAAATGATTGTTATTGTTATCACTATTATTGTTGTTATTACTATGACAACCACAGTAATAAGAGTGGGAGAGACAGGAACACAGGGTTCCCAAAAGCCTGAGCCCCACAATAATAATTATTTACCTCATACCTCAGAGACACTAACTCATGGCCTGCCACCACACCCCTGAGAGTTAATAGTATTGTCCACTATTTATAGAAGGAGAAGGAAGGAAGGAAGAAAAGGGGGAGTGGCTCTGTCAGTGATTTAGCTGAAGGACAGATTGTCAGAGGTAGGCTGAGGACACAGAAGAGTTTGATGCTCAGCCCCAAGACTGAATCTGTAGACCAGTGTCTTCAACGGAACCTAGATCTGGGACACGATACTTCACACAGGGTTTTCCAAATTCTTTTGATTATTATCCAGAGTAAGAACTACAATTTTACATTGAAAACCAGTTGCTGTTGAGTCAGTCTGACTCATGGTGACCCCGTGTGTGTCAGAGTAGAACTGTGCTCCACAGGGTTTTCAATGGCTGATTTTTCAGAAGTAGATTGCCAGGTCTTTCTGGGTGAACTTGAACCTCCAACCTTTTGGTTAGCAGCTGAATGCATTAACCATTTGCACCACCTCAGGCAATTTACTTGACAATGTACTTGACCTCTAAAACTGCTTCCTTCTCCGTTGAATGAGGATAACCGTAACACCTGCAAAGCTGTAGGGAGGGGTTAGAATTCCTATCCTTAAAGTGTCTGGTATGGCTGGCACACAGTAGGTGGTCAATAAAAGGAAGCTATTAGTAGTAGTAGTAGTATTACTGAAGGTAACATCCCAGATGAGAAAGGTAAGGCCCACACAGCTCCCAACTGGGGTCCTGTTCCAGGCTGTATACTCCAACAGAGAATCAGGTTATGACAAAGGGCTTCAGGAAACCGTGGCCAGGAGGACAGGGGTGTGGGTAGTCAAACCATGTCACTTCAGAGGTGTATGAAAAACACACTGGGCTGAGAGCCAGAAAAATCCATTTCTTTTCCACCACTCCACCTACTGTGTGACCACGTGAAGCCGTTTGCTCCTTTATCTCCCAGTTTCATGAGGTTGATTTGGATCAAGAGCTTCAAACTGTGCCCCGAAGCATGCACAGAGGCCTTAGGAGTTCCACAGAGGTCTGAGAATTCTAATTTTTAAAACATTTTAAAGGATTTTTTCAACTGTACTTTTAAAAACAGCACCTGCTCAAGTATATCGTATGCTATATTTTGGGTCATGAGACATCACTAGGGTATTATCTTGGACTGCCAGGTCAACTTGCTTTAGTCCAGGCTCAAACTAAGGCTTCTCTTGCCACTGGTGTTTAATGAAATAATATCCTGACACTGAAAGAATGATATCCTTTCCACTGTTGGAAAGGGCCACCAAGCGAAACTTCTTAGCTATGAGAATTAGGTTATCCCTGTGTGGTGCAAACAATTAACATGCTCAGCCGCTAAGCAAAAGGTTGGAGGTTCATGTCTGCTCAAAGGTACCACAGAAGAAAGGCCTTGCAACCTCTGACACACACGAGGTCACCGTGGGTCGGAATTGACTTGACAGCAACTGGTTTTGAGTCTGTGTAAGTAAAGGAAAACTGAGACTGACAGAGAGACTTGAACCTCCAACCTTTTGGTTAGCAGCTGAGCACGTTAACTGTTTGCACTAGTCAAGGACTCTGATAATAGAGAAGGGAGAACTATCAATGTTACCAAATTTATAGTTTTGAAAGCTCACTAACGTTTGGAGGGCAGACTGTAGCAGGAAGGGCTAGACAAAGGACAATGACTACAATAGTCTAGGGATGGATGAAGGTTGCTGAACCAAGGCCGTGGCTGATTATCTCGGTCTGTGTCACACGGTTTATATCACTCAGGCCCCACTGCTGGTGCCCTGGAGCAGAGAACAAGAACTCACAATTTCTTAAGTCACTGTGGAGGTCCATGGAGCCAGTTTTGATTTGTTTTTCACTGAGTTTTTCATCTAAGGAATATACACATAGCTGTACAAATCTCAATCTACAAACTCAGAAGTACAAGAAACGTAACTTTACTTTTCTAAGACTAAAGAATTTTTAACTTGAATTCCTTTCTGCCAAGTGGCAGAGACTTAGTCAGTTTAGAGACCCATCCTGGAGATGCATCTAGGTGACAAGATGTCTAGTGAAAGGGTAAGTGGTATCATCTGTCCACACCGGCATCTGTGAGACTCCATTAGCAGGGACAAGATCTTTGCCCTTGGTCCACACCAATTACTGCCGGGTCATCCTCTTCCCAACCATAAGACCTGTCCTGGTCCAGCTGTGTCTCTCTACTTCTGCGCTTTGTGCTTCTCTCAGCTGCATGGGGATCATTAGGCAGCTCCCATTCTGGGCCATGGGAAAGCGCTACTCTAAGGCCATCTGAGACCCTGTCTGGTTCCATATTACTTTGGGGCAGCTCCTACCCATGCTGAGCCTGGGGAAATCCTGTGGGGCTGCCTAGGACACTCTCTGCCTAGACCTGCCATGTAGCCATTGCCTCTCTGGGGTCTCAGAAGGCGTATATGCCCCCTCTGCTCTTGGGTTGCCCAACCCATCTGGGGGTTACATCAGCCTCCGTCCCTGGGCTTGCACAGAAGCAAGGCAAAGGGCTTCGCTTTTTCCAGGTTCCACATGGTTTATGGACTCCCAGCTGATCTTCTTGGTGTCCCTGGGTGGTGCAAACAATTAACGGGCTCCGTTAACTGAAAGGTTGGAGGTTCAAGCCTACCCAGAGGCACCTCAGAAGAAAGGCCTGGCAATCTACTTCCAAAAAATCGGTCATTGGAAACCCTATGGAGCACAGTTCTAGTCTGACACATATGGGATCCCCATAAGTTGGAATCAACTCCATGCAATTGCTTTGGGTTTTCTTTGTTCTGTTTCATTTTGGTAGTTAACCTAACTCTCTGTCTCCTCCCCCACATTGGAGACCTTTATCTAGCCTTAGGGGCAGGAACCTTTGTCTTACTCCTCCAGTATTCTCCCTTATCTATTATCTCTGTTCTGTTCTTCCTCCAGAATTTGGAAACTCAAAAGCCAGAACTGATTTCCCTTTTCTCTGTACTCCGCTGTGTTGTTCCTTCCCCAAGGCAATTAATACAAAATCCCCTGGCTGGGCAGGGGTACAGAGAGATATGACGGGAAAACTTCAGTTAATATTTTAAAATATAATCCTATCACATACCAAAAAAAAAGGCTTTCACAAATCAGTTTGATTTCCTACTGGAAGTAAGAAATGTTTATTCAAGCAAATGTTTTCATTACAAACTCCCAACTACACTTAGTTCTGTTTCAGAGAATTTGCTGATACAACAAAATTCTGAAACATCTAGTTTTTTGTGATTTTAATTACAGTCTTTATTTAGCTTTTATAAACTTAATAAATTTTCAAACAAATGTTCTACTGGAAACATGGTTCCATATTTTAAAACAAAGTTTTATTCAAACAGATATTTGTACACCAGTGGTTAGGAGCTCTGCTGCTAACCAAAAGGTCGGCAGTTCGAATCCACAGGCCACTCCTTGGAAACCCTGTGGGGCAGTTCTACCTTGTCCCATAGGGTCACTATGAGTCAGAATTAACAGCAACAGATTTGGTTTGGTTTGGTGGTTCATTGATTGCAGCATTATTCATAATAGCCGAAACAGAGAAACAATGAAAGCGTCCATCAATAGATAAATGGGAAAACAAAATGTGGTATAACCATACAATGGCATATATTATTCACTCATAAAAAGGAATGAAATACCAATACATGCTATAACATGGATTAAAAATCTTTTTTCCTTATTTTTAAATATTATTGGTAACCTGATTACATTTCTTTACTTTTACAAAAAAAAATGTATTTATTTATTCATTAAATACATCTATACTCATTGCCGTCGAGTCGATTCCGACTCATAGCAACCTATAGCGCAAAGTAGAACTGCCCCATAGGGTTTCCAAGGCTTTAATCTTTACAGAAGCAGACTGCCACAGTTTTCTCCTGTGGAGCGGCTGGTGGGTTCGAACCACCAACCTTTAGTTTGGCAGCCAAGCTTAACCACTGTACTACCAGGGCTTCAAACAAATCTATACTGAGTCATTAGTATGTACCAGACACTAAACAAAGAATTGGGGAAGATAAATGAAAAAGATAGACACAGTCCCTGTCTTCATAGTTTTTAATCTAGGAACGGAAATAGACATAGGGCAAGTAATGAGTAGTAGTGTTGTAGGGAAATAACATCACAAAGTTTAGTAAAGCAAAAAGAAAGTTATATTCGGCATATATTCAAAGGGGCAAAAGTGGGAAGCAAACAACCATGCTGCCACAGCCATGTCTGCCCGAGTCCAGGGAATATTACAGAATAGGCAAGAGTGGGAAAATGGACAAGCATGCTGCCACAGCCATGTCTGCCCGAGTCCAGGGAATATTACAGAATAGGCAAGAGTGGGAAAATGGACAAGCATGCTGCCACAGCCATGTCTGCCCAAGTCCAAGGAACGTTACAGTCATCAGTATATATTAACATTACAAACGGACAAAACCATTGAAAGCTTCACCTTTTCACAGACTGGCTAGAAACTGTGATCCTACATTTTGAATTGTCTTTCTTAACAATCATTGGTACAGGTTTCAGTAATGACAGTTGGGAGAGTCTTCATTGGTCCAACAAAATTCTATTCACTAAATGCTAACAGAAAAAGATAAGAGTGAAAAAAGCCTTTTGTGTTCAGTTTGAATAACTTATGTGAAAGCTTCCCTAAAAGACATTTTCCGAGATTACCCTGTCTATTGTCTTTATACTTCAGGGCCCAGTTGATGTGTTCTTATGAGTCCTTGTGAGCCCTTGTGAACCCAGCTCCAGCTGGGTCACATTCTCTGTGTTTGGAATAATGATTCCAATATTATTTTCTAAATCATTAGTGATGGGCACTGTCACGGACAAGTGCAGGGTTTTAACAAAGTATATGACAGAGGAGTATAATGAGGGGGGGGGGCTGGAAGGGACAGTCAGAAAAGTCTATTTTGAGTCCATAAAGCAAGTTTCAACAAACTTCAAAAGATCAAAATTATACAGAGTATGTTTCCTGTCCATAACTAGCTTGTGGGAGTAGCTAAGCAGTACTATGAGGGGAAACCTGTCGACTTAACAGTCATATAAAGAAGAAAGGCTGAGTCAAAATAAATAATTTTTTAACATCTCAAGAATACCCTAATGAGTTTGGAGTTGAGAAAGATTTTTTAAACAGGACACAAAAACAATTAACCATAAAAATAAATTGTAAATTGGACTACATTTAAATTAAGATCATCTTTCGTCAGTGGATACTATTAACAGAGTAAAAAGGCAAGTCACAGAGTGGGAGAAAATATTCATAACACGTATAACGAACAAAGAACTCACATCAAGAATATATAAATACATCCTACAAACCAATAAGTAAAAGACGAACCACTCAATAGTAAGATGAGCAAAAGAGTTAAACAGGGTTGTGGTAGGCTCCCCAAAGATATCAAGTCCTAATCCCTAGAACCTGTAAATGTTACTTTATTTGGAAAAAGGGTTTTTTTGCAAATGAGATTAAATTAAGGATCTTAAAATGAGGAGATTATCCTGGATTATCTGGGTAGGCCCTAAATGCAATCACACATATCCTCATAAGAGAGAGGCAGAAGGAGATTTGACACATACACAGAAGAGAAGGCAGTGTGAAAATGGAGGGAGAGATGGGAATGATGTGTCCACCAACCAAGAAATGTCGGCAACCACCAGAAGCTGGAAGAGACAGCTTCCCTAGAGCCTCCACAGGGAGTGTAGCCCTGCCGCCATCTTGATTTCAACCCAGTGATACTGATTTTGGACTTCTGAACTACAGAACTGTGAGGAATAAATTTCTGCTATCTTATGCTACACCATTTGTGGTTATTTAATACAGCAGCCACAAAAAAAAAAAAAACAACTAATACAAGGCAAATAATAAAAATAATGGTGGCTTTACCTACTGTGATAACAGTAAGCTAGAGAGATGTGAATAGATTCAAAAGGAATTTACAGGGAAGAATATTTATAACCATAAAACATTAGCATATATATATACATATCTGTGTGTATATATACATATGTGCGTGTCTACTTTTTTTTTTTTTTAAATAAAAGTTTTTGGACTTTCAAAAAAGTTGAATATCTCTTTCTGCACAAGATGGTAGTTTTTGCCTCAGGTCCTGCTTGGGAGTTTTCTTTTCCTCAGCAAGGCTTCCTAATCTACCAAAGAATATCACAACTAGAAAGTGATAACATAAGAATCACTTTTTCAATTATCAGTTTGATCCCTAAAGATTCATCTGGAACTCTTCCACCAGGCTTGAACATAGCTGGCTTTCTGGCTGTCACCCATTGCTAACCTGAAGGTTCAATAAGATGGCTACAATGAGCAAAATTTACTTCCTCCTCTCATTCCAGACCCCCCTAAAAAACCAAAACCAAACCCGTTGCCATCGAGTTAATTCTGACTCACAGTGACCCTATAGGACAGAGTAGAGCTGCCCCAAAGAGTTTCCAAGGAGCGCCTGGTGGATTTCAACTGCCAACCTTTTGGTTAGCAGCCGTAGTACTTAACCACTACGCCACCAGGGTTTCCTCCTAGACCCTAGGCCCCCATTTATCCCACCCTCATCCTGCATATAAGTAAATAGGAAAGAGTCTTGGTCTGTGTAGTGCCTTTATTGTGTCTGGTGGAGTTGCTGGGAGTATTTCTACCTCTGCTGGGCCACCACCAGGGGCCTGAGTGCACAGCAGGGCGTGCAAGAAAGGTGGGGAAGAAACCGAGACCACCTAACTGACCACCCAGGATCCTGAAAGGGCTCAGATTTATTTCCAGAGAGCCAGCCAAGACTTGGGCCGGACAAGATTCCGAGCCCTGGAACCTCATTTCCTCCCCACAAAGCATCAGGATAATAACTCAAACGAGAATCCTAGCCTCTTAAGAACAGATTAAACTCTGCTTCCACCGCCATGACTCCCAAAGCCAACTGGAAGTTGGAAATTATTTTTCATAAATACTAAAGAACTACTCATTTTGTATACAAACTAACCAGGCTGCATTGCTCAAGGACCTGGACTCCTACGAGTTGGAGTTATTAGAGAGATTGAGTATGGCATTTAGGAATGAGGGAAAAATGTGAGGAGTTTCAGATTGTGCTATAAAGATAAACAGAGAAACAATGCTCCGTGGAATATAGGGACATAAGTATAAATACTTAAATTGAGTCATGATAGAGATTTCCTACATTTACAGTCTGGAGTCAGCCTATCTGGGTTGGAATTCTGATTCTACCAATTTCTGACAGTGCAACCTTAAATAAGTGACTTCAGCTCCCTGGCCTCAATTTTCTGCCCTGTGTGGGAGAAAAAAAAACCCGTTGCCGTCGAGTCAATTCCAACTTATAGTGACCCTAAAGGACAGAGCAGAACTGCTCCATAGGATTTCCAGGAACCTGCTGGTGGATTTGAACTGCTGACCTTTTGGTTAGTAGCCAAGCTTTTAACAACTATGCCATCAGGGATCCAAAAGGGAGAAAAGTGGGTACCAAAGTACTCACCTCATAGGACTGTTGTGAGGATTAAATGAGAAAATACAATGTAAAGCACTTAAAACAGTACCTGGCACATTGTAATAATAGCTGCCGTCACACTGGTGCCAGCAGCTGCTGAGAGCCACTTCTCATAGGGCTTAAAGTAGAAAGGATGACCCTGAACAGTGGTTTCTGAGGAGCTAAAAAAAAACATTTGCTGTGAGTAGATTCCAACTCACGGTGACCCCATGTGTTTCCGAGTAGAATTGCACTCCACAGGATTTTCAATGGCTGTAACCTTTCAGAAGCAGATCTTCAGGCCTTTCTTCCAAAGTGCCTCTGGGTGGACTCGAGGAGCCAACCTTTCTGTTAGCAGCCAAGCATAAGCAACAGCAACTGGTTTGACCAGCACTTGTAGACTGGATTGGAAGAAAGTCCTGACAATTCACTTCTGAAAATCAGCCACTGAAAACCCTATGGAACACAAAGATGTGATCCGCAACCTATCATGGGGATGGCACAAAGATAGCATTTCATTTTGTTGGGCATGGGGTTGTCATGAGTCAGGGGCTGACAGCAGCTAACAACAACAACCAGCAGTTGGGCTAAACAAGGCCCTGATGCTTGAGGAACACAGCTTGAAAGGACCTTGAGTTGAGTCAAGCTGCCCAGTGCCCTCAAATCAGGATTCTCCTGCCATCTAGTGCCCCATAAGCAGCAAACTCCTAAATTCCAATGACAGGGCCTCTTTCCTGTCTTGCCCCCTTCACCGGTCTCCTTTTCCACTCTTGCCAGAACCACTTGGCTTCCCCAAAGCTTCAAGCTCTTTCACACTCTGGTTTTCCACATTCTGTTTTGCTCTCAGCAGCTCCCTTTGCCTGACATGCCATTCTCTTCACCCTTTCTGGTGTGCCAGGCAAACACCAACTCCTCTTCAAAGACTCAATTCAAGCTTTGCTTCCCCTAAGAAAGCTTTCCTAGGGCACCAAACTGCTCACTTCCTTCTTGTGGACCCAAGCCACCACCTACAGCACAGCTCTTCCAACACTATGTATGTCTGCCGACTCCCCTTCTCCACCCATGCTCCCTCTGTACCCGGCCCTTGGCACAGTGCCCTGCTGGTTTCTAGCAGGCCTTCAATACATGTTTGATATATAAATGCGTAGGATGGTAAAGAGGGAAGAGGATATATGCCTCACTGATTTTGTTTCTCTAGAGAACCCAGCCTAAGACAACGACTATTATTCAAATTTACACACCAACCACTAAGGCCAAAGATGAAGAAATAGAAGATTTTTTACCAACTTCTGCAGCCTAAAGTTGATCTAACATGCAATCAAGATGCATTGATAATTACTGGTGATTGGAATGCAAAAACTGGAAACAAAGAAGTAGGATCAGTAGTTGGAAACTATGACTTCAGTGACAGAAACAACTCAAGAGATGCATGACAAAATTTTGCAAGACCAACGACTTCTTCATTGCAAATACTTTTTTTCAGCAACATAAACAGTGACTATACTCTTGGACCTCGCCAGATGGAATACACAGGAATCAAATCGACTACATCTGTGGAAAAAGACAATGGAAAAGCTCAATATCATCAGTCAGAACAAGGCCAGGGGCTGACTGTGGAACAGACCATCAGTTACTCACATGCAAGTTCAAGTTGAAGCTGAAGAAAATTAAAACAAGTCCACAAGAGCCAAATTATGACCTTGAGTATATTCCACCTGAATTCAGAGACCATCTCAAGAATAGATTTGATGCATTGAATGCTAATGAAGGAAGATCATACTAGTTGTGGGATGACACCAAGGATATCGTACATGAAGAAAGCAAAAGGTCATTAAAAAGACAGAAAAGGGAGTGGGGAGAGACCAAAATGGATGTGTGAAGAGACTCTGAAACTTACTCTTTAACGTAGAGTAGCTAAAGCGAAAGGAAGAAATTATGAAGTAAAAGAGCTGAACAGAAGATTTCAAAGGGTGACTCAAGAAGATAAAGTATTATAATGAAATGTGCAAAGACCTGGAGATAGAAAACCAAAAGGGAAGAAGACACTCAGTATTTCTCAAGCTGAAAGAACTGAAGAAAAAATTCAAGCCTTGAGTTGCAATATTGAAGGATTCTATGGGCAAAAAACTGAAAAAAATTGCAAGAAACATCAAAAGAAGATGAAAGGAATACAGAGAGTTACTGTAAAAAAAAAAAAACCATTGCCGTTGAGTCGATTCCAACTCATGGAGACCCTATAGGACAGTGTAGAACTGCCCCATAGTGTTTCCAAGGAGCAACTGGTGGATTCAATTGCAGACCTTTTGGATAGCAGCCAAGCTCTTAACCACTGCGCCACCAGGGCTCCAGAGTCACTGTACCAAAAAGAATTGGTCAATGTTCAACCATTTCAGGAGACAGCATATGATCAAGAACCAATGGTACTGAAGGAAGAAGTCCAGGTTGCACTGAAGGCATTGGCAAAAAACAAGTCTCCAGGAACTAATGGAATACCAGTCGAGGTGTTTCAACAAACGTATGCAACACTGGAAGCACTCACTTGTCTATGCCAAGAAATTTTGAAGACAGCTACCTGGCCAACTGATTAGAAGAAATCCATATTTGTGCCCATTCTAAAGAAAGGTGATCCAACAGAATGCAGAAACTATTGAACAGTATCATTAATATCACACACTAGTAAAATTTTGCTGAAGATAATTCAAAAATGGTTGCAGCAGTACATCGACAGGGAACTGCCAGAAATTAAAGCTGGATTCAGAAGAGGACGTGGAACAAGGGATATCATTGCTGATGTCAAATGGATCTTGGCTGAAAGCAGAGAATACCAGAAAGACGTTTACCTGTGTTTTATTGACTATGCAAAGGCATTCGACTGTGTGGATCATAACAAATTATGGATAACGTTGCAAAGAATG
>NW_004443940.1:12535045-12603101 GCF_000243295.1 Trichechus manatus latirostris
GAAAGACGTTTACCTGTGTTTTATTGACTATGCAAAGGCATTCGACTGTGTGGATCATAACAAATTATGGATAACGTTGCAAAGAATGGGAATTCCAGAACACTTAATTGTGCTCATATGGAATCTGTACATACACCAAGAGACAGTCATTTGAACACAAGGGAATACTGCATGGTTTAAAATCAGGAAAAGTGTGCATCAGGGTTGTATCCTTTCACCATACTTATTCAATCTATATGCTGAGCAAATAATCCAAGAAGCTGGACTATATGAAGAAGAACACGGCATCAGGATTGGAGGAAGACTCATTAACAACCTGCAATATGCAGATGACACAACCGTGATTGCTGAAAGTAAAGAGGGCTTGAAGCACTTAACTGATGAAGATCAAAGACTACAGCCTTCAGCATAAATGTTGAGTATACACGTGGACCTCGCTGGATGGAATACACAGGAATCAAATAAAGAAAAAAATCCATAAAGGAAAGAAAATCCTCACAACTGGACCAATAAGCAACATCATGACAAAGGGCAAGGAGAAAATATTAAAGTTGTCAAGGATTTTATTTTACGTGGATTCACAATTGTTGTCCATGGAAGTAGCAGTCAAGAAATCAAACAAGGTATTGCATTGGGCAAATCTGCTGCAAAAGACCTCTTTAAAGTGTTAAACAGCAAAGATGTCACCTTGAAGACTAATGTACACCTGGCCCAAGCCATGGTATTTTCAATCACCTCATATGCATACAAAAGCTGGACAATGAATAAGAAGCCCAAAGAAGAATTGATGCCTTTGATTTATGATGTTGGCCAAGAATATTGAATATACCATGGACTGCCAGAAAAGCAAACCAATCTGTCTTGGAAGAACAGCCAGAATGCTCATTAGAAGCAAGGATAGTGATACTTCATCTTGCTTACTTTGGACATATTATTAGGAGGGGCCAGTCCCTGAAGAAGGATATTATGCTTTGTAAGGTAGAGGGTCATGGAAAAAAGAGGAAGACCCTCAATGAGACGGACTGACGCAGTGACTGGAACAATGGGCTCATACAATAGCTATGATTGTGAGAAGGGAGCAGGACCTGGCAGAGTTTTGTTCTGTTGTAGGTAGGGTTGCTATGAGTCAAAACCAACTCCAGCGCACCTAACAACTCTATGATCCAACAATTCCACTTCTAGGTATCCTCCGAAAGAAGTGAAAATCTATGTCTACGACAGATCTGCACAAAGGTGTTCATAGTCACTGCCTTATGCATAATAGATAGTAACTGGAAATGACCCAAATGGCCAACAAGTGGTGAATGGATAAGCAAATTGTGATATGCCCATGCGATGGACTACTCACAACTAAAAGGAAAGAACAACATGGCTCAATCAAACGCATTATGCTAAGTGAAAGAAGCCAGACACAAAAACCAAAACCAAACCCGTTGCCGTCGAGTCCATTCCGACTCATAGTGACCCTATAGGACAGACTAGAACTCTGCCATAGGGTTTCTATTGAGCACCTGGTGGATTCGAAGTGCCGACCTTTTGGTTAGCAGCCAAAGCTCGTACCCACTACGCCACCAGGGTTTCCAGACACAAAAGGAGTCCATATTTAATAATTACATATATATGAATTCTAAGGAGCCCTGGTCGCTCGGCTGCTGACCATAAGGTCGCCAGTTCAAACCCACCAGCAGCTTTTCAGAAGAAAGATGTGGCAGTCTGCTTCCGTAAAAATGTACAGCTTTGGAAACCCTGTTCAATAGAGTCACTATGAGTCGGAATCCACTCCATGGCAGTGGTTTGGTTTTTTGTTTGTTTATATGCAATTCTAGAAAGGGAAAATGTAATCTGTAGTGCCAGAAGGCAGACTGATCTGGAAAGTGCAAGGTTTGTTAAAGCTCATCAAACTGTACACCTAAGATCTGGGCATTTCTCAGTCTGTAAATTATAAGGAAAGCAGGAAGGGAGGAAGGGAGACAGCGAGGTACATATGGAGGGACGGCGGGAAGGAGAGAAAGAGGAAAGGAAGGAATGCCGGAAGGCAGGAAAGGAAGGAAGGAGTGTCGTTACAAACTGTTGCCGGGTGGAGGGCGGGTTAAGAAGCTCGGCCGCCGGGCATGCGATTACTCCTGTCGGACACCAGGCGGCAACGCGGTTCTGAGAAGGACCGACCGCGCGGCCCAAGCGCCCGGGGAAGCGGCGGCGAGGGGGCGGGCCTGTGCTCTATAGCCCATGTGGGCGCCGGCGCCGTGGGCCGCAGCGTGGGGTCGCCATGGCGGAGCTGCAGCAGCTCCGAGTGCAGGAGGCGATCGACTCCATGGTGAAGAGTCTGGAGAGAGAGAACATCCGGAAGATGCAGGTAGCGGGGCGGGGGCCGAGCCAGGGGTCCCCTTCACCCGCAGGTGCGGATTCCCGGATCCTTCCTGCAGCCGCCTCTCCAGGCCAGTCCCGCTGCTGCCGCCCCCTTCCCCGTAGACCCGGGTCAGGGCGACCCTAGGCTCGTCGCGGCGCCCTCGGAAACACCCCTCGCTCTAAGAACTTCTGGAGCTTTGGCTGATCAGATGAAATCCGTGCGCCCTCGCCATGTGCACGGCCATTTTCCACCTAATCCATCCTGGGCCAGAGGGTATCCATGGGCCGGAGTTGGGAAGCCCTTAGTGAGAGGTGTTCGTCGCCCCTATCCTCCATCATGCGCTGCCCCTTCTGCCCGTGAGCAGCCCGAGGCCCAGAAAGGACATGGCCAAGGTGAGAGACCGGAAAAGCGAAAGCGCCGGACCTCCCTGATGGCCAAGTCATGCCGGGTTCTGTTGCACCAAACTCCCCACTTCACAGCGCTGGTCTGTATGACGTTCTGCTTTTACTCTCTAAATGTTTCGTGTGTCAGAGGTTGCTGACCCCTGACCTGTGGTACAGGCACCTGGTTTTCAGAATATGGCTTCATCTGACCTACCCCCCAACCATGGATGCAACAAGTTCCAATGAACCAGCCACAAGAAGCCTATGAAACACTCAACTAGGCACCGAGGAAAATTCTCCCATTCATGGTGTTAAGGTCCTGATGCCTGTTACTAAGGGGAGGTGAAAGCAGACGATGGAGAGGGAGGTGCCAGTGTAGACGTGTCCCCTAAGCCCTGGTTATCTGTGTTCCCTGAGGCATTCCTGCCTGACCCCCGCTCTGCCCTCCCTCCCCAGGGCATCATGTTCCGGTGCAGCGCCAGCTGTTGTGAGGACAGCCAGGCGTCCATGCAGCAGGTGCACCAGTGCATTGAGCGCTGCCACGCACCCCTGGCTCAAGCCCAGGCCCTGGTGACCAGCGAGTTGGAGAAGTTCCAGGTGAGGAATGCCCCAGATGGAGGACGCTGGTTAGGAGACCCTTGACGTTGCTCTTCTGCAGGAGCTGACATGCATTTGTTCAAAATTCTTGGCTTTGATGTCTTGGTCCTTTTAACGTTTGTGATGGACATATGGCCAGCCAGAGTTCTCATGGCGTTTGAAATTTTAGGGAGAAGTCTGGAAGTTAACTGCTGTAAGTTGAACCATATTTCCCTTAGAAGTAATGTTGTAAAAGGGCATCATGTTCACAATTTAGAGCCTTATGCCTTCTTTCTTTTTCTTTTTTGCCATAAACACCAACAGTTCAAGGCTACACAGAGGTGCCTTGGAAGAAAGGACTGGTGATCTACTTCCAAAAAATCAGCCATTGAAAACCCTATGGAGCATACTTCTGCTCTGACACACATGGGATCACCATGAGTCAGAATCAACTTGACAGCAACAAGTACCAGTGAGTCAGCTGCAAGAAGGTGGTAGTGGTGAAAACATATATTAATTCATAAACATATTTTCAAACAGTAGCAGAATCTCCAGGAGACTGGATTAGGACAATCTGCACAGGTCATTTATTGAAGCATTACTGTTGTTGACTCACAGATGCCTGGCTCACCAGCCCCTCTGAGGTTACTAAAATAGCTCTGTTTTTCCTTCTCTGGAGTGAAGGATATCCACAATTTCATTTTACTTCCTTCCTCTAGGTATACTTTTCTAGAACTTGGGGGAAACAGGACCTGTTTTTGAACCAGTCTTTCATATCCAGAGGTTGTACACATGGAAAAATTATATCTAATGTGACACATTTTTACATTCTGCTGTATAAAATTCTTTAAAATACTGCCATTGTGAAGGAGTAACTTCTCCAAGATCATAGAATTCCCAAGGGTTTCTTTGTGTTTGTTTTAACAGCTAATTTTATAGATTGGCCCTTGGAAAAATTGATTCTTGGATTGCGGCATAACTTTCTCCTTCCGTTCTCTTTTCAGTTGTCTTCAGACTTTCACTCTTCCCCCGTGCCAGAACTGCTTTTCCACTCTCCGCCATGGCGCTAAATCCAGTGGTCATGTCTCAGTCCCCATCTTACTCGGCCTGTCTGCATCACTGATACAGTTGGTCACTCCCCTCCTCCTTGAAACACATATTAACTTGGCCTCCAGGGCACCTCACTCTCCTGGTTTTCCTCCTGCCTCCCTGGCCACCCTTTCTTGGCCTCCTTAGCTGATTCATACTCTCTCCAACCTCTGAGCATTGCAGTGCCCAAGGTAGTCCTTGGAATTTTTCTATCTACTTCTCTATAGTCTCCTTTCGTCTTATAGCTGTAAGTGTCATCTATAAGCTGACAATTCCTACATTCACATTCTAGACCACACTTCATACCTGAACTCCAGATTCATATAACAAATTGTTTCCTCAACATCTCCACTTATTTATTTTGTCTGCCTGCCTTCCCTCGCTAGATGTAAGAACTGTTTTACTCATTGCTAGATTTCCCAGCATTAGAAGAGTACTGGCGTATAATAGATGCTCAATAATATTTGTTGAATTGAGTGTTTTCCAGTAGCATGGACAGACATTAAACAATCAAGATGTCTGTAAGCGTTTGTGTAGTTTTGGACCCCTAAAGCACAGTAACCTCTCACTTCCTGCAAGCACTGTGTACGGTTTATTCCATCATTCATCTGCCTTCTAGTTCTGTTTGGTCTGGGCCCTCCTGGCACCACTCTGCTTCCATCAGGATAGTCTTGAGTAAAAACCAAACCAGATGCCATCGAGCCCATTCCAACCCATGGCAACCCTATGTGTGTCAGAGTAGAACGGTGCTCCATAGGATTTTCAATGGCTGATTTTTTGGAAGGAGATCACCACGTCTTTCTTCCAAGGCGCCTCTGAGTGGATTTGAACCACCAACCTTTCAGTTAGTAGCTAAGTGCTTAGCCATTTACACCACCTAGGGATTCCTACCTATAAAAAGAAAGCAAAAACAAGTTGTCATCAGCCAACTCTGAATCACGGCAACCCCATGTGTGTCAGAATAGAAATGTGCTCCACAGGGTTTTCAGTGGCTGATTTTTTGGAAGTAGATCACTGGGTCTTTCTTCCAAGGCACCATTGGGTGGACTCGAACTTCCAGCCTTTCAGTTAGCAGCTGAGCATGTTAACCATTTGCACCACCCAGGAACTCCAGCTGCACTACCAAAACCAAAAACCAAACCCATTGTCGTCGAGTCAATTCCAACTCACAGCGACCCTATAGGACAGAGTAGAACTGCCCCATAGGATTTCCAAGGAGCTACTGGTGGATTCAAACTGCCAATCTTTTGGTTAGCAGCCGAACATTAAACCACTGCGCCACCAGGACTCCAACTGCACTACAGTGTCCCTTTAATTGATCAAGATAATGTATGTCATGCCTATTGCCCAGGGCCTGGCACATGATGAGCACTTGGTAAATGGAGGCAGCCTCTCAGCCTTCTCTACCCTCTTCCTTCTTACTACAGGACCGCCTGGCCCGGTGTACCATGCATTGCAATGACAAAGCCAAAGACTCCATGGATGCAGGGAGTAAGGAGCTTCAGGTGAAGCAGCAGCTGGAGAGCTGTGTGACCAAGTGTGTGGATGACCACATGCATCTCATCCCATCCATGACCAAGAAGATGAAGGAGTCTCTCTCATCCATTGCAAAATAAAAGTCTTTGCCAGTGGCCATTGGGAATGAGGGCAGGATGGGAATTTGGGTCTTTTAAGTGAGGTTTTAGGAATGAAGAAATTATGGATGGCAGCAAGTTTAAGGAATATGTCACCTGGCTCTGAACTCTGATTCTTTTATAAGTTTTAATCCTTAGGCAGTAAAATGGGACAAACTGGTGCTGAAGTTTGGGTCGGAGGTAGCACAAGAGAGTTATTTAGAGCCTAAATTGTATGTGGCAAATGCTTATCCTAGCAGTAAGTATGTCCGTTGCTGTATCAAGCCAGAGCCTTCCAGTGCACCAGATTCTGCTTATTACACAAGTACCAACAGACTGACATGTTCCTCCAACCTGCCTATGAGCTGGTGGAGCTTGAGGAGGGGTATTTCTGTTTGTTGCCAACCTCCTGTTTACAAGAAGTATCACCACCCCATTTTCTGTAAGCTATAAAACAAACCAGGAGATCAGTAATTCCGAATCGGAAAACAGATTTCTGGGTCTTTGTTTTGCTTAGTTTTGTTTTATATACAAGAGCCTGACATTGATTAAAATGTCAAGTTGGGAGACAGGGTAGTTTGGATGAAAACTTTGAAAGGCTCTTTGGCCATCACCTGGTTGTCAAGATGTGCTTTTCTTGAAATGCTCACATACTGCATCTTTCAGCCTGGAGACCGTGCAAAAACGAGAGGCAGTGTCACACTGGCTATGGGAAGCAGAGCTTCCTTCTCACTGGCTGCTAGGTGGCTTCTGAGGCTTTCTGCAGTAGAGTGACAGGACAATCTTGCAATGACACTGGCCTTTGAAGGAAAAGGGAATTTTGATTGTGATATATACCGATATCTGAGAATGCACGATGAAAGAGAAACTGTTGGCTGCTTAATTAAGAAAGTTGTACTGGATTTGGAAAGACCTAGTTTTTCGTATAACAGAATGAAATGAAGGCCTAAACCGAGCATTACTTACTTCTTGTTGTTCGTGTTGTTGTTCGTTGCCACTGAGTTGACTCCAGCTCATGGTAACTTTATGTATAACAAAACTAAATGTTACCTGGTCCTGTGCCACCTTCATGATCACTGGTGTGTCTAAGTCCATTATTACAGCTGTTGTGGCAGTCTGCCTCGTTTTTGTTGGCCCTCTACCAAACATAATGTCCTTTACTAGTGATTGGCCTGTCCTGATGACATGTCCAATGTCTTGCTTAGCCCCCTGAAATAACAGAGCCCTGTTAAGTCAATGCCCTGGTGACAGGAAGGTCAAGGGAAAAAAGTAACTCAGGGGCTAGGGAGAGCTGTGACTCCTTTAGAGCAAAGGAGGGGCGGCCCCCCATTACCAAATACCATTTTCTGCCCGAGGCCTCTGCAGTATGCAGTGTTCCTGCTCCAGTGACACCTTATCATTTTGATAAGGGCTTTGTCATCTTTCTACCAACTTATTACTTGAAGTGATAATGTAGCCTGTTTGCTGTTTCAAGGCTGTGATATATTTTCCTAGTGGTTTAATTAGAAAAAATAAATGAGGTTTAATTTTCCCCACACTATTGTGTTTCTTTCCTCATATCTAAGCAATGAATATATAACTTTCTCAGGGTGCTTCTCCTTGTAATGTGTAAAGTAAGAGTTTTCTTAAGATGCCCAGAAGAGTAGTATTGATTATGTTTTATGGCTGGGATGCAGTTCTGTTTAATTGTAAATGGGGAAAACTTGGAGTGAAGGCTAGGGCACTATGACTTGAAGCCCATTAATGGAAAAAAAAAAACCTCAGTATCTATGTGAGGTCTCTAGTTTCAACTAAACAGTAACAGCAATGTGGAAAAGCTGCAAGCTCTGGCCCCTCTGGAGAAAATTCAATGTCTGGGATTTGGAGTACCAAAAGAATACAAAATATCTGATGAGTTTAACTAAGTTCTTATTATAACTGGTATTGCGGGAGAGCCATTCGTGAACATTAAGAATTAATTTTGGAGAACCATCCCTACTTAGAATCAGCAAAGTATTTAAAGCAGAAATGATCCCTTTTCTATTTTGGCCTAAGTCTTTTGTAATCCCTATTATATTTTACCGATAAATGTGGGTTCTATTTTGGAGTAGTTTCACAACTGGGATAAAGTCAGGGACCACCTTTTACACTTGTGTGCTTGATGTGGAAAATCAGTCCCTCAAAAGAGATGTTTTATGTGCTGCACTTCATGTTTTATATGTAGCGGCAGTGGCACATTAAGTGGGAGTCTATGAATGACTACAAAATAGAGGCGGTGTTACAAGAATTGCAGGGCCTTCAATTGGGAATACAAATTCTTGGAGACTGAAGCCCTGTCACTCTAATGGTTAGAGGTCATTTCATGTTACTGGAAGCCTAGACTTGCCATGATACTGTACTGTGGGGATAAATGCCAAAGAAATATTAGGGACTCCCTCCTCCAGGGGTGGGTGGAGAGAATGAAGGTTCTGTGATGGAATTCTTGCCTTCTATGCAGGAGACCAAAGCTCAACTCCCAGCCAATGCACCCCAGGCACAGCCACCACTAGTCATTGGAGGCTTGCGTGTTCCTGTGATGCTGAGTGGCTTCGTGGGAGCTTCCAGACTAAGACCAGGAAGAAAGGCCTGGTGATCTACGTCCAAAAAATCAGCCAAAGAAAACCTTATGGATCACATCAGTCCCATCCCATTGTGCACAGGTTCGCCATGAATGAAGGGCCGGCTGAACGGCAGCTAACAACTCATCCAGGGCTATTTTCATTTGGTATACATGAAGAAGATTAACAGTGCCATCTATAGAGATGGGATTGGCTGATGTAGCTCAGAAGCTAGACACAGGACTGTTACTTCAATTTCCCAGGAGCAACAGAATTGAGAAACGCTCTCTGACCAATCCCTTACGACGCAACCGGAAGTTCGAAGGTCGGTGACGCTTTCAAGCTTCCGGTAAGTATCGCGAGGTGAAATGTGAACACTGCCATCAATCGATTGGCTAACAGGATAGATGACGTCAGACGCAAAAACGCCAGCCGACCGCGGCAGCGTGAGGGAGGCCGGGAATTCTGTTACATCGCGGTGCTGAACCCTCCGAATAGGCACAATGAGCAAGGCTCACCCGCCCGAGTTGAAAAAGTAAGTATGTGTCAAGGCCCAGCTGAAGTGGCAGCTTCTTTGCGTGCCACAAGTGCCTTCAACCCCCTTGCGTTTCCGTTAGCGCGCCCTGGCGTGCGTAGGCCGAGTGGGCATGGGCCCCTGCACCTCCCTCGCCCGGATCCCGGCCAGGGTCCCGCGCTTCGGAGCCCAAGCCCGCGCGGACGCTCCGTGTCGGCCTGGTTACCAAAAGCAGCGAAAGTACCTCCATTCTGCCGATTTGCCTCCCTTGTTCCCGAGCTTCCGGCGCCACATCTGCATGTCTTACTAGTTACTTGAGGACCTCAACACCACCCTTTGTGGAACATCGTGAATAGCATCATGGTCTAGATAGGTGACTTGAATGGAAGTTTTTATAGAATACGAGGAGTCAGAAGCCACTTTAATCTTAATGTGTGTGCGTTGTTTGCGCATATACTTACAAATTCAGTTCCTTTTTATTGCCGTCTTGTACTTAAACTAAGAATGTCTTGTGCCTATTTTGCTCGATCATCAGTTATGTGAGAACATTAAGTTTCCTAATCAGAGAAGGCTAGTTGTTTTTTTTTTATTCCTTCCCCTGCACCCAGTAAAATCAAACCGACCTCTGAAGTAGGATATCCCTATTTTATACAGGACCCGGTTTGAAGCCTTAACCTCCTCAAACACTTCTTGAGTGAACGTAACACGTTCTCTGTCTCCTGAGTACTTCTCTATGGTGTTCATACCATGTGATGCCGGAATTCTGGCTGTAGTAGTTGGATTGCACAAAGGATTAGTATCCAAGGATCAGTTTGTGGGTGAGCCATCTGGTCTGCCTTATGTGTAGTTCATTTGTTACCAGCCCCTGAAAGAAGTCAGACTTAAGGAGAGTTCATATTTAATAATTTTACATTTAAATGTACATTTGTATCGAAGCCAACTTTTGTATGAAATTTCTGTCCATTAATTTTAGTTGGCGGTGTTAAAGGTTTAATTATTAAATAGTATGCGCAACATTAAGAAAAATGGAAATTACTGTCCCAAAAATGCTTACCTAAAATTTATTCTTTTATTGATTGGCTGGTGAAATCTTGTATCCTCAGGATTCATCAAGACCTGGTGAAATGGTAATTCTTTTTTTTATAAAAGCATCATTCTACTTGTAATTTTAGATTTCATTTCTGATTCTTAGTAGATGTTATTTGAAGATTTCAGGGGATGAACTAGTTTTGATACCTTCGTCTTCTAATCACTTGATTTAATGAGTTGTGAAATCCTGTCAGATCTGCCTCTAAAGTGTCTTTAAATTTTTTTCCTCCTTTATTTTATCACAAATACCATCTTTCACACTTTATACCTTCCTCCTGGTTTAGCATAACTCAGTGGTTCTCAGCTTGGGGACCAGGCAGCGGTGGGGGGGGGGGGTCCAGTGCTACCTGCAGCTAATGGGCAGAGGCCAGGACAGCCTCTAACAACGAATAATTATCTGTCTCCAAATGTCAATGATGCTGAGTTTGAGATACCTTGGCTTAACTGAATTCTGCCTCTTACCTCTTAAAAATTAACGGCCACAGGGATGGACTCTTCTCATTTTCTGCAGAATAAAGTCCAGACTCCTTAACACAAAATTCTTAAATCTACCACCAAGGAGACTATCCATTCTTATACCACTAATATTTGAAAACCTTGTTCTCCAGTCAAACTGAACCATTTGTGTTTGCTGAGACTTTCTCACTCACCTGTTGTGTGGCTTTGGACAATTTGCTTAACCTTAAATAAGCCTTAAGTTCCTCATCCACAAAATGATGGTAATAGTAATATAACTGGCAGAGTTGTTACTAGGGTTAAATGAGCTCACAAGTATATTGTGACATGTATAATATGTGCTATTAAAATGTAACTATACATTATACTGTATAAACATTTTTATTGTTTTTTCTTATACCTTCTGTTAGGCCATGTGACTTATTTATCTTTGAATTCTCCCATGATATCCTGTACATTAAGTTTGAATGAAATTTCATATTTTCTAGCCTGAGAGTAAGTGGAAGAGATAAAAATTGATTTGATTGCATGGCTTAATGGTCTCATACTGTCCTGCTGAGATAGGGTTTTCTTTTTTTAATTCAAATTGTTTAGTTTCAAAATAAACATTTATTTTTGCCATGAGACCAGAAGAACTGTATGGTACCCAGCGAAGACTATAGAAGGCTCTTGATCAAAAGGGGGAAAATGTAGAACCGACTTTCAGATTTTCATGAAATCCAGATTTTCTGGAGCTATTGAAGCTGGATGAACCCCTAAAACTATTTCCCTGGGAAAATCTTTAAACTTTAAACCAAAAATATCTCCTGAAGTCTTCTTAAAACCAAACAGTGGTTAGCTTAATTGGTAAAGAATGTCTGCCTTGAGCATTGGGATCAAATTGACAATAGCAAAAAGGATAGATAGGAAGCTTAGGGGACAGTTAGTTTGTTAATGGAGGAGGAACAGTTCGGAAAAGGAGGGTGAGAATGGTTGCACAACTTGAATGTAATCAGTGTCACTGAATTGTACATATAGAAATTGTTCAATTGGTGTGTGTTCTGCTGTGTATATTTTAAACAACAAAAAATAAATTATTAAACAAATACATATACATTTATTTTTCTCAGATATACCTGTGCGTTAAAGAATATCCTGAACACTTGACCTTGGTGTTTTAATGTTAAAAGAACACTAACTGTTGACCCAAATATAAAATACCAATTGAATGTGATTTGGTTACCCTCTGATGTCATCATATGGTTTGTTTAGTTTGGGAATTAACCAAAATGTAACCAAATCTGCATTTTTCTGTTATGGCTATAAAATCCAACGACTGAAAATGAGGTCAGTATTGAGCAGCAAAAAATGTTTTCATAATTCACATCAGTATAAAGATTCAGTTTAATGTTGATTAATATATTCTAAATACACTGCTTTTTTTTTTAACTATCTTATCTTGCCCCTTTTCAAATTATATTATTTTGCATAATGTCTACTTAGGTAGCTCCTTGCTCCCTCACCTTTACAGTAATAAAAGGTTTTAGACTGTTTTAAATTTCATTATTTCTACTGTGTAAATTTTAGCAGGTTGCACTGACTATACCTAATTCTGTGTTTATGTATGCTTAATGTTTTAAAATCAGTTATGTAATAATTACTTTTTTGGTTTTTCAGATTTATGGACAAGAAGTTATCATGTAAGTGTTTTTTAAATTATTCAATTGCTTTTTATTTGTGTCTTGACAGTATATAATGTTCAGAACAACTTTACACAAATTTAAAGCACACTGAACCTTTAATTTCTATTCATTAATTAAGTAGGCTTATCAAAATCCTAATTAGATATGGCAGGGAGTTTGGTTTTTTGGTTTGATATTTTATAAGCTTAAAACATTTCAGACTTTTCATTGTTTCATATAAGCCTTCCAGAATTAACAGGATTTTATTTTTTTTCATTTTTTTTGCTTAAAGCAGTAGAATTTTACTCTCTCACAGTTGGGGAGGCTAGAAGTCCAACTTTAAGGTATTGGCAAGGCTATCCCTCTGAATGCTTTAGGGGAAGATCCCTGTCTTCCAGATTCTGGTAGCCCCAAATATTCCTTGGTTAGTGGCAGCACAACTCCAATCTCTGCCTCTAACAGGATTTTCTTGTGTTGTGAAATTTGAAAATTTATCAACCTTTTTTCCTTTAGACAAGCTACATAGGACTTAGACAAGGAACAATTATTCTGTTTCTTGGGAATATGTAGGAAAAGCACATTTTGTTGAACTTTACTAAAAACCTGTTCTGTATAGAATCTGAAGTATATAGAGGTTAAAACCATGGGCTTTAGAGGCAGACAACCTCCACTTTGAATCCCAGCTCTACCACACTGTAGCTGTATAACCTTGAACCAGTTACTTAAAAGCTCTATACTGTAAATCTCATGTAAAGTAAGGCTAATACTACTTTACAGGATTCTTGTAAATGTGGAATGTTTAGCCCAGTGCTTGGTGTATAGTAAGGATAGTGGGTTTTTTAATTTATCACGAATACCTGTGTTTTATGTCACCTAATTTTTAATGAATAGTTGATAGTTAGTGGTCAGTTTTAATAAAACTAACTTTTTCCTTTAAATAGTGAAATTAAATGGTGGCAGACATGTCCAAGGAATATTGCGGGGATTTGATCCCTTTATGAATCTTGTGATAGATGAATGTGTGGAGATGGCAACTAGTGGACAACAGAACAATATTGGAATGGTGGTAAGTAAAGATAGGGGGCTCCCGTTAGAGATTTTGGTTTTTCTTTTGGGATATACATTAACTTCCCTTCTGTCAAACTCTTGGATTACATTGGAGTTAGTTTAAAAAAAAAAAAAATGGAATTAGTAACCCCCAGAAAAAGCAAATTACAGGCAAGATTAGACTCTCCATGTCCCTTGTAGTTTAACATAGGGCAGTCATTCCGCTGCAATAACGTCCCAGTTATCTGTAGGTAAGATCTGAACTATACAGAACCCTCTGAGGTCCTTGGGCTTGAAAGAGCTATTGAAAATCGTTTTTAAGCTTTATTCCATATTAGAGGTCCATAGTCCTTTGTTAGAGCAATAGTTCTTAATCTTAGTTGTATTTTGGAATCAAATTAGTCTGGGATGCAGTATAGAGATTTTTAAAGTTCTGGTGATTCTAATGTGAGGCCAAGATTAACCACTGATTCAGAGCATTTATAATCACATTAGGAGTTTTACAAATAACAAAAGCATGCCTAGGCTCCACCCCAGGCCAGTTTCCTTAAGATTTCATTCCAACCCAGGGCACTCCTAAGAAATAGTAAAAATTATATATTTTATGATTCTACATAATTCAGGAGCCCTTGGGAGAGTTATGCTTCTGCAGCTCTGTTTCCGGTTGTGGCAGTTCATATTTTTATTAGATAGCTGTGCCCTTTCAGTAGACTGAAACCCTGAGCAGCACTTTGCGAAAGCTGGCATTTAAGTACAACAAAAGGAACAATGTCTCATGGAATTCTGGACCTGATGGTTCCCGATTGATTTGGAGAATTGGGCCTCAATACACTACAGCAAAAAAGAGCATTGTAAGGTAGAAGTGTTCACTGACTAGCCTTATTTTCTGTATATTATGTGAGAAAGCAAAGAAGTGTGTTCTACCCTTTTAGGAAAATGTTCATGAAAATAGCAAAGTTTCAGTTTGTTTTTTAATGATACTGAAAAGCCCTCAGATCTGAAAATCTTAGTCATCTTAAAAAAACTTCACCAGTACCCACTCCCAAGGCAAGTGTCAGGCATGGACAACTTTGGGAGGAAGCTAAAAATGAAGGCTAGTTGTTTTTCATGCTTTGATCAATGAGTTGTGATGTTCATCATCTGCTGCAAGAAAGCCAGAAATTTAAAACTCTTGAGAACTAGGTAAACATGTTGGTTAGCTTTTCCACATTTCCATTCTTAACTTATAAGAAGAGTAAGAGTCAGTGGGCTCTTTCAGTCCCCATTGTTATTTTCAGGGCATTGTTCTCTTTGAAAACTTTCTTTGCCACCTTCTCACCATACTCATTGCTGTTATTGTCTGCCAGGCTCTGGGACACTCTCCCCTCTGCCATGTTCCTTTTCAGTCTGTCTGCTGTGGTATAATCCTATACAAGTTCATGTTTTTTATTAACAGATACTGAGCCCTCTATATGCCTACTGCTGTTTTAGGCCATGGGGATACTGTACCAAGCAAAGTTCCTGCCCTCATGGAGTTTACATTTGAGTAGCAGAGACAGTGTTAGTATATATATAAATAAATTAGAATGAAGGGAGGAAAGAACAAGTTACAGATATTTCTACTCTCTGAGCTGCCGGCAACCATAACTACACTTTGAGTCTTATTATTCAGAATGTCTCCATTTCCAGTAAACACTTCAAATTGTTACATTTCCCATCATCCTGCCTCCTATCTTTTCACCTATCCAACTAGCTCCTACTCGGTCTGTGGTTTCCTTGTGATCTACCATCCATCAGGGACTTCTTGTTTTTACCATCACCTAGCCTCCCAGGGAGCCCAGGGGGCACAATGATTAAGCACTCGGCTGCTGACTGAAAGGTTGGCGGTTCAAACCAACCAGCAGCTTTGCAGGAGAAAAGACCTGGTAATATGGTCCTGTAAAGATTACAGTCTAGGAAATACTGTGGGGCAGTTCTACTCTGTCCTGTAGGGTCACTGTGAGTCAAAATTGACTCGATGGCCCACAACAGCAGCTTCCTTCCAGTTTCTCTTATTTGCCTACCCCTCTTGAGCTCAGTTATCAGCCGCTTCACCTGTGTTCTCATACGTGTCCTTGCTTATCTTCATTTCTGGAATGTCTGCTATGTCAGGTACTGTGTTCCTAGGACCTTTTCTTTATAACTTCTCTTCCTGCCTCTAAGCTCTTTCATTCAGACTTATGTGCTGTTGCCCAAACAGTTATGATTGTCATTACCCTAAGTGTGAAGCTTTTGCTGGCTCATTGTTGGTTTCGCGAGCCCTCCAAATAACTATCCTGGCATTTGAGGTTGCCTGAGATTAGATGTCAGCTATCTCTGTTCCTACTTCCCTTCATGTTCAAATTAGACTCCTTATCCCCTTAGTTTTCTTCTTTGTTCTGTCTGGAATTCCCTATCTTCTTGTCAAAATTCTACCCAACTTTCAAGACCCAGATAAAATACCATCTTCATAAAGCCTGCCATAAGCAGCTTCCATCCTGTTTGCTCCCTAAATGGTCTCATACTCCTAAACTTGATACACTCTATTGTACTTGTTTTCCCATTAACTTTTAAGTATCTTAGGGGCAGAGATGGGCATGTCCATTTAGGTTCTGCAGTTCAGAAGGTATAATAACTCACTGGAGATTTGGCATGTGTCTTAGTTACCTGGTGCTGCTGTAACAGAAGTACCACAGTGGGTGGCTTTAACAAACAGAAATTTATTCTCTCACAGTCTGGGGGGGCTAGGGGTCTGGATTCAGGGTGCCAGCTCCCAGGGAAGGCTTTTTCTCTGTCGGTTCTGGGGGAAGGTCTTTATAGTCATCAGTCTTCTGGTCTAGGAGCTTTTCAGCGGAGGGACCCCAAGCCCAAAGGACATGCTTCACTCCCAGCTCTTCTTCTTGGTGGTAGTTAGGTCCCTGTCTCTGCTTGCTTGTTTAATCTCTTGTATCTCAAAAGAGATTGACTCAAAATACAACTTAATCCTCGAGATTGAGTCCTGCCTTATTAACATAACTGCCTCTAATCCTGCCTCATTATCATCATAGAGGTTAGGATTTACAACACATAGGATAATCACATCAGATCACAAAATGGTGGACAGCCACCCAATTCTGGGAATCATGGACTAGCCAAGCTGCCACACATTTTTGGGGGAACACAATTCAATCTATAACAGCATGCCATCTCAAAAAGGTAATTGTTAGCCTTCAGTTTAGAAGATGTCCATCTCACCTAGAGGGCTTGGTGGCTAGCTTCTTGTCATAATTGATTTGACTTGAGTCATATAGTCTTCCTATGGTTTGAAACATAGAACATAATAGCTTATATGTATCTCTACAATGGTACACACTGCCATGTAAGATTAAAAAACCATTAATGATTTGGTGAGAATTCTTTAATCTTCGTTGCTCTCTCTTTTAAGTGAATTGTGTTCTTTTCAAATGTATTTTTCTCTTTCTTAGGTAATACGAGGAAATAGTATCATCATGTTAGAAGCCTTGGAAAGAGTATAATGGCTGTGTTCAGCAGAAAAATCACTTGATTCCACGTGTCCCCTCTCCAAAGGGCCTGTTTTACTATGATGTAAAAATCAGGCTGTGTACATTCTTCATATTAAATTTCTTTTGTTAAATAAACTTTTGTAATAGTAAAAAATGCTTCATCTCAGGTGCTCTGAATACAGAAATAGAGTATGTTATTCTAACGTGAACTTTGCCTGGTGCTTTCAAGTTGACACTGATTTCAGCAGATTTTTTATGCACTGAAATGGAAGAATCTTGTTAAAACTGAAATATAGCAAAGGTTCTTTTTCTCCATCTTTCAACAATGAACAGAGATAAAGAAGCTGCAAACGTTCTGAATGAGTTCTGAAACATTCTCAACTTTGGAAACTTAGAATAGTAACTTTGATCTACTCTGACTTTTTCAAGTACATCTGTATTTCAGCTATGATACAACAGCAGTAAAACACAAGAAGTAATGTAGTTGTTTATTTTGAATGTAATCATTAAGTGGGAATTTTTTTTTTAATACAAGGGTAGAAACAGGATCCATTCCAGAGAAAAACATTACAGTGTCTTGCCATTCATTCTTCATGGAGTAGAGAGGGTAGTGAGAATGCTGCCCATAATATATTCTTCTAGTTCATGAGTTGTATTTTACGGCTCACAAAATGAGATCAGGGATATATTACAGATGGTTATAAACATAACCTTAAGAAATCTCCCAAGCAAATGCTTAGGCCTATTTTTGTAGTCCGCTAAAAAGCCTGTAAATCTTGAATCACTTTGAAACTGTAGAGAATGGCGTATACACAGGTGAGTATGTAAGGTACTTTTAAAACATGGAACACAGTAGCTTATATGTATCTCTAAAATGGTACTTCCTATTTGCAGAAAAGCTGGAGAGTTCAAACTTAATGAGAGTTGGTGTGAAGTCCAATGTATTTCTATTTTTCCATTCTTCTCCAGCACTTCATTTTAATTTAATCTTCATTGACATGATATATTTGCATTTTTTGCAGCCACATAAAGCTGAGTTGTAGAGGTGTGGTTCCTAAACTAGCAACATCACTTAGGAACATTAATTTTGTGTCCCACTCCAAACCTATTGAAAGAAATTCTGGGGGTGGAGTCCAGCGATCTGTTAATTTAACAAGCTCTTCAGGTGATTCTGATGAAGGCTCAAGTAGAACCACTGGAGTAGAGCTAGTTTCATTCAGCCCCTGCATAATTTTTACGAGGCTCTTCTGTAAAAAGATGACTAGATGGTTCTCTTGCAGTAGCAGACTCTGATAGTATTTTTCTCCAATAAAAAAATTCTTTAATACTATAATCGTATTAAAACTCTTTAATAGGTCTGAGGGGATACCTGTTTTGCTCTTTGAAGAAGCAATTTCAGATATCCTGTTGGAAAACGTAATCAGCATAGATTTGATATACCCACATTGGTATCCTAAGTAAAAATATATCCCATTGCCAAACACGTCTACCAGTGACAAAAAGTAAATTATCTTAGCTATTATTAGTATTTGCCAATCTTTTAGTATATACATGTCTTCAGTAAAACCACAAAAGGGAGAAAAGCATGAATACTTCTTAACATACTTGTTAAGAATAAAATTTTTAAAAAGCTCACCCTTTAACAAACCATGGGTTTAACTGCTGCCTGTATGTCAAACAATATATCTTATCTTGGCAGTTTTATCAGCATATTAATATGTACAGCTGTACTAGGGAAGGAGTTGTTTACACTATGCATCAATGTTCTCTTAGACCATTTTGCTAAAATAGCTACTGCCATAACCTGGTGATGGACTTCTGCTAACTTGATTGCATTGAGTGTTATAATTTACAGGCTTTTGCTTCTTCTGTGCTACTGGTGGCTATAAGGACAGTCATTCCTGATCTTTGTATCGCAGATGTAGAACTGGTTCTCCAGTTTGACTGCATATTAGAATCACTTGGGAAGATTTAAATCATCTTCAGGTGATTTCAGGGTGCAGCCAAGGTTGAGGACTACTGCCTTAAAGTGAGATTTCAACAACCAGTTTCTCACCTGGAATGCTGCAGTAGCTTTAGAAACACACTTTGAACATTCTGGATTTGGTGAAGTTTGGTGTTATTCTCACTATCCCACCCTGGAGTTACCTAAGTTGCCTCTGCTGTTAGAGACTGTCAATGCTACTTAACTATTAAGACTACTAGAGCTTTCACTAAAGAAATTTTCTTTGCAAAAAGGATCTGCTTTGATAACGGATTGGATTTCTTAGGACATTTAAGGTACTAAAAACCTTTTGTAGACATCAATCCCTTCTTGTACAGGAAGTATTTTACCTATAGTTGACCCAGTAGTTTAGGTCCACTGTCAGATTTTTACATCGATTATTCTCAACCCTGGCTACACACTAGAACCACCTTAGAACTTTAAAAAACTACAGTGCAAAGGCCCTGTCCCCAGTCCATGAAGACAGAATCTCTGGTGGTGGGCATCAGTATTTTTTAAAGTTCAGGTGAGGGTTTGATAACAGAATGCCAATTTCTTAAGTCAGTAACCCATATTTGCTTTTCATTTTACTTGAGACTTGTATGACATCTTAAGGTTGTACTACTAAGACTTCTAAATTTCACCCCTAATAAAACTGGGACAGAAGAAATCAAAAGGTAACATTCTGAAGGTCAAAGCTTTGGGCATGGGCACATCTACTGTGAAAAAAGGGTATAAATTACTAATGCCAAGCAAAGACACCAGCTCTCATAGTAGTTTTGATCTGACTGAAAATCATGCCCGGCTGTGAAGCTCAAATGACCCAGTCCTCAACAAGGAGGTTAAGTCTGGCCACTAGTTCTTCCTCAGGTGTTAGTTTAAAATGCTCTAAGATCTTACTCAAAATCCAGGGCCCTACCCCTAGGCCCTGGATTGACACAGTGGCTACAACAGTGGGCTCAAACATAGCAATGATTGTGATGGCACAGGACTAGGCAATGTTTAGTCTTTCATTTTTTTATACATGGGGTTGCTATGAGTCAGAACCGACCCCATGGACCCAGCAACAACAACAACACCCCTAGGCCAACTAAATCAGAATCACCAAGGGAGGAGCTTGAGAAGCTGTATGTTTAACAAACACCAAATGATTCTTATGATCAGAGAAATTTGAAAAACACTGCTAATGGAGACTGAAAGAGGAGTGGGGAAATTCTGGAGATGGCATAAGTGCAAGTTATGCCTTCCTGCTTAATTAGAACTTTGTATTTTCTCATGATCCACAGCGATTACTTTTGTTAAACAATGATAGTGGCAAAATATCTGACTCAAAATCATCTCTGCTCAGATTTTGTTCTTTTTTGCTAATGATAACCCATTTGGAACTAGAAAGGGAAAAAAGGATGTTACTCATAGTTCAGTCTTAAGTTTTTCATATAAGCCCTCCTGGTCAATCATGTCTGTGTGCCCATTCCAGCGGTGATAGGCCAGGAGAGCGGCATTGTGGGCTGCAATGGCACTCATTTCCATGGCACTTGCTGCATACTCCATGCCATTGAGGTAATAAAGTCGATCATGGAGTATGATGGAGGGGCATTTCTCTGTAGGCTTATACTGAGGATATGCAAGCCATGGATTTTTCACAGCATAATCATAAGACAAAAAGAGCTTTAAAATTTGCTCTTTAGTAAGAGTGTCTTGGGAAAAGATCTTCCAAACATGTGTCCCATCTGTGGATGGTTCAGGATTATCCTTTTCTCTTACAGGGGACACAATCCCAATGCTGTTAATGAACAGATCTGGATTATCAGTGGTTAAGACTGCAGTAAGATCAAATTTATCTAAGGCTCTAGAGGTAAAGATAGTTGTATTCAATTGTCCTTTAACTAAAGTTGTCACTATATGTTGGTAGTACTGATGGAATTCCTTGATTGGAGGATCAAAGTTGAGAAAAGTTATATTGGACATTTTTCGATTCAGTGGAGTAGCCACCAAGACAATGTCATAGAAGTCTGAATGGGTCTCTGATCCAGTTTGGTAGACCACTTCATACATCTTGGTGGGATTTCCTAGAGGGAATAAGGAAGCATATACTTCTTTAGTGTTTCTAATATACTATATTTTATACCTTCTAAAAGTAATTCTATACCTTCAGAATACCAAACAAAAAAAAAAAAACTCATTGCCGTTGAGTTGATTCCGACTCATAGCGACCCTACAGGACAGAGCAGAACTGCCCCACAGGGTTTCCAAGGAACAGCTGATGGATTTGAACTGCTGACCTTTTGGTTAGCAGCGAAGCTCTTAACCACTGTGCCACCAGAGCTCTACCTTCAGAATAGTTTCTTCATAATTCTAAGGGATTAAAGGAGTTTTAACCCTTAAAATAACTGTTCCTTGTATTTGTATTACATTGAGGCCAATTTCCTGCTCTAGATGAAAATAATGCTTCATTTACAAGTATAAAATAGGGAATTTTTACTTACGAGGATGAGATTATTTTTTAAATCCAAAGAGTCATGCTACTGTACTTGAGCACATTTGGGAATGTTTCTACATGATACAACATATGTAACTTAAAGTTTCATCATTTGGAACAGTGAGAGATGGCAGAAGATAGAGTTTCTCCCTGAGAAAACATTTTCTGCAGGGGAAATCAGGAACACTAAAAGAGAAGTTCAAGCTTACCTGTCTGCTTGGTCCTTGTTTTCTCCTCTATGTACATTACTGAGCCAGATATAAGATTGCCTTTGGAAGCCTGAAGGAGCCCTGAGCAAACAAGTTTATTGCCACCTTCTACTGACCAAAGGCCAGATTCAGCACCAGCCAATGACACTGCCCCTGTCAGTGGGAGAAAAAAATGTGTTTTAATTCTGACTTTGTATGAAGCCTTCTACCCTTTCTCCCTTCCTAATTTGTTGAGTTCTGGCCAAATGCAAGTTGGTCTGTTTAGCATTTTAATGAAAATTAACATCCACTTAGGACCAGCTACATAATTTAAGGGGTCCAGGGCAAAATGAAAATGAATTATTGTTCAATAATTAAGAATTTAAAGATGGTTGGCAGCAGGCCATTAAACCAAGCAGGGGGCCCTTCTTAGCAGAGGACCCTGTTTGACTGCACAGGTGGCACACCCATGAAGCCAGCCCTGCATCCAATATTGAAACAAAATTGCTCTGAGTCACACAAAGGGGTGCAAAATCACTCTGGTACAACAAGACACGTTACCGATACAGTGACTAGTGACTGACTAAATCATCATATTGACTAAATCATGTATTACCACTCAATGATCTTAAGATGTTGGGTCATCCATGGACCTTTACCCAAAGACAATCTGAGTAAGTTTCACAATATATTTACATTAACTGTTTTGGGGCAGCCAAACAGGATACCTCAATACTATCCTCTAAATAAATGGTTCTTAACCTTTGGAGGGTCACAGACCTCTTTGAGAATCTAATGCATTGTTTCTCAACCTTGGTACTACTGACATTTGCCAGTAGCACCCTCCTATCACAGTGTTTCAACCAAAGATGTGTTTTAATCATGACTTTGTAGGAGGCCCTCTACCTCACTCTCCCTTCCTAAGTGAGTTTTGTTCCAGGAGTTCTGCTCCAAATGTCTCCAGACATTGCCAATGCCCCGCCCCCACACTCCAGGTTAAGAACCACTGAACTAATGAAAGTTAACGACCCTGTTCCCATAAAAATCCATATCTACGTATATACAATGTTGCCAACAATTTCTGAGGTTTCAGAGAGAAAGGTAGCCTTGTCCAACCCATGGCCTGAAGTCAGGAGCTACTCTACATTGGGTAAGCCCCTTTGTGAACTCATGTCCCTTACTGATCCCTGGCTTACCCACAAAGCTACCGATGCTCATGTTTTGGCCATAATTAACCCTCATGACAGGAGTAACAATTTCATTGAGGAATTTCTCAGAGAAGCCTGCTTTCTCCAGGGTTTCAAGAAGTGTTCGGTTCAGCATTCCAAGTAAGTCGTCCCCTCCTAGAGCATGCAGTAACTTCTCTACACTACTGAAGGCATAGTCATGAGATTGGTAGCGGTAGATCCTTTAAAAAGAAGAGAAATGGCCATTAAACACCAAACAAGATGGAAGAGGAGGGCAGGTAAAGAAGGGAAACAGGGTTGTAAGAACCAAACTGACTTCCATGTTTCCTTCTGATGAGTTTCACCTACCATGTGAGATAATAGCTTAGTTATCATCTTGAGTAAAGCCTTTCCCAGGTCTCCCAGGAGCTCTTGGTCTTCTCCCTCCTCTTCTTTTAGTAGTCCACTGTCCTTTGTATGCACACTTCCTTTGCTGCATTAATATGATCACTGGGAACCCCTTTAAAGCAGTGGGTATGTCTTGTCCTCATTCAACTTTGTATCTTCCAGCAGCACTTAGACATGTCTAAAACCAAATTTCATCTTTCCACCAGCCCCAATCCTCTCCGCCTACCCCCTATCCCAACCAAAAACAACACGCCACTCCTAACATCCTCCATGTCATCTTCATTTCTCCACTCTGCTTCCTCCACTCATCAGTAGGAAACCTCAACAATCTTCCTAACAGCTCTCTGTTACCCTGTTGTCATTTCCCTGATCTTAGTCAGGATTAACATTCAAATATTAAAATGAATAACTGATCAACCTGCTTCTAGTTTCCTTTCCTTTGAAACATGTGAATCTCCCCAAAACTCTTAAATATGTCTTTTACTTTGTCATTCACTTATCCAAAAAACTTCTTGCTTACTGTTGCTTACTAAATAAAGTCCAGATCATTTAGCCTGACTTTTAAAGAAGGAATCATGGAATTTTTGAGCCAAACTCATCAAGGCTAACTCCTCTGCTCTAACTGCATATTAGACAACAAAGCAGAAGAGGTCAAAGAACTTGTTTAAAAGCCATGAGGAAAATAGAAGGCTAAAGCCTAACTTGCCCCCTCTGCCCTCCACCACACACCCACACTCAAACCCTCCACTTGAGCACACCTGATCCATTCACTGGTTTCTAAATATGCAGTGCATATTGTCTCCTCACCACTGCACAAGCTCTTCCCTCAACTGGTATATTCTTTCCATTCCTAGCCACAGAACACCTATCATTCCTTACAGAGAGCATTAAGTCCCACCTCCTCTGGAAAACCTTGCTCAACTTCCCAATCCACAGTAACATCATCAGCTTCAAAAGTCTCATAAAACTTAGCACTCATGCCACTTGTTCAGCACTTAAATACTAATTTATATTATTTATTTCTTATAAAATATCATCTGACATTTCTCCAGCACTTTATGGATTTAAAGAATGTTCACATAAATTGTCTCATGCAGTAATTCAATACATAATTCTTCAGGTTGCAGGTGGTACAAAGATGAGAAAAACATGGTTCCTTTCCCTTTAGGAGCTTACACTCAGGGACAGGTAATATGGCACATGTAAAAATAAGTATATAAAACAAAGGAAGAAGTAAGTGTCATAAGAAAGATAAGGCTACAGTGCTATCAGTGATCATGGGAGGAGAGTTTTACATCAAGTTTCTTCTCTCAAAACAAATTTATTACAGAGCAAGAAACAATGCCATATACATTCTAATATTGCCTACCGTCTGACAGCATAGTATACAATATGTTGAATCAAGTTCTGTAGGGAAATTGATTAGATATCAGCACCAACATTGAGAACGTAAAATAACTCCTTCCAACCACAGCATTTGGCTTACAGGCCTCAGGAGATTGGGAATAGGGCAAAAACATCGAATTCCTTAGAAAAACAATACACTGGACATCTCATGAAAGGAAGACTGATCTAGCAGGAGAAAGGTGGCGTGCAGAACTCCAATTCTAGTAAGAAGACCAGACTTAATGGTCTGAATGAGACTGGAGGAACCCCAGAAAGCATGGCCCCCGGATTCTCTCTCAGCCCAGAACTAAAATAATTTCCGAGGCCAACTCTTCAGACAGGGATTGGACTGGACTGTGGGACATAAACTGATACTCGTGAGGAGTGTGCCTCTTGACTCAAGTAGATACAAGAGACTAAATGGGCAGTTTCTGTCCGGAGGTGAGATGGGAAGGCAGAGAGGGCTAGGAGCTCGTTGAATGGACATGGGGAATCAGGGGTGGAAAGGAGGAGTGTGCTGTCACAGTATGGGGAGAGCAATTAAGGTCACATAACAATGTATGTATAAATTTTTGTATGGGAGACTAACTTGAAATGTAAACTTCATTTAAACTATAACAATAAACAAAGAAAGTAAAACTGCTCTTGGCCCCTGGACACCCTTTTGGCTCAGTAATGAAGTCACTCCTGAGGTTTACCCCTCAGCCAAATATTAAACAGGTGCATAAAACAAAACGAGACTAAAGGGGCACACCAGCCCAGGGGCAAGGACTATAAGGCAAGAGGGAAGAGGTAAGCTAGTAATAGGGAACCCAAGGTCGAGAAGGGAGAGTGTGGATGTGTTGTGGGGTTGGTAACCAATGTCACAAAACATTGTGTGTACTAATTGTTTAATGAGAAGCTAGTTTGTTCTGTAAATCTTCATCTAAAGCACAAATTAAAAAAAAAAAAGGAAGGCTGATCTATTGCTAATGATGAACATGACAAAATACTATCCTGTTAACTAACTTACATATGATACCATAAAAAACTTATTTCCCACCTCATGGGGAGGTGCCCACCAACCACGCTCAAGCAAGCCTCCTAAGTAAAGGCTTCCTAAAAGGTAAGATGAGACAATATATACCATATAAAGACTGAGCATTAAAATAATTTCACAATACTAGTTGCATTAGAATATTACTAAAAAGTCAAACGTGAGTAATTAGTAGTTTCTGCTATTCATATTGCTTAGATAGTATTTTTCATTTTAAGGTACATTTGTATAACCCTTAACAGTTACCAAAGTATTCTATTTATTCATTCATTTATGCATTCAAAAGCACTGTTCTAGGTGCTGGGGATACAGAGGTCAACACAACAGATAAGAAAAAAAAATCCCTGCCCTCATGGAGCTTATGTTTTAGTCAGGGGAAAGAAGTAATAAAAACGAATGCAAGTAAAGTATATAACAGATAAGAGAATGATAAGTACTAAGGAGGAAAATAAATCAGAGAAGGAAGACTGGGAATGCATGGGGTTGGCAGGGCTGCAATTCTAAATAGAATGGTACAAAAAAAAATAGAGTGGTGAGGGAAGACCTCATCTGAGCAAAGACCTGAAGGAGGGGAGAACGCAAGCATGCAGATATCTGAGGGAGGAAATATTTCAAGTACAGGTAAAAGCAGTACAAATGCCATACAATAGAAGCATGCCTGGTGTGGGGTAAAGAATTTAACTTTACCCAAAGTAATTTGGTCTTTGTCCTTGGTTCCTGAGAGATACTCTAAACTTTTGAAATTTCCTGGGTAACTGAGGTGCTTTTGTTATCTAAGGCCTCTAGACCACACCTAAGGGTTTGTGCTAAGGAGACTGTGCTGACCAAGCCAGAAAGACCACCACATGGCCTGGTATCAACTGAACTGGGGGTGGGAGGCATGATTCAATCAATTATGCCTATGCAATGAGGCCTCAATAAACGATCTGGACACAGAAGCCCCATGGACTTCCTGGTTGGTGGAAAACATCTGCTCTAGGACACAGAAGCTCCACACTGGAAACCCTTCCAGACCTCACCCTATGCATTTCTTTATGCTTACCCTGTGCGGTGGATTAATTACTTTTGTGTGTAGCCTTTTTAGCCACGGTGTAACTCCCACCCAGGTGACTGCGTGATACAGTAATTGTGGCCTACCAACGGGATTGGTCAGTTTTGCCTTAAAAGAGAGCCAATTCCAGAGCAGAGAGGAGGAGTCCATCACCAAGAAAGGAAGACTCAGCAGCAGAGACCCGGCAGCAGGAAATGGCACGGTGGACCCAAGGAGAGAGAAAGCTGAGTACCTCTGGGCAGAGACTGAGGGCCAGGGATAGGTGTGCCTGCGAGCACAGCTGGGGATAGGCTGTCCTGATGAAAGAACTGTATCCTGAGTGTTCTTGAGCCTGAACTATAACTGTTACTTCCCTTAAAATAAACCCCATAATCATGAGTATGGTCTTTGAGTTCAGTGTGGCCACTGCAATGAATTATCAAACGCAGCAGAGAAGTAGAGAGTGCTATGTGAGGGACAGTTGGTGTCAGAATTGATAGAGGTGGTGGAGAGAGGAGGCATGTGTCTGACCTCCACTTTACAGGAATCAGTCTTGGACTGTTGATCTTGGTTCTCCTTCCCTCTTGTGGGGTTGGAGGAGGTCAGACATTGCCCCCAAGCCATTTTTACATCCTGCTTCATATCCGTTATAATAAAACTGTAATCATAAGTATAGAGCTTTCCACGAGTCATTAAGCTGTTCTAGCAAATTATTTGGAACCAAAGGAATAGTGGAAGCCAGCAGGTCAGCAGTAAGGGGGGCCTAGGGACTCCTAAGCTTGCAGCTGCTATCCTGAGGGAATAGATGGAACCACTGAATTTGTAACCAGCAGGCCAGAATTGTATCATGAGACCACCCAAATTTTGGCAGGCATCTGAAGTCTCGGGCCTATTTGGCGGTTTGGAAGATTATGTCCTTTTAACTTGTGAGCTCTGACTTAGCTCCAGGTGGCTGGGGTTAGAGAAGGAAGTGCTGCATGAGCAGCTGGTGTCAGAATTGAACAGAAAAGTGAAAAGTGGGGATTTGTGATATCCTCATACCAAAAACCAAACCCATTGCTGTCGAGTCAATTCTGACTCATACAACTCTACAGGACAGAGCAGAATTGCCCCACAGGGTTGCCAAGGCTGTAATCTTTACAGAAGCAGACTGCCACGTATTTCTCCTGCGGACCGGCTGGTGGGTTTGAACCACCAACCTTTCAGTTAGCAGCCGAGCCCTTAACAACTGTACCACCAGGGCTCCTTAATATCTTCATAATTGGTGTCAAAAAAAAAAGTGGACTTTTCATTTATCCACATACCTGGCATGTTCAAGGAACAGTGAGTCCAATGTACCTGAGGCGAAGAGATCCAGAAGAGTAGGGGGAGGTACAGTCATAAAAGTAAGGGGGTAAAAACATTTCCAGAATGGTAGAGTAAGAAACTATGAAACTCTGCTACTCCGCAAAAGCAACAAGAACACTGGCAAAATTTGTCAACATCAATTTTTTCAGAACTTGGGGAATTAACCAAAGACTTACAAAAATCAAGCAATGTTCATTCAAGAAAATGGCTAAATTTTGATAAGAACAATTGAGAGTTGTGGCATTTTAAGTTTCTCTATTCCCATTCCCCCTCTCAAACTCCATGGTAGACTTGAAAACCAAAAGCCTCGCAACTGCAATAGCTCTGAAAACCAGCAACCTAGCAGCCACTGGAGAGGTAAGAACAAGTTTGGAGTTTTGCAAAAGCCCCACACCCAGCAAATTTTAACTATTTGACCTACTTGGAAGCTCACCGAAAGGCTCTTTACACAGGGCTTATGTTTATTGTACCTGATTCAGCGTTTACTCTGTACAAACAACCCTATCCTGAGGGCACTTGTAAAAAATCAGTTAGCAACAACAGTTTAAAATCATACCTACCTGAGACTGTGATATGAGCTGGGGCTAACAAAAAGCTGACTAAAAAACTTAAAAGAAAAAAACTGTGGAATAAAAAGTTCCGACATATTCCTGGAAATCTAGAAAGCCATGCACATGTGCGGGATTTGGCACATGCCAGGAAATAACATGAAAAGGCCCCAATCACTCATCTTTGGCTGACCTGAGGCTTTGAGTAAGCAGGAAGTTAAGATTAAGAGAGAGTTTTCAACTGCCTGCTAGAGCACTGAAAGCGTTGCCCAACACACACTCAGAGCCCCTCAATAAAGGCTGAGTGACTTATTAGTTCAAGGCATTTAAGGAAATCTCTGTCCAATCATTAGCTGACTGCCAAGCTAACTGACAAGAGAATTCAGTGAACACACATAACAAAGAATACAGACTTTACAGAATTAGTCCCAGAAAGTCACCAAACACAGAAACAGTAAGAACAACAACCACAAACCCTGTGGTGAGGAGGAAGAATCTGATTTCCAGAGTAGCCACATCATATTGTTTAAAATGTCCAGTTTTCAACAACAACAACAAAAAATTCACAAAGAAACAGGAAAGTATGGCCCATTTGAAAAAAAAAAAAAAACAACTGTTACAGTGGAGTCGATTCCAACTCATGGCAACCTCATGTGTTACAGAGTAGAACTGAGCTCCATAGGATTTTCTTGGTTGTAATCTTTACAGATTCATAGCAACCCAATGCAATACGCTGCTTGATTTTATGAGTGTTGCTTCTTTAGGCGTTGACTGTGGAACCAAGTAAAATTTTCTCTTTTATCATGATGTTGCTTACTGGTCCAGTTGTGAAGATATTTGTTTTCTTTATGGATTTTTTTAATATAATTCCTGGGTATTCCATTTGACAAGGTCCACATGTACAGTTGCCGTTTATACTGAAGGCTGTAGTCTTTGATCTTCATCAATAAGTGCTTCAAGTCCTCTTCACTTTCAGCAAGCAAGGCTGTGTCATCTGCATACTGCAGGTTGTTAATGAGTCTTCTTCCAATCTTGATGCTGCATTCTTCTTCATATAGTCTAGCTTCTTGGATTATTTGCTCAGCATATAGATTGAATAAGTACAGTGAAAGGATAAAACCCTGACACACAACATTCCTGATTTTAAACCATGCAGTATCCCCTTGTTCTGTTCAAACAACTGCCTTTTGGTCTATGTACAGGTTCCACATGAGCACAATTAAGTGTTCTGGAATTCCCATTCTTCGCAAGGTTATTCATAATTTGTTATGATTCACACAGTCGAATACCTTTGCATAGTTAATAAAACACAGGTAAATATCTTTCTGATATTCTCTGCTTTCAGCCAGGATCCATCTGACATCAGCAATGATATCCCTGGTTCCATGTCCTCTTCTGAATCCAGCTTGAATTTCTGGCAATTTCCTGTCAATGTAATACTGCCAATGTAATTTTTTAATTATCTTCAGCAAAATTTTACTAGCATGTGATATTAATGATATTGTTCAATAATTTCCACATTCTGTTGGATCACCTTTCTTTGGAATGGGCACAGATACGGATCTCTTCCAGTAGGTTGGCCAGGAAGCTGTCTTCCAAATTTCTTGGCACAGATGAGTGAGCACTTCCAGCGCTGCATTTGTTTGCTGAAACATTTCAATTGGTACTCTGTCAATTCCTGGAGCCTTGTTTTTCGCCAATGCCTTCAGTGCAGCCTGGATTCTTCCTTCATTACCGTCTTTTCTTTATCATATGCTACCTCTAGAGATGGCTGAATGTTGACCAATCTTTTTTGGTACAGTGACTCTGTGTATTCCTTCCACCTTCTTTTGATGCTTCCTGCATCATTCAATATATTGCCCATTGAATCCTTCAACACTACAACTCAAGGCTTGAATTTTTTCTTCAGTTCTTTTGGCTGAAGAAATGCCAGGTGTGTTCTTCCTTTATGCTTTTCTAACTGCAGGTCTTTGCACATTTGTTTATAATACTTTACTTTGTCTTCTTGAGCCACCCTTTGAAATGTTCTGTTCAGCTCTTTTACTTCATCAATTCTTCCATTCATTTTAGCTACTCTACATTCAAGAGCAAGTTTCAGAGTCTTTTCTCACATCCATTTGGTCTTTTTCTTTTCTGTCTTTTTAATGAACTTTTGTTTTCTTCATGTATGATGTCATTTCAAAACTCATCTGGTCTTCAGTCCTTAGTGTTCAATGAGTCAAATCTATTCTAAATTCAGCTGGGATATACTCAAGGTCATACCTTGGCTCTCGTGGACTTGTTTTAATTTTCTTCAGCTTCAACTTGAACTTGCATATATGTAATTGACGGTCTGTTCCACAGTCATCCCCTGGCCTTATTCTGGCTGATAATATTGAGCTTCTCCATCATCTCTTTCCACAGAAGTAGTGGATATGATTGTGTATTCCATCTGGCAAGGTCCACTTATATAGCTGCCGTTTATGTTGTTGAAAAAAGGTATTTGCAATGAATAAGTCATTGGTCTTGCAAAATTCTACCAAGCAATCTCTGGCATCATTTCTATCATCAAGACCATGTTTTCTAACTACTGATCCTTCTTCTTTCTTTCCAACTTTTGCATTCCAATCACTGGTAATTATCAATGCATCTTTGGCATGTGATGGATCACTTTTATATGGCCTTTCTCACCATGGTCTTGTAACTCCTACCAAATGACTTGGTGTGATTACACAATTAGGTACTTGTGGCCCTCCAAGGGTATTAGATAGCTTGCTAATGATGCAAATAAAGTGCATGGAACCCCGCAGCAGTGGGACCATGCAAATAAGGTGTATGGAACCCTAACCAGGGGATTGGTAAGTTTTGCCATCCTGCTAGGCTTAAAAGGGAGCCAATCACAAAGCAGAGAGGGAACCTGACTACCACCAAGAAGAGATGGGAGCGAAGTGTGTCTTTTGGAGCTGAGATCCTTGCACTGAGAGCCTCCTAGACCCAGGAGATGGAGAACTGTAACATCAGAGACAGCGCAAGATGGCAAGCAGCAGCAGCAAGCCCAACAGAGAACTGGCAACAGCAGAACCAGAAGACTGGCACAAGACAGTACGGTGGTCTTCCTAGCCTATGGAGCAAGGTGGCTACAGTGGGTATACTGACCCACGGAGCGAGAGGGCTGAGCATCATCGGGCAGGAGGCTTTCTGGCAGAGTAGGATGCCTCTGGGCACTTGTCAGTGGAGCTAGGCTTGCCAATGCATGAAGCGAGAGGACTGAGTATCTTTGGGCCTAGGCTTATTGGTAGAGTGGGGTGCCCCAAGCACTGACCGGCGGAGCTAAAGAGATTTATAACACTTGCCCAAGCAGGGCAGAGGCCGGGCCAGAGAAGAGGCCTGCCTGCAGGCACAGCTGAGAAGACGCTGTCCTGATCAGAAGAACTATATCCTGCATCATTTCTGATTCCAAATTGTAACCTGCTACTTCCCTAACGGAGCCCTGGCGGCACAGTGGTTAAGAGCTCAGCTGCTAACCAAAATCTTGGTAGTTCAAATCCACCTTGGAAACCCTATAGGGCAATTCTATTCTGCCCTACAAGGTCACAATGAGTGAGAATCGATTCCACGGCAACAAATTCGATTTTGGTTTTTGGTTACTTCCCTAATAAACTCCATAATCGTGAGTACTGTCTGTGAGTTCTGGGTGACCACTGCAAAGAATTAACAAACCCAACAGTGAAGTAGAGAGTGACCTAGGACAGATGGCTAGTGTCAGAACTGCTAAAAAGATTGGAGAGAAGAAGTATTTCTGACCTCTGCCTCATAGGAAACAGCCTTGGGCTGTTGATGATGATAATGATTCTCTATCCCCCTCGTGAAGACAGACGAGGAGGTCTGATGCTGCTGAGGTCTGGCGCTACTGCCACGCCATTTTACAGTCTTGATTGCATGTTCGATCAATCTCAGACTGTAGAAGTTGGTAAAAATCTTCAGTTTCTTCATCTTTGGCATTAGTGGTGGCTGCACAAATTTGAATAATAGTTGTATTAACTGGTCATCCTCGTAGACGTGTGGATATCATCCTATCACTCACAGCCCTGTATTTCAAGACAGATCTTGAAATGTTCTTTTTGATAATAGATGTGATACTATTCCTCTTCAATTTGTGATTTCCATCATAGTAGACCACGCGATTGTCCGATCCAAAATGGCCAATACCAGTCTATTTCAGCTCATTAATGCATAGGACATTGATCTTTACGCGTTTCATTTCATTTTTGATGATTTCCAATTCCCCTGATTTATGCTTCATACATTTCACATTCGGATTACTAATGGATATTTGCAGCTGTTTCTTCTCATTTTGAGTTGTGCCACATCAGCAAATGAAGGTCTCACAAGCTTTATTCCATCCATGTCATTCAGGTTGACTCTACTTTGAGGAGGCGCTCTTCCCCAGTTGTATTTTGAGTGCCTTCCAGCTTGAGGGGTTCATCTTCTGGTACTATATCAGACAATGTTCCGCTGCTATCCACAAGGTTCTCACTGGCCAATTTTTTCAGAAGTAGATCACCAGGTCCTTCTTCCCTGTCTGTCTTAGTCTGGAAGCTCTGCCGAAATCTGTCCACCTAGGCGACCCTGCTCATATCTGAAACACCAGTGGCAGAGTTTCAGCATCACAGCAGCACACAAGCCATCACAGCACAATAAACTGACAGACAAGTAGGGGGCTGGAGTATGAGTGGAAGGCTTTGTTGAAAGAGATGAGATGAGAGCTGGGCCCTTAGAGTAAGGAATGACATCCAACCAGAAGAGCTACGTAAATAAATGCTTAGAATAATCTTTAAACCTTAAACCAAAAATATCTCCTGAAGTCTTCTTTAAACCAAACAATAGTTTAGCTTAGTTAGAAAGGAATGTCTGCCTTGAGCATTTTATTCTTTTAAGAACTATCTATATGGCATCAAACTGACAACTCGGAAAGATTAGATAGGAAACTTAGGAGGCAATGAATTTATGTTAATGGGGGAGGAATAATTCAGAAAAGGAGGGTAAGAATGGTTACACAACTTGAAGAATGTAATCAGTGTCACTGAATTGTACGTGTAATAATTGTTGAATTGGTTTATGTTCTGCTATGTATATTCTCAACAAGAGTAACAACAGAAAAATAAACTCTCAGAACTAGAGATTAACTTGAGAAGTGTGGATGTCAGGGGCTGCAGGATTTCCATTCAAGTACCTCAAACAGCAGAGAAGAACGAATGCATTCTTCAGGGGACTGGGGTGTTGTCCACCACAAGCTTGAACCCTCTTTCATGTCTCATGGTTTACTACTGTCTTGTGGGCCTTCCACTCGCACTGCGTACACTATGAAATGGAGGCACAAAATGCCTCCCCAAAGCTGGTCAGCAAGTCCCCTAAAAGTTTCTGTAGAAAATCACACAATCAACTTCCAAGGGAACCAAGCAGGATATGTCATATATATATCCAAAAAAGGAAAATAAAAATATGAGCAAGAGCTTTAGGTTTCTACATTGCTCAAAGAAAGACAAAACTCAAGAACATCCTCCAAGTTCACATTTTAACCCAGTGGTTCTCAACTCTATCTGCATGTAAGATTCACTTGAGATGCTTTAAATACCAATGCCTAACACCCCCTGCCCCAGAGCAATTCAAGTAAAAATCTCAGGGGTATAGCTCAGTATTCACATTTTTAAAACTCCCCATGTGCACTATAGAAAACGTGCAGCCATTTGGTGAGTAGTGTCTGGGGTCTTAAAAGCCTGTGAGTGGCCATCTAAGATACTCCACTGGTCTCACCCCTTCAGGAGCAAGGGAGAATGAAGAAAACTAAAGACACAAGGGAAAGATTAGTCCAAAGAACTAATGGACCACAACTACCACGGCCTCCACCAGACTGAGTCCAGTACAACTAGATGGTGCCCGGCTACCACAACTGACTGCTCTGACAGGGATCACAATAGAGGGTCCCAGACAGAGCTGAAGAAAAATGTAGAACAAAATTCTAACTCACAAAAAAATACCAGACTTACTGGCCTGACAGAGACTGGAGAAACCCCGAGAGTATGGCCCCCGGAGACCCTTTTAGCTCAATAATGAAGTCACTCATGAAGTTCACCCTTTTGCCAAAGATTAAAAAAAAGGAAGAAAAGAAAATGTACAGCCAGGGTTGAGAACAACTGCTTTAACTAAAACGCAGGGAATTAATTGTTCCAGATTTCTCTTTGGCAACCTCTGAGGTTCCCAACCCTGGTTTTTGTGACATTCCAGAATATCTCCAACATGGGGTGGTATTAAAAGTATTTAAAAATCAGTACACCATGAGCATCAACCAAATAGAACACAGACTGGCTGCAGCAATGGAGCAGAGTCAAGACTCCCTGCTGGCACAACAGAGAGTCCCTGATGGAGCAGGAGAAAGGTGGGGTGCAGAACTCAAATTCCAGTAAGAAGACCAGACTTAATCGTCTGACTGAGACAGGAGGAACCCTGGAAAGCATGGCCCCCGGACTCTGTCAGCCTAGAACTAAAACAATTTCCGAGGCCAACTCTTCAGAGAAAGATTGGACTGGACTGTGGGACATAAAGAGATACTTGTGAGGAGTGTGCTTCTTAGCTCTAGTAGATACATAAGACCTAACAGGCAGCTTCTGTCCGGAGGTGAGAGGGTTAGGAGCTGGTTGAATGGATATGGGAAATCAGGGGTGGAAAGGAGGAGTGTGCTGTCACAGTATAGGGAGAACAATTAGGGTCACATAACTGCATAGAAATTTTTGTATAAGAGACTAACTTGAAATGTAAACTTTCACTTAAACTACAACAACAAACAAAAGAAAAAAAAAGACTCCCTGCTGGGTCAGGCATTACCCCCATTAGCTGCTGGGGACAGAGAAAGTAGGTAACAGGAGAAGGGCTAGGTGGCTTGAGTGAGAACACTCAGGCCAGTAGCTATTTTAACAGGCAAGCAGTATTTCACTAATTCAACAACTGGTGCATACCAGTCCAAGTCCTTGATTTATTGAAAGAAACAGAAATGTATGACGGGCAGCCCTTTGAGCAACATAAAGGTCAGTGTTGTATAACCAAGTATCAAAAATAGACTGGGGATAATATTCCATGAAGTTTGATAACAGTTTTCTAGAATCAAAAAGAGTTTCTTGAACCATATGTCAGATAAGAGTTTAATGTCCAGAATACACAAAGAACTCCTAAAACTTACAACAAAAAGACAAATACCTGAACCAAAAAATGGGCAAAGGTCTTGAATAGACATTTCACCTAAGAAGAAATACAAATTGGCCAATAAGCACATGAAAAGATGCTCACCTTCATTAGCCATTAGGGAGATACAAATCAAAACCACAATGAGATATATCACTCCACCTCCACTAGTATGGCTAAGATCAGAAAAACGGATAACAACCAATGTTGGCGAGGATATGCAGAAACTGGAATCCTTATCCATTGCTGGTAGGAATACAAAATGAAACAGCTGCTGTGGAAAACAGTTTGGCGGTTTCTAAACAATATAAACACAGAACTACCATATGACTCAGCAATTCCACTCCTAGGCATATACCCAAGAGACTTGAAAACAGGGACACAAATGTACACATGTATGCCAATGTTCATTGCAGCACTGTTCACAATTGCCAAAACGTGGAAACAACCTAAATGTCTATAAACAGATGAATGGATAAAAAAATGCAGTATATACATACAATGAACTATAACTTGGCCAGAAAGAGAAATCAAGTCCTGAAACATGCTACAACATGGATGAACTTTAGAAATATTATGCTGAGTGAAGCTGTTATGGATTGAATTGTGTCCCCCCAAAAATATGTGTCTATTTGGCTAGGCCATGATTTCCAGTAGTGTGTGGTTGTACTCCATTTTGTGATCTGTTGTAATTATCCTTTGTGTTGTAAATCCTAACCTCTATGATGTTAATGAGGCCCGATTAGAGGTAGTTATGTTAATGAGGCAGGACTCAATCTACAAGATCAGGTTGTATCTTGAGTCAATCTCTTTTGAGATATAAAGGAGAGAAGCGAGCAGAGAGGAGAGGGACCTCATTACCGCAAAGAAAGAAGGACCAGGAGTGGAGTGTATCCTTTGGACCCAGGGTCCCTGCACTGAGAAACTCCTAGATCCAGGGGAAGATTGATGACAAGGACCTTCCCCTAAAGCCAACAGGAGAGAAAGCCTTCCCCTAGAGCTGGCACCCCAAATTCACACTTCTAGCCTCCTAAACTGTGAGAGAATAAATGTCTGTTTGTTACAGCCATCCACTTGTGGTATTTCTGTTATAGCAGCACTAGATAACTGAGACATAAGTCAATCACAAAAGGAGAAATGTTGTATGATCTTACTTATTAGAAATAGCTAGAATAGGCAAATGTATAGAGACTAAAGTTTATTAGTTTATTATTATAAGGGGATGGGGAGAAGGGGGAGGGGAAGGCACTGTTTAGGAGGCAGTGAGTTTCTGTTTATAGCAACAGATATAGGTGACGGTTGCACAGCATGGTTAACATGATTGATGTCACTAAACTGTACACATGAAAAACATTAAATTGGCAAATGTTGTGCAACATATATTTTTTAAATGAAAAAAAAAGTTTCCAGAAACAACCAACCAATGCCATTTACCAGTGTGTCCTGTTCACAGTTCTATAATGTTCTGAATTCCTTCAAAAGTGCTTTCTTAAACAGTACCTTAAAAGGCAATTCTCTGAAAGTCAAATAAGTCACAGTTAAGAAATCTTATACACGCAGGCGGGGCAGCATTGGAAGCCATCTGAACTTGATTTGCCTGAGCCTGCGGTAACATGCCACCCACCTACTTTAAAAAATCACTGGCAAAAAAGTGAAAAGACAATCTACAGGCCAGGAGAAAATTTTCAGGAACCATATATCCAATAAGGGTCTAATATCCAAAATATATTTTGAAAAACTCTTATAACTTAACAACAAAAAGACAAACAACCCAGTGAAAAACTGGGCAAAGGACTTGGACATTTCACCAAAGAAGATATTCAAATGGCCAACAATCACATGAAAAGATGCTCAACATCAGTAGCCATTAGAGAGATGAAATCAACACTACCATGAGATACCACCTCACTCCTATTAGGATGAGTGATTTTTTTTTTTTTTTAAAAAAAAAGGAAAACAGGTATTGTCCAGGTTATGGGGAAACTTGAACCCTCCTCCATTGCTGGTGGGAATGTAAAATGGTACAACCACTGTGGAAAACAGTTTGGTGGTTCCTAAAAAAAAACTGAACATTGAACTATGTATGACCCAACACTCCCAATTCTAGATATATATCCAAAAGAAGTGAAGGCAGGAATGAAAACAGAAACATGTACACCAACCTCAGAACCTATTATACAGCTACAGTAGTCAAAACAGCCTGGTACTGGTACAACAACAGACACATTGACCAATGGAACAGAATTGAGAACCCAGATATAAATCCATCCACCTACGGTCACCTGATCTTTGACAAAGGTCCAAAGTCCATTAAATGGGGAAAGACAGTCTATTTTAACAAATCGTGCTGGCAAAACTGGATGTCCATCTGTGAAAAAAAAAAAAATGAAACAGGACCCATACCTCACATGACACACAAAAACTAATTCAAAATGGATCAAAGGCCTAAATATAAAACCAAAAATGGTAAAGATCATGGAAGAAAAAATAGGGTCAATGCTAGGGGCCCTAATACATGGCACAAATAGGATACAAACCATAACTAACAATATACAAACACTAGAAAATAAGCTAGATAACTGGGATCTTCTAAAAATTAAACTCTTATACTCATCAAAAGACTTCACCAAAAGAGTAAAAAGAGAACTTACAGACAAGTAAAAAATTTTTGGCTATGACATATTCGACAAAGGTCTAATCTCTAAAATCTATAGGAAAATCCAGCACCTCCACAAGAAAAAGACAAATAATCCAATTAAAAAATGGGCAAAGGAACAGACACTTCACCAAAGAAGACATTCATACAGCTAACAGATACATGAGGAAATGCTCACAATCACTAGTCATTAGAGTAATGCAAATCAAAACTACAATGAGATACCATCTCACCCGAACATTACTGGCACAAATCAAAAAAACAGAAAATAACACATGTTGGAGAGGCTGTGGGGAAATTGGAACTCCTATGCACTGCTGGTGGGAATGCAAAATGGTACAACCATTTTGGAAAATGATATGGCGCTTCCTTAAAAAGCCAGAAACAGAAATATCACATGATCCAGCAATCCCACTCCTAGGAATATATCCTAGAGAAATAAGAGTCGTCACACGAATAGACATATGCATACCCATGTTCACTGTAGCATTATTCACAGTAGCAAAAAGATAGAAACAACCTAAGTGCCATTGACAGATGAATGGATAAACCAACTATGGTACATATACAATGGAATTCTACACAACGATAAAGAACAATGATGAATCTGTGAAACATCTCACAACATGGATGAATCTGGAGGGTATTATGCTGAGTGAAATAAGTCAATCACAAAAAGACAAGACCGTATGAAACCACTATTATAAAAACTCATGAAAAGGTTTACACATAGAAAGAAACACTCTTTGATGGTTATGAGGGAGGGGGAGGAAAAACACTAACTAGACAATAGATAAGTGATAACTTTGGTGAAGGGTAAGACAGTACACAATACTGGGGAAGTCAGTACAACCTGACCAAGGCAAAGTCATAGAAGCTTCATAGACACATTCAAACTCCCTGAGGGACCGAGTTACTGGGCTGAGGGCTGGGGACCATGGTTTCAGGCGACATCTAACTCAACTGGCACAACATAGTTTATAAAGAAAATGTTCTACATCCTACTTTGGTGAGTAGCGTCTGGGGTCTTAAAAGCTTACAAGTGGCCATCTAAGATACAACTACTGGTCCCACCCTATCTGAAGCAAGGGAAAGATCAGTCCAAAGGACTAATGGACCACAACTACCACAGCCTCCAGCAGACTGGGTCTAGCACAACTAGATGGTACCCGGCTACCACCACCGACTGCTCTGACAGAGATCACAATAGAGGGTCCCGGACAGAGCTGGAGAGAAACGTAGAACAAAATTCAAACTCACAAAAAAAAGACAGACGTACTGTCTGACAGAGGTTGGAGAAACTCTGAGTGGATGGCCCCTGGACACCCTTTTAACTCAGTACTGAAGTCACTCCTGAGGTTCACTCTTCAACCAAAGATTAGACAGGCCTATAAAACAAACAATAACACCCGTAGTTCAACCACATAGAGACTAAATGGGCACAGCAGCCCAGGGGCAAGGATGAGAAGGCAGGGAGGGACAGGAAAGCTGGACAAATTGAAATGGGGAACCCAACGTGAAGAAGGGGAGAGTGTTGACACGTCACGGGGTTGGCAACCAATGTCGCAAAATAATATGCGTATTAACTGTTTAATGAGAAACTAATGTGCTCTGTAAACTTTCACCTAAAGCACAATTAAAATAAACAAATAAAATAAAATTGGTTGGCTTCTCTAAAAAAAAAAGAAAGAAACCTGTACATCAGTGTTCACTGCAGCACTTTTCACAATAACCAAAAGGTGGAAACAAGCCATACGTCCATCAACAGATGAATGACTAAACAAACTGTGGTATATACACACACAATGGAATACTATTTAGCCATAAAGAGAAATGAAGTCCTGATACATGCCACAACATGGATACGCCTTGAAAACATCATGCTGAATCAAGTCAGTCAGTCACAAAAGGGCAAATACTATATGGTCTCACTTATATAAAAAAGCAAATTTACATAAACCAAAGATTATTAGTGGTTTACTGGGTGTGGGAGGGGGAGAGGGGGAGTTTTTGTTCAGGGGGCAGCAAGCTTATGTTAATGGTGGTAGAATGACTTGGAAAAGGACAGTGAGAATGGCTGTACAACTTAGAAGCATGTAATCAATGTCACTGAACTGTACATTAGAAATTGTTGCAATGGCATGTTTTGTTATGTGTATTTTCACCACATTAAAAAAAAAAAAAAGACTGTCTAACTCTGTATAAATTCCATATATTTTCTTAGTTGTTTGTTTACTGCACGCCTGTCCACTAGAATGTATATTCTTTGAGGGCAGAGACATTTTCTAGGTCCCATATCCTCAGGACCTACAATAGTGCCTGGCACATAACAAGTGTTTAATAAATATATGGTAAATCAATGAATGAATGAATGACTCCTTAAAAACAGCACCCACTGTAGCTGGACCTTGAGGAAAGACATTCCAGGAACTGGCCTAAGAATGATGGTTAGAAAGAAAGAAATCTCTAACTCCTATAAGTTACAGAAACTAGAGTATATGTATACTGCTCAATTCTTATATTTGTCCTGTTCAATATCTGGTCATATGATATGTAATGTTACCTTTTAACAATTATTTTATAACGTTGGAACAACAATTGTAATGAAATATTACTAGCATTACATGCTGAATTCCTCCAGCACTTAAAATTGTAAACCAGCATAAAAACTGGCATATGCAAACAGCCTTAAAAAAAAAAAAAGGTCACTCCTTTCAAAATTAGATGAGCTATTGTATTTGATTCTTCCTGATTACCACAGCAGTGCACTTTCATACACATGGCAATTTCTGAAAATTCAGAAAAGCATAAAGAAAAGTGGCCTCTGTATTCTCACTACCCAGGAGAATGCTACAATTTCACATCTAAATTTAAACTGTCAGGGCACAGGCCGAACAGTCTCCACTTCAGCTGCTGGCTCATGGAAACATCATGTCAGTAGCAATGGTCATTTAAGTTTTCTGATCCTTTCAACAACCTCCTGTACACGTTATCTCATTCATCTACAAAACACCGACCAGCACAGTGCAGAGATTAAGAGTGAGGACTACGGGAACCAGACTGCATGTGTACAAATTCCAGCTCCACTGTTTACAAGTTGGGTAAATTTGCACTTAAAACCTCTCTGTGCCTCACCCACCGTCCTTATCTGTAAAAAGCAGCTAATAGCAGTACCTACCTAAGAGAGTTGTTATGACAATGGAAGGAGTTAATATTTGTAAAGCATTTAAAAGTGCCTGCCAACACCAAGTAAGTATTTATAAGATGCATTTTCAGAAGCAAAAATAAACCACCCTTTCAATCTCCAAGTGAATAAATAGACTGCGTATTTTCTACAAAAAAAATTTTGCCTAACAATCTTACAAACTGGCCTTGAAGCTAGGCAGAAAACTGTTGCAAGAAAGTATAATTCCTAATACTTATCAAATTAAAAGGTTTTGGATTAAAGAGAAGGAAAAAATTACCTCATGAACTTATCTAATATGTCCTCTACCCACATGTGCATTCGGAGGAACTGAAATCCATAGTACCAAACTAGTTTAATCATGTTAACTATAAACCAGGGGCTCTCCTCAAACACCAGTTTCTCTCCGTCATACACCCCCATTAGGCCACCAGAGACCTTTACAGCAGAGAGACCTGCAAAAACAAAAAGGGGAGATAAGTCAGTGGTTTCTATGCTGATCAAGTGAAAAAAGGTAATCTGAAGTTATCAGCAGACACTCTGAAGCAGTAAATTCTGGGCTTCCCTCAGCTCTCAGGAGACATATTAAAGGAGCCCTAGCGCAGTGGTTAATAGCTCAGCTGCTAACCAAAAGGTTGGCAATTTGAATCCACGAGCTGCTTCTTAGAAACCCTCTGGGGCAGTTCTACCCTGTCCTATAGGGTCACTGTGAGTTGGTATCCACTCGACAGCAATGGGTTTATCTTAGAACAGTGTGGTACACTGCGCTGTCAGAAAGCGTATTCTCCAGAAGATAGGTCAGAGGATAATGCAAATACGGCAATCTAAAAAGACAAAAATGCTAAAGAGGAAATGGAGGCCCAGCAGGTGTCCACAGGGTATCTGGAAGGCAGCTGAGGAAAAGGAAACACTTCTATTCCTGGGTGAATCCTATTTTACGTAACTGGTTATTTCAAATAATTGGAAGGAGGCTAAAATTACACAAGATAGATTCCCTGAGGAAAGGGCCTACAGAGGCCTGCCAGACTTCCCCCACAACCTGTCCAGCTCCTCTCCTTGTACGGAAGCAGTTGGATGCCCCAAGTTCTAAGCACATGTCCACCCCTATAGCTGTATGACTTTAAAGTCAAACACTTCATGCCTCTGGGCCTCATTGCCACAGCTATAAAATGAGCAAATTAAGGTTCCTGCTAGCTCAAAACATGCTTTAATTCTTCAACAGGAACCCAGAGGTTCAAGAATTGACAACAGCAGCCACCCCCACTCCTGCCCCTGGCGGTAATTCCAGATAACTGAAGATAGAGATAACTAGTGTCCCCTTACAGGAGAGGGGCTCCTAACTAAGGCAATACCAGCTGCTAACAGGAAGGTGAGGAAAACAGTTGTAACCACTTCTCTGTAAAAGACAGTTAGCAAGGCTGAGAAGTTTCAGTTCCCCATCTGATAAAAGTATCCATGGATGGTCACGCAGAGATCCGCTCAGTTTCTAAGACCAAAATTACGTACCCAGGTCCTTGACAAAACGCTTCATGTGCAGATTTAAAGGGTGGATGACAGAACCTCCTGCCTCGTATTCTTGCCCCTCCACAGTCATGGTGGCCAAACGGCCGCCCACCTCTCCTCTTTCAAACATGTCAATCTTCACATCATTCCCAAATTTCTGCCGTAGATAATAGGCTGCTGAAGTGCCACCAATTCCAGCTCCAATAATCGCTATGGAGAAAAATGGTAACGGAGTTTTTTTCCCTCTTACCAGCTATGTAGGTTTGGTTTTCTTTGTTTTTGAAAGGACTTTGATTAGAGCAGGGGGTTACTTGTGAATATTATCAACAATTTAGGGAAGGCTTGGAGGAAGAGGAAGGCAGGTAACACTCGTAACATGCTATGAATGGAGACAGACGGACCCCAGACTAAAGTGGAGGTAGATTAATGTATAAAACTGACATTAATCAGACGTTTCCTTTGCCAGATGCCCAAAGATTCCAAGTCCTCTGTTGACGGAGCACCAACAAGCCTGCACACCTTCTTTGTGCCCAACTCATGGGAATAGAAGATGTTAGGTCTATCCCGCACTCATCTTAAATGAAGCGCCCTCCATTTTTGCCTAGATTTGTTCTCTCACATTGTAGATAATAGGTTAATGATTCCAAAGAACACAGCTTTAAGGGGGAGAAAAAAACCGGGAGCAAAAAGCCCAGAAGATTGAAACTAAAAAGAGAATAGACCCTTTCGGCAGCGGTAATAGTCATGGGCAGAGAGGCACTGTGCAAGCCTCTGAAAGCAGGCCGACCTCAGCAGAGCTGAAATGGGGGAAGGGAGTGCCAGACTAGCTAAGGAATCAGGCAGGGTCAGCCTGTTCGCACTGTTGAGTGTGCTGTGCCCGCTCTGCATGCGCCTGTCATCCGCGCAGTAAATGAGGCGAGTCGTTCCACGAAGAACTAGAAGCCTAGTCTCCTAAAAGATGGAATAAGGGAAGGCGGATAGAGGGGCCCCGGCGTCTCCGGAGCGTCAAGCCTCCGAGACAAGGGCTGCAGGGGACGCTTGCCGGCCGGCTGTCCGCCTGCCCCAGCGCCTATTGCGCGGCCCATTCCTCAAGTGGGCATAGCTCCACGCCCGCAAATGCACGGTCCGGTCCCTGGGAGACCTCAAGCGGCCCTGAAGCGCGAATAGAGAAAAGCGCGACCTGCGCGCAGAGCTCGGCCTGCGGCCTGGCTCCACGTCGCGGCTGCCGGGCCTGGGTGCACCACACAACAGACGCCCGGCGCGGGGCGCACTCCAGCACCCCTTCCCTCGCCATCCCCGGCTCGCCTACCGATCTTATCCGGCGGGGCCCGCGGCTCGGCGCTCCCGGGGCACCCCCAGCTACAGAGCAGCAGCCACAGCCCTAGAAGCGACGAGACCAGCTCTGCAATGGTTCGCCCCATGTCCTCCCCGAGCGCAGCAATCCGCCCCACGCGCCCGACAGTGAGCCCCACTCTGCGTCACTGCGCGCTTCGCCTGCCCCGCCCTCCGGCCAGGCTTGCCCCTCCGGCCCCGCCCAGGTCCGTCCCCTGCCCGCCAGGCTGCCCCCCCCGTCGCCCCGCCCCCGCCCGGGACCGCTAGTTTCCCCAGGCCAACCCGCCCCTCTGGTGCTCCCTACACTAGTCCACTCGGTTCCCCAAGCCCAGTCCGCCCCTCCGAAACCCACTCTGCTTCAGTGAGCGATCAAAGGCACAAGAGAAGGCTCTCCCCAGCTCTCCTCCCTCCCCGTCGTCTGTTTGGATGGAGCGCCTTACTTCTTCACTAGTGCCCTCTCCTGTCCCTTCAGTCGCTACCTCGTAGAGAATGCGTATAGCTTAGTCGCTGGCAAAAACAGGCCAAGGGGGCAACAAATACCTACTGAGTGATCACTATGTTCCGGGGATTCTTATATAGGAGGTGAATGGATAAATGGTGCCAGGTTAAAGGAAAACTGAGGGAAAGAGTTGGGATGGGTGGTCCAAGGCTAAGGGAATGGAAAAGTAGTAACAGATATGAACAGAAATAGTGCACCCACTCGGTGGAACATTATGCAAGCATTAGAAAGAATGTTGGATCTGTAACTATTGTCCTAGTATTGTTAAATGAGAAAAGCTGATGGGTGAGTGATGAGTATTATATGATTCCATTTCTGTAATTATAATGTTGTTGTTGTTGTTGTGTGCTGTCCAGTCGATTCCGAGTCATAGCGACCCCATGTGACAGAGTAGAACGGCCCCCTAGGGTTTCCTAGGCTGTAATCTTCATGGGAGTAGATCGCTAGGTCTTTCTCTCTCCGAGCTGCTGGTGGGCTTGAAATCCCAACCTTGCAGTTAACAGCCGAACGCTTAACAATTGTTCCACCAGGGCTCCTCATAATTATAATACACCCCCCCCACACAAAAAAAGAAAAAGTAATATATACACATGAACAGCAGTGTGGATAGTAAGAAGATGAGTTGCATAGAAGGGTTGAACTTAAGAGAAACGGAGTAGAAGATGCAGGGCAAAAAGCATTCATTCATTGGATAAATATTCATTGAGTTCCTTCTAAGTGGCAGGTGCTTGAGAAAAATCAGTAAAGAAAAAAGATTTTTTTTTTTTAAAAAATCCTACTATGATGGAGCTGACATCCTAGTGGGAGACAGACATAATTAAATAATAATACATTTTAAATATGTTGCTATTTTAAATAGTGTGGTCAGGGTAGCCCTCATTGAGTTTGTGGCATTTGAGCAAAAGCTTGCAGGAAATGAGGGAGTGAGCCATGTGAATTTCTGGGGAAAGAATTCACCAAGCAAAGAGAATGCTCAGCATGTTTGAGGAACAGCAAGGAGGCTGTTTGTGTCTTTTACGCTCCATTTTTCAAACTACATTAAGCCCACAATCCTTCAGTCCATTCCAACTCATAGAGATCCCATGTGACAGAGTAGAACTGCCCCATAAAGTTTTCTTGGCTGTAATCTTTACGGAAGCAGATTGCCAGGTCTTTCTTCCATGGAGCAGCTGAGTGGGTTCCAACTGCGAACCTTTCAATTAACAGCCAAGGGCTTAACCATTGAGCCACTGGTAGGCCCTCAACCGGTATTTGTTGGTTTATTAGAATTAGCTACGTCAGTGACCTTGATACAAGTGTCATATTTGGAAACTTTCTCTTCTGCTACTGTAACCTTGGGAAAGAATTCACTGAAAGTGTACCTCAGTAAGAGACAGTACAGAAAACTTGCAAAGCGGAAGGTTATCAAAGACTTTCCCATTCTGCAACCTTGCCCTCTCAAAAATAATACTGCCATTGAAACTCAAAAATATTTTTAGAAAATCATGGGGGGGGATATGTTACCATATATCTTAAGTATAATAATAAGGTAATAAATTAACATTTATCTAAAGGAGTATTGTTCAAAAGGTAGTCCCCCTTAAACACTCAGATCCATAATTCTACCGCTGCTCCATACATCTTTTTTCTTCTTTGAAACCACCTTGAAGAAAAGTATTCTCATACTTTCTTACTACCTCACATCTCTCTCTCTCTCTCTTTTCTTATTTAAATATTCTAAATGATATTTATTCTCTTAAGCAAGACAGGAAGTCCAGAAGCAGTATAAGAAAAGGTAAACATATTTAACTACATAAAACTTGAGCATTTAACATGGTGTCATGGATTGAGTTGTGCCCTCCAAAAATATCTGCCAACTTGGCTAGGTCATGATTCCCAGTATTGTATGATTGTCTACCATTTTATCATCTGATGTGATTTCCCTATGCGTTGTAAATCCTATCACTATGATGTAATTAGATGGATTAGTGACAGTTATATTGATGAGGTCTACGAGATTAGAAGATGTCTTAAAGCAAGCAGAGAGACGTGGGAACCTCATACCACCAAGAAAGCAGTGCTGGGAGCACAGCGCGCGTCCTTTGCACCTGAGGTTCCTGCACTGAAATGCTCCTAGACCAAGGAAAGACTGATGCATCACAAGGACCTTCCTCCAGAGCTGACAGAGAGAGAGGGCCTTCCCTGGAGCCAGCACCCTGAATTCAGACTTCTAGCCTACTGGACTGTGAGACTATAAACTCTTTGTTAAAGCCATCCACTTGTGGTATTTCTGTTATAACAGCACTAGGTGACTAAGACACATGGCAAAAGACAGAATTATAAAAGTTGAAAAACAAATAATGCACAAGAAAAATATTTGCCACTCATGACAGACAAGATTGTGGTTAATATCACAAACATATATAAAGAGTTCTACAAATTGCTAAGGTAAACAACTCAATATAAATATGGACTAAGTATACGAATAGGAAATTCACAGAAGACAGTGCTAATGGACACAAAAAGCATACGTACAAAGAGATGCTCAGCTCCAGTAGTATTGGAGAAATGCAAATTAAAACAAGGAGATACTGTTTTTCGTCTATGGTATTGGTAAAAATTAAAAAGACTGATAACATCTTAATGCAGGAGAGACTGGGTGGAGGGTGGGTCTTGGGGACTGACTTTCAAACATTGTTGGCGGAAGTGTGAATGACTACTACAACCTCTTTAGAAAACATTTTCTATAAAGATTATCATTTAATTCAGCAATCCCACGTTTGAGAAACTATCCTACAGAAATAAAAGAACCAGTTCATAAGGTTAGATGTACAAGGATGCCTGTTTGTACTGGCAGAAAAAAACCTGGAGTAACCTGAGGGTCCATCAATACCATTGGTGGTTAATTACCATTTACCACTGAATAAATTATGGTACACTCATTCTATGGACTATTCTGCAACAATTAAAAAACAATGAATTAGATTTGTATCACTTGGAACTGCAGAATAGCTATAATGTAAGCTTAGGTGAGCAAAGCAAGTTGCAAAGTAATATCCATGGCAAGATCACATTCTTTAAAATAAAAATCCCGTACTTACATGTTTATACATAAAGTAAGATATGGAGGCTTGCAGACTAACCTGTTAATATTAATTAATATACCTCAAGAGGGGGAGAAGGAGGGAATTATTGATCATTTCCTTACATATTTATGTTGTTTGACTTGACAGTATAAGCATATACAGCATTACTTTTGTAACTTAAAGCATTTAATAAAAAATTTTTAAAGCTTAAAGAAATACTTGTGCTATATTCATGCAATAGAATTTTATTCAACGATAAAAAAGAATGAAGTACGGATACTTGCTACAACTTGATGAACTTTGAAAGCGTTATGCTAGGTGAAAGAAGTCCGTCACAAAAGATCACATGTTGTATGATTCCATTTATATGAAATGTCCAGGGTAGGCAACTATATAGATACAGAAAGATTAGTGGTCTGGGGGTAGAGTGGAATGGAGAATGAGGAGTGATGGCTAATTGGTCAGAGTTTTCTTTTTGGGTGATGAAAATGTCGTAAAATTGATTGTGGTCATAGTTGTACAACTCCGTGAATATACTAAAAACCAGCCAATACCGTAGACGAAAAATGGTATCTCCTCATTTTAATTTGCATCTCTCTAACACTACTGGGGTTGAGCGTCTCTTTATATATATATATTTTTTGTATACTTTAAATCAGCGAATTGTATGGTATGTGAATTATATCTCAATAAACACGTTTTTAAAAAATGCTTTTAACATTTACCTTCTGGTGGATGTGAACTACTGCCCTTTTCAGCTAGCAGCCAAGCACACAACCACGGGGCCACCACGGCTCCACGGTTTACTGTACTCCCCCTCAAAAGACTAAAGTTTGATATCTTTGAATATAATCAGAAGAATGTGCCACGGATTCTAAAGACAATTTGAAAAATAGACATTCAAAAATAGATCAAAATATAAAAGAACTACTTTGAAAGGGATACTATGTTTTTGGATGTGTAAATTCTCCTGTGTTTAAAAAATAATAATTCGCATTAACATAAAATACAATAAGAAATGCATTATGAGTACGCTGAACAAAATTTCAGAACACTAGTTTTTCTGCTCTCTGAAAGAGGACTGAAATTGATACATTTTCTGACTTGTTTGCCTTTGATATTCTTGTGATCAATTTGAGTTAAATAACTATTTCTTAAATACTTTGTACATTGCATATTCCAAAGAAATGCAAATATCAATAAAAAGCCAGCAAAGATCTGTAAATATTTTCCTTGCTCTCAAATATGTCGTTAATATTATCAAAGCAAATTTTCCTTAATGAAGACCCTTACCTTTTTAAGTAAAACATTTTGAGATTTTCTGTACAGAGAAGGTATTCAACTGTATTGGGATGAGAAAAGATAAATTGTTTCTTATGGAAAATAACACATTATAGGCTCTGAATAAGCGTTTATTTTTAAATGAATGAAAGAATAATATATATTAATATACATCAGCGTTCATCTCTGCACGGAGCGAGCTTCTGCCCATATTTCCTCCTAAAGGATTTCAGAGGAAACAGTTGTCACCCGCGCCGCTGGTGTAGTGGTATCATGCAAGATTCCCATTCTTGCGACCCGGGTTCGATTCCCGGGCGGCGCAGCGCTTTTGTTCCTGCTCCTTAAAACGCGAAACTGCCAACTTAGTTAACAATTCATCTTCTGGAAACAGCTAGAACTTTTGTTTTCCCTACAGATTTCTATTTTATTATGACATCGTTGAAAAGTTATAAAATTGAAGAAAAAAAGTCTACTCAAGTCTTTGAAAATAGTTGACCCATGCGCCTGCGCAGTCTGAAACAGCCCCAGCGTCTAGCGGAAGAGCGGCTGCGCAACAAGTGAACCTATGGATTGAGGTGTAGTCTAGCGGCCGGGAGGGTGAGGGTGCGAGGTTATTCTGCGCCTGCGCGGTTCGGGTCACTTGGCTGGCTGCTCTTAGGCTCCCGACTCTCCGCCATCTTGTAGTGGGGCCTCATTGTTCACGCTGGGCCGGGCGGTTTACTGTAATTGCCGCCAAGGAAGGAGGCGGAGTAAACTCTGGTCAGCCGAGAAACTCCGCTATTCTGCAGCCATAGCGGCTCAAAAGGTTGGGGAGGTAGTAAAGAGTAGGGACCTGGACCCGGAGGCCCCGCCGCGACAGCAGCAGCCATGGAGGACGAGATGCCCAAGACTCTGTGAGTCTGGGGCAGCAATGAGGGTAGAGGGATGGGGGTCGTCCGGGAGGGAGGCCTCGGCCCGGCATCTCTCCCCAGCCTATTGTTCTTCGTGGATGCCGCGATATCACGGTTCCTCTCTCCTTAACACATATCTGGATACTTAGGGACCGAGACCCGGGCTGTGAGAGGACGAGGTGAAAGACAGGGCTCACCCTCTAAATTAGTCACTTCGCCTCAAGTACACCGTAGCGTGGCCTTTGGCCTCGCCTCGGGCCCTGTGTGGTCTCAGGCCCGGCGAAAGGACTTTTTCATTCAAACCTCATTTTAGAACTCGGTGAACCTTCCTTTTGCCCCTGTGCTTTCCTTCTCTTTTTTTTTTTTCCCGCCCCCCCTCTTGATTAGCCTCTTTATCTTTAAAGCCTTCTCTCCTTAATTTTACTTTGATTTCCTCCTGAAACTCTTCTTTCCTTTTCTTCTTGTTGATAAGAATTTTTTGTTTCTTGAGGCTGCCTGTACTTATTTTCAATGAGGTAAACTTTTTTCTCGCAGTTGCCAACTGGGGAAAAAAGCGAAATATATTTTTTTAACCATTCTTTGGCTTTCCTTGTGTAGCATCCCCCGCCCCCCACCAAAAAAAAAATCTAACTGGATAACTCCCAAGGATTTTGAAACTGTTTTTTAAAAATGGAAATCTCACCCGAAGGTTTACATCAACTGAGGGAGGTGGACTTCATCCATTTTTATAATCCCTTGCTACTCGTGATTGACATGTTACGAGCGGGCAGTTTTTATGAAGCAACAGTTGCTAAGTACCTTAACATTTTGTCAAGTCTGTAAGAATTTTCAGAGGTAATGTTACATGATCTCATCTTGGGATATTTTGTTTGTCGTGTAACTTCCCACTGCATTCTCCTTTGTTTTTCGAAGTATTATTGGAAGAGGTGATGTTGTCTTTGTTGCTTTTCTCAAAAAGAAGAAAAAGCCCAGTGAGTTCTTGACGTGGCTCTTTGTCTTACTCCTGGAATACTGGCAGTTTGAGAAATTTATGCATTAAAAATGCAATTTTAGCTTCCTTTTTGTAACTTTATAGATATTACAGCTGTTATGAAATACAATGTAGTTATTTTTCATCTCTAAAAAAGTTTCCATTTTAAGTTAATATTTGTAATCTATATGAGAAATACAGTCACGCTTGTTTTCTTAATAGATTAATACATGTTCTGCTAGTTTATCTGATACTCTGCTAGTTACCTTGAAATATCCTTCTAATAGGATGCAGCAATTAGTGAATGACCTTTGTTTCTTGAAAGATTTTCTCTGTTGATGAATCCCTAAAAACCATTGGATTTATTGCTTTTTTTCCCCTTGCCTCTTGGCTAGAAGTATGATAGCCACCAGCATATTAGGTTAAGCACTGCTCATCTTTTTGTAATATCTTTTAAGGTTCTTATATTCTGAAATTTTTTAATTTCAGAAACTGCCAGAAATATCTGGAAACAATCTTTTTAGTATGTTGATTTGGGAATATCAAATATTGAAGACAGCTTCAGCTTTCTCAGGCCAGTCTACAAAAGCAGGTAGTTAAATAATGAAGGAAGTTTTATTCAACAAATAGTTATTGAATGCTTATTATGTGCCAGGCTGTGTGTTAAGTGCTTTACTTGTTCGTTTAATCGTCATTAGAACTCTGAGGTACAATTATTCCATTTTGCAGCTGAGGAAAAGCTAAGCTTAGAATTTAAGTAAACCACCCAAGATCATATACATTTTTGTTCTTCATCCTGCTACTGTCCTCATCTTTTAACTATTACACTTAAGACTAATTTTGCCTTATAGCCCTCACTAGACTAACCCATTCAGGTTATCTTTTCCCTGGCGTATTCCATGCTCTAAAATTTCCTATTATGCTCTTCCCTGCTTCTGTCTTCCTTAACCACAACTCCCATTCTTGCAGTTGGGCCAATCTTGATTAAATATGAGTAGCTGCTAATCCCTAAGGTATGAGTAGTCTTTTTATTGGTGTTTTTACTTTAGTGTAAAATGTTTGTTTTAATAGCCTTGGAAGTTAGGGACTTTTTGCTATATTCTTATCACCTAGCACAGTGTCTGGCCCATGGTAAGTGATCAGTAAATTTGTTTTAAAAACTGGTACAATTTTAAGCAGTGAATTAAGAGTTTACTCATTCTTGAGGGTAAGATGTAGTCTGAATCTCAGTACCACCTGTGTACCTAAATGGGTCAGAGGAAATACCCTCATTTGCCACATCTGAGTGTCCAAGCATCATCACCTTGTAAGTTAGAGACTGCAAGTATTCAATTTCTTGTCAGCAATACTTTGGAAGCATATTGTGAGAAGAACTTTCTTAAAGAAATTTATACTGCAAGATTATTTTGAGGAATAATCAAGGATCAGTTGCTAAATTCAAACATTTGTAGTGACTGGAAGGGTGGTGTATACATACCACTATTAAAAAACCACACTCGTGGTCAAGTTGATTCCAACTCAGTGACCCTATAAGACAGAATAGAACTGCCCCATGGGGTTTCCAGGGAGTGGCTGATGGATTCAAACTGCTGACCTTTTGGTTAGCAGCTGAGCTATTAACCACTGCACCACCAGGGCTCTAACATACTACTACACTCATGTATAAATTAGAATTTTCCATAATAAAATGTATATAGTGAGTCTGAATTGGCCGTTGGTCACCTTAAAATCATTCACTTTGTTAATCAGAAGCTACACACCGGACTAGAAAGATATTGCAAGTGTTAGTTGATGGAAGTTAATTCTCCCAAATCCAGGCGTCTTTAACATCCTTTGTGTGATTTACTCTCAAATGCTTACGTGTACTCATTCTTTTTTGAGATAGCTACACAATTATTGCACAGCTTTCATGTTTGCTAAGAGTGTGGATCTATAAATTGTAGAACATCTTTAAAAGCCTGCATCTAAATAATTGGTGTATGCTAATGTAGGCCTTGCTTTTCTGTCACCCCATGCTTATCTTTCATTCTTACTCCCTCCATACACCTTTGGCCTTATAACTTGTATAAAATAGCACTTCTGTTGTGTTGATTGAGTTGAATTTGCCTTTTCCCTCTTATTACTCTTATCAAATGATTAGATTGAAGGCATATATGACTAAAATGAGATATTTAAATTATTGGATAATATGCTATTTCCAAATAACTATTTGTAACTGTTGGTAATTAAGAATATGCTAGAAATGTATTCATTTAACAGCATTTGAGAGCATACCACCTGGCTGTCACTGCTCTAGATGCCAGGGATACAACATTAAATAAAACAAGACCCTTCAGGAGCCGACATTCTAGAGGGGGAGACAGTGAACAAATAAATAATTATGTTAGATGATGATAAGTGCTATGCAGAAAAATAATACTGGGTAATGAAGATGGGGGTGTATTAATTTATATAGAATAGTAAAGGAAGGCCACTCTTTGATAAGTGACATTTGAGTAGAAAACTGAAGGAGGTGAGGGAGAGTAGCCTGAGGAGAGTGAACATGGAGAGTAAAAGATGAGGTCAGAGTGGTGAGGGAATGATAGGCGAGGGAGAGAATACCAGACCATATACGGCCTTAGGAGGGCTTTGTCTTTTATCTGAGTGGAAATGGAAACCATAGAGTTTTAAGTAGAGGAGTGATATTATCCTTCCTAATCTTTAAAAGGGCAGAAACAGGTAGACTAGTCAAGAGGTTTTGACAGGTAATCCAGGTGAGAGATACAATGGCTAATAACAGGATGGTATTGGAGGTGAGAAGTGGTTAGATTCTGGATATGTTTTGAAAACAGAGCAAGAGGAATTACCAGTGGATTGGATGTAGGATGTGCGAGTGAAGTCAACAATATCCAAAAAAAAAAAAAACCCCTGCCGTGGAGTCAATTCCAACTCATAGCAACCCTGTAGGACAGAGTAGAACTGCCCTATAGGTTTCCAAAAGTGAGCAGACTGCCAGACTTTTCTCCTATGGCTTGGAACTGCAGACCTTTTGGTTAGCAGCCAAGCGCTTTAACCACTGTACCATCAGGACTCCTTGAAGTCAACAATAAAACCAAAAAAGCAAACTCATTGCCATCAAGTCGTTTCTGACTCATAGCAACCCTATAGGACGGAGTAGAACTGCCCGGTAGTGTTTCCAAGGAGCAGCTGGTGGATTCGAACTGCCACCCTTTTGGTTAGCAGCAGCGCTGTTAACCACTGCACCACCAGGGCTCCAAGTCAACAGTAAGTAGGCTTATTTGCAAATGTGTAGGTCATCTAAAATGTTAGTTTGTTGTAAAAGATAAATAAAAATGAGAACAGTCTTGAGAGCATGGATACCCCTTCTAATGTCTGTAGGCATAATATTAGATACATTTGTTCAGGCTGGTTTATGGGTATGGTCTGATCTCCAAGTGAAGTGTTGTTAACTACAGAATTTGTCCCAATTTCTCCAGTTTCTCTACAAAAATTCTTTTTTTTTTTTTTAAACACCCGGATCCAGTCCAGGATACCACATTGCATTTAGTTGTCATTCTCCTTAGTCTCCTTTAATTTGTGAGGAGATATCTTTCATGACCTTGACACTTTTGACAGGTGCTGGCTGTTTAGATATTTTGTAGAATGACCCTCAGATTAAGTTTTTCTGTTGTTTTCTCATGATTTTCAGACTTTCCAGTCTGAAGTTAAGGGTTTGAGGGCAGATACCACAGAAGTGATAAACCCTTTTAATCATATTGGGGGGTTCATATTATCAGTATGTCTTATTACTAGTGATGGTCATTTTGATCACCTGGTTATGGTGGTGTCTCTCAGGTTTCTCTGATAATACAGTGAACCAGTTCACAGTGGTTCAGTCATGGCTGACGAAGCAAAACCAGAAGAGACCCTAATTTTTACAGTTTGGGTGATCTGGAACCATAACTGGAACCATTCCATTCGAAGCCCTGGAATGGGAGACTCGGAAGAGGTGTACCGAACCCTTTCAGGAGCCTGATGCGTGAGATTGGATTATTGCCAAGATTGAGGAGAGTGAGGAGTGGTCAGCAGCCATCTTTGCGTGGGGCATCACTGTTTCCTACTCTGCACAAAATCCAGTGGGCCAGAGATTTGGTTGCTGTGCAACGCATATGCTGCCCTTGCTTTCTAAAAGGGAGATTAAGTTTCTAGCAGGGCTTCAACCTATGATTTTTCCTGTTCCGGTTATGGTTGCAGTTCACCCAAATTTTAAAAATTCAGGTCTGTTCTGGTGTCACTTCTTCAGCCATGATTGAACCAGGAAGAACCGGTTTGAAGCCCTGGTTAGAAGTGAGTCACTAAGTCTGTCTCACGCTCAAAACCAAACCTGTTGCTGTCTAGTTGATTCTAACTCATAGTGACCCTACAGGACAGAGTAGAACTGTCCCACAGGGTTTCCAAGGAGCAGCTGGTGAATTTGAACTGCTGACCTTTTGGTTAGCAAGCCGTAGTTCTTAACAACTGCACCACCAGGGCTCCATTTCACACTCAAGGGGAGGGGAATTAAGCTCTACCTCCTAGTAGAAGATATATCAGAAATTTGCAGACGTATGTTAAAACCACCAATTCATTGGTTTAAACCAATAATTAAATGTTTTTGAGGAGATACTTTGAGACTATGCAAATACTCTGTTTTTCCTTAAAGTTTTATTAGCTAATGTTTAGCATCCATGGGTGGATCTTGCCTGCAGCAATATCTTTTTTTTTTTTAAGTACTTCCTTCATTTTGGGTACTGCAGGATACTCCAGGGTCATCCATGCTCATCTTGTATGTTCCCTGTGCCAGCCCTAAAAGGAGCTCTTTCTCCAAGGAGCATGTGTAGATGCTTTTTAAATTCTCACATTTACAAAGTGGTTTCTGGAGTGTGAGAAATTTGATTGCTGCCCCTTTGCTCTTGCCTTTCCTCCTATTGTAAATACCCTACCTGTAATATTCCATCTACTACCCTAGAGCAAAGCCTTTTAAGACCTAGATCACATCCTAATTCACGTTCTCTCAGAGTGGATGAGAATCTTTAATTCTCAACTGATCTTGAATAATCAATTTCCTAGCAGTTGTAGGTTGTACTATCCAAATTACCGTGATAACTATCTTGTATTCATGAATTCTTTTGTATTATCCAGCCAATCAAGATAAGGACACTGTCTTTTCTTTTGCCCTCCCTAATGCCTGGATGCATGTAAATGCTCAGAAAATGTTTGAGATTGCTCCAGAGTCAAGCAGCTTACATCTTTAATTATGGTAGCTTACTAAGTAAAACCTAATGAAAGCTCTGCTGGATAAACAGCTCTGTGATCCTGTCCTATGGTCAGTAATAACGTATCTGACACATAGGGTAATACTTCTCCTTAGGAATTGATACTGGCATAGATTGTATAGCTTTACTAATTGAAGATTGGTGAAGTAGCTTAAGCAGACTCATTGAAGCATCTGTTTCTACCTTTTCCATGCACTTCTGGCTTCTGAGCCCAGCATATTACCCAGCTTATTCTGGCCCAGATCATGAATGAAACCTCCCTGTTGCCAAGTCAAATGGACATTTGGATCCTCTTTTTATTTGACCTCTCTGAAGCATTCTCCTCTATTGACCATTCTCTCCTTGCTGAAATAGTCTTCCTTTTGCTTCCCTGGCACTATATTCACTTTATTTTCTTCCTACTTTGAATACTGTTTCTTCTTGTTCACTCTTTTTTTGCCCTTTTCTCCTCTTCTATCTAATGTTTGTTTAATGAAAAATTTCAAAGGAATAACTAATTGAACATGAGTATACCCACCACTGTGTCAACAGTTGTTAACATTTTGCCATATTTATTTGAGCCATGTATTTTCTTTCCTGACCATTTCAACCCAAATTACAGACATCCCAACACTTCACCCCTAAGTACTTAAGCGTGTATCTCCAAAAAAGGACATTTTTCTGTATATAACCCCAATATCATTGTCTCCCTTGGTGAAATTAACTATAATTCTGTAGTATCATTTGCTTTCCAGTCCAGATTAAGATTTACTCCTTTGTCTCAAAAATGTTTTTATAGCTGTCTTTAATCATCCAGAATCTAGTTGAGGGTCATTCATTGTGTTTGGTTGTCAGTGTCTTTTAAGTGTCATTTAAACTTTGATCATTGAGTCAGAGTGGTAACAGCCAAAGCTTTCCATTTTTAAAATGGGTTTTTTTCTTTGCAGTTAGTAAGCAATTTGTGAGATAACTTTGGCACCGTGTGAGTATCCATTTCCTCACCAACCTTTCACAGTGTTTTTAACATCCATTAATGATCCTTGCACTCTACTATCAGTGTCTAATATATTTGCAAATGACATATTTCATATCTGTTTTGAAAGAGATTTTGAAGTTTTTGCAAACTTTCATAAGCTGTTCCCAGCTAGTATAGCTTAAGCCAAAGATCTGCTTAATCTCAAAATTCATTTTTCAGTGAACAACTTTAGAAAGTATTGATGCAAAAGAAGCATGTTTAAAATGGTAAATTATTTTTCTTTGTGTTTCAGGTATGTTGGTAACCTTTCCAGAGATGTGACAGAAGCTCTAATTCTCCAGCTTTTTAGCCAAATTGGACCTTGTAAAAACTGCAAAATGATTATGGATGTAAGGGTATTTTACTTAGTTAATTTCTTCTTTTTTATACGTTACTTAAAGCCATTATTTCCAGGAACTCTTAAATTAGTTTGTAAAATCTAAATTCATAGCGATTTTAGTGAATCTATAATGAATTAGTTTTGGTCACTGAGTTTGTTTTACTAAATAAAAGGAGAAAGAGAATAGAATAGACCTTGTCATTTCTAAAGCAAATGTCTAAGGCAAATGAGAACTATACGTAGGCTCTTGTTTTAAGGTACATCAGGGCATCAGAATTGTTTATTTTATATGTAGTGTAAATTGGTTAATGTAGAAATCAGTTATTTTACATGCATTATCAGAAATCCTCAACAGAAACATAAAACAAATGTTATTCCCATTTTGTGTATGAAGAAATGACATAAAGCAAAGATATAAGTCCAGATCGATATACCTAAATATTAGTCCTCTGCATTGGTTTGCATGTTGCTAGTCTCTCTCCCTATCTGGTTCATTGTAGATATTTCCCTGGGGAAAAAAATCACTAGGCAGATTGTTAATGGCTGCTTGACCTACAGAAAAAACTAGTTAGATTGCCTTTGGCTGGCACATTCAAAGATTTACATTAACAATTTTTTAAAATTCAAATCTAAATTCTAGTCTGTTCACACTTTTGGACTGATATTCATTCACATTTATGAATTTCACGCTCCCTTGGAGTGTAAAAGCTGATACTATATATGCTTAGATTTTTTTATTTAAAAAGTTACGATTTTTTTCTGGGTACGAATTAAGTGAACATTATTTTTTATTCGTTTGCCATACTTTTAAGCGCAAGCTTCTTTTTGTAAGTGTATTCTGATGCCTGTCAACATTGATCTTTGTTATAGAATTCCCACTAAGCGTAGCAGTTGTTTGAATTACACAGTTTAAAAAATACATTTTTATATTGTTTTTTAAGTAAAATAATAGATGGTCCCAAAGTCATGAATTTTCTGGTTGCCTCCTTACTCTAAAATTCTTAAAAATCTTTGCCAGTGACATTTTTAAACCATTAATTGTACATGAAACAAAATAATATATTTATTCTAGTAGCTTTGTAGTCTTTTGGATTTGTTTCTTTTAACAGTTTGCTTAGGGATGATGGAAAGAATTAAAAATGGACTATAATGTAAATTGGCATTTTACACTTTTAAGTATAAGATATCCAGTGTTTTTTCTCCTTCTTTAATTTACAATAAAATTTCCAGGCTTCATTTATCATATAACCTGAACTACCTGGAACACTGGCAGCAAAGAGGAGAGAATTTTTAAAAGGCTTCTAAGCAGGCAAAAACTTGATGACAGAAAGTCCATATTCTAAAGCTCATTCTGAAACTTTACTGAGGGCTCATATATATAGTATAATATAATCTGTTGAAGAAGATAACTTTATATAATAATAATTCATTTTTTTAAGTGATTACTTCATTATCTAAAAATTTACTTGTGGAAGGGACCCTTCATTCTCCATGGCCTGATGCCTGAGACATTGTATAAAACTTGGCAAAAAAAAATTTTTTGCTTGATTTTCAGGAATTGGGAGTATAAAGCTTAAAAATGGCTTTTGTGTTTCTTCTCCAACAGACAGCTGGAAATGATCCATATTGTTTTGTGGAGTTTTATGAGCATCGTCATGCAGCTGCAGCACTAGCTGCTATGAATGGGCGGAAGATAATGGGTAAGGTAAGCTGTCATAATTAAAGAAGGTGACTTGTGCTGGAAACTTTTATATACAGTTTCGTTTCCTTTTTAGATTATATTCACAGCAACAGGACAGTTATTCATATTTAATATAGAAAGGATGGGATAGAGCTTTAAGAGGACAGAGGCCTGTGTTTATGTTAATATTTTCCATGATGCAATGTACATGATAAAGACAAGTATTTGTTTACTAAAGCTTGGATGAAATGGCTGGGAATATTGGATGCTAATGGGGAGGAGTGAAAGAGGAAAAAAGTTACTGATACTTTAAGTTAGAAAAGATTAATTGCATGTTAACAGAGAAGTATATAAATTAGGATTTGTCAACATTGCTTGTATAAGTGTAGGTTAAAAGATTAGTATTGAAGCTGACCAGAACTGTTATCCCCTTGAATGTTTCATCTCAAACATATACCTTCCTATGTGATCCTAGATGTAAATCTAATAATATCTGATTTTGAGCTTTATTTTTATGGAGTATAAATGTAGAAAAATTTTTTTTAGGAAGTCAAAGTGAATTGGGCAACAACTCCCAGCAGCCAAAAGAAAGATACAAGCAGTAAGTATATTTTATACTCTTTGAACCTTTGTTTATATTGTACACAGTAGTTTTATTGTAAAGCATATAAACATCATACGTATTTGCAGTAATGTTTTGATCGTTATCCTAAGATATGATTTAATGTGTTTGTGTTAATAAATTTAAGAACAAATCTAATCTTTGTCATCAGGTAGTACCGTTGTCAGCACACAGCGTTCACAAGGTAATTGTATCTTCTTAAACATAAAATGAAATCTCTTGAAAAGGGTATTCACTAACCACCTGAAGTTTTTTTGTTTGATATTGGGGGGAGGCGGGAGGGAGGGGGTCGTATTTCTATTTGTCTCTCTGGCAGTATTTTTCCCCCTTCTTCCCAGTGTTGACCCAGTGTGGCTTGTCCACTACTTTGGTGCTATTTCAAGCTCTCTGACCCCCTTGATAGCAGCTGATGTCTTAGAAATACTTTCATCAACTAAAGGGCAAGGTACCCTGCTTCCTTGAGGTCACGATCTATGCTTCATACCCAGATCTTCAGAATGCTTGAGTTGCTCCTGAAACTGTGTTTCCCAAATGGCAACCCAATATGTTGCTTAAGGCCTGCCAAATAGGGGTAACTTTTCTTTCCAAATATACTTTATCAAAATTTGTATATATGTCCATTTTGAAGTGTTGGTTCAACTATTTTTAAGTGTTTTGGGTTTTTTTTTTTTTTTTTTGAGAATTGTCTTTTTTAAAAAACTTCAGATATGGGATCGTATTTCTCTCCAATGCTTTTTTAATGACTGATATAAAGTGAAGGGATTACTGTTTTCATTCTGTTGCCTTCAGTCTTAGTTCACTTGCACATGGATTCACATAAACTGAATGGTGTAATGTCTGGGCAACCAAAACTGTTGGCTTTTGAGAAAACTGTCAAATACTTTAACATCAAACTGTTGCAATGCAAGGTATTTCTTTGATTGTTCTTCACAAAATATGGTTAAACCAAGTATATCATGTAGCTAGCTTCAGTAAATTGTCTTAACTGAGGCCAATCTAGTCTGCATAACTCACAATACCACTATTGTAATTTGTAAAGCCTTAAAATAGTGGTAAGCTGAATAAAAGTAAATAATTACTATTAGCATGGTAATTAAGTCATTAAATTTTTTACATTACTTAAACTTGTTATGTATTATTAGTTTATATCCTTAGAGCAGTATAGTAATTGGCTGTCAGAAATATAACTGTCGGTTTCAAGTTAGGTATATCACAGTTTTAGGAGAATCTTTACGTATTGTCACCTTGGTTCATTATGTTTTAAATTGATAGGATTTGTATAGCTATAGGATAGTGTTTTATGTATGCTTTACTGTAACCCACAAATTATTTTAAGAATACTTTATTGAATAGATTTTAGTCTTTTTTAAATTCTAAAGTTCTATTTTTCTTTTCACTTCCCCTTCCTTCCCTTTATAAGATCATTTCCATGTCTTTGTTGGTGATCTCAGTCCAGAAATTACAACTGAAGATATAAAAGCTGCTTTTGCACCATTTGGAAGAATATCGTAAGTAACAGAAGATAAATTTAGAATGCTTTTAATTAGAAGCAATCCTATATAGAAGTAATTTGAAAATAATTCTATTGTGAATTTTGAGCACTAATTTTAACACTTGAATATAATGTATTATGTTGTTTAGAGACTGTTCAGGTAGATAACAGCAAAAGATTACTTTCCCATTGATGAACAAATCTTTGGTCTTTAATTTTTAAATCCTTTTTCAGTTAGCATTAACTTCAAACAAACATATTTGCCATTGTACATATTATAGTTTTTTATATAGGTGTCTTTCTAGCTTGGTCATAATCTTTAGTAAACTTGTGCTATGACTAAGGAATTTAGACCCTTGGGCACTTCTATGATACCATGCATTTTGTGTTAATACGTTTTTTTTTAAAAAAAGAAACCTTAACAGTCCAACCTAAAAAAGTTATTAAATGACATTTCTTAGAAATTTACCTTTTTTTTTTAAACTTTTAAAACAATAATGTCTCAGTATTTTGTGAAGCACTGTCTTGCTTGTGTTATTAATCATACATTTTAGGCCTTTTGTAAATAGCTCATTCAAAGTAGCATTCATCATAGAAGAACTTTATTATTTTGAAAAGTATACCATATTAGAGTGAGAATAACAAGTTGATTATAGTGCTTTCTTAGAATAGAAGCAGTTGTTGAATTTAGAATTTTTTAGGGCTTCTGGTTGCTTTTATTATTGTTCTAGCTAGAAGAGTAGTAAAAAGGAAATCCTAGCTGTCATTTGGTTCGATGAACAGATCACCAGCAGAGATAAGACGATGAGGAGTCTGGAAAGTAATTGCCACTAGTGTTAGTGATGAATTTAGGGAGTTTTCATTTGACGAGTTGTAGTTCATTGGTAAGAAGATGACGAAACATAATGACAAAGGAATGGCTGTAAATGAGGGGCCAACTTTAAAGGCATTCACAAGATTAGGGTTCATAAATGGACTGTGGTGTTAGATGACATTTTTCTTTGTGAGAACTGATTAGGAAAATAAGGAAGGTTTTAATTTCTTGGTTGTTCCTCTTAATCTGTCGCAGGGTTTTGCTAATGTAGCTTGCTTTCAAGTATCTAGACAAACATTTGGTCTCTGAAGGGCTCTACAAATCTCTGTATGGAAAATTTTGTGTATATTTTTATTTTGGTGTGGAAAATCCTTGTAAGTTTCCTTTGATTGTCAGAGTAGTCATAGAACTAAGAACCCTGATCTAGATCTTTGACTGCTCCTTCCTCAGAGAATCCTTTCAGCGAGAAATGAATAAGAGTTGATTATATTTTCAAGGCTAAGGCTTCCTGAAACTTAAAACTTTAAGAAGACAAAACTTTTCTGACTTTTGTTAACAGATTAAGTAGCCATTTTCTCCCGTGCTTTCATTTTGGTTGAAGTAGCTTTTCTGAAAAAGCACAGGTATTTTAGTTAAGGATTAGATAAAATTGTTTAACATTTGGTTGGTTTAAGGTAACTGACATTTAAATTTTAGTAATTTCATTACCTTTAATTATGGATCAATAATTTGTTTTTGGTAAATATGTTGGTATCATCTTTTTAGACTGTAGATTTTCTTATAGCCCTCTATGATTATTGGTATGAATAGTATTTGTTTCTTGGTAAGGCCTTTCTCTAAGTTTTATAATTTTTAGTAGAGATTACACATGTCTGAGCTTTAGGCTATACAAGGGGTTAGCTTTCCTAAATTTAAAAGAACCATTTGGCTGGTTTTTGTTTGTTAAAGGAGATAAACTGATAACTATCTTGTAGGGTTCTCATGAGATGTTCTCTGTAGAGTGCCTATAACAGTGCTTGGTTTACAGAAGGTGTGCAATAATGGTGGCCTATTAGAATATTTAGTATAAAAACTATTGTAGTACTTTCCATAATTTATACAGTTGAAACTTTTCCTGTTCCTTGAGTTTAGGATAGCATGGCAAATTTTGGTATAGAAGTGAATCAGCTACCAAGTTAAATGCACGTGTGTGTACCATACAGATAATTTAATAAATATTTTTACATATTGAGAAGTGACTTGCATTCCTTATCCCTTTTCACCATCACCTTTTTGTCCTGTTGACCCTAAACACTTAACAAATCACTCCTAAAATGACCTAAAATATGGTTATATATACTTTAATATAAAATTACATTGCATGGTTTTCTGACTTGGGTTTTTGTTGTGAAAGTGCCTGTTTTGTTCATGTGTCCTGAAAGAACAAGCATTGTGACATACCTGGCTAACTTAAAAGCAGATTGCCTGTGAAGCACAGTTTGAGTCCAATTTTTTGAGGTATGGAGTTTTAGCTATCATGGCTGGGTTTTTACTCAATCTCAAATAATAGGGCTCTGGTTATTTTGCAGAGTGTCTCTGAAGAATGGACAGAATTGCCCTGGCTAACTACAAGCTACGGTTCACAGTGGATAAATGTTGGCGTGCTTTTTTACTTTCTGACTTTTTAAAATTTTGCTTTTATATCTTGTAGTTTCCAATCAATCTTATATGATTGCTATTATAAAATTCAGTATAAAATCTTTTGTTGTAAAGTTTAAAGCTAAAGTGTGTGTCTAGTAGTTTTCTTCAGTGATTTAACTTTTCTGAAAATATCAAGTTCTCAAAATTATCAGTTTACCCATAGTCCAAAAGGGGGGTATAAATTAATCTGAGAAAATGAAATAACTTAATTAACGTAGGGAATTATACCTTTTTCATTCTTTTAGTTTCCAGTTTTCTATTTTAATTTTTTAATGATTAGGTAGAACATAGTGTCAAATAGCAAATGTAAAATTGCATGGTTAAAGAAAGCCATTCATATAATATGCCTTGTCAACCCTGTAAGTGGTTAAATAATTCATGTGAATAGCTGCTTTCACCATGCTTAATATTTGAAGTTTAAAAAAAATTTTGAAGTGGGAGGAAATTTCTGTACAATGTATACATATATATTTAAGAAGTTATTGATTTGCATGTTTATAAAAGTAAGCCTCGCTTGCTAATACGTAATAAATTTTATAGAATGAACAGCGAATTTGCATTAAAGGTTCACTTTAATGAAGGTGAAACATGAAAATGAGTTATGTATGAAATTCTCACTTTATATCCAGAGAACAATTTGCAAATCTAAACTTCTGATTGTTTCTGATTTCAGAGATGCCCGAGTGGTTAAAGACATGGCAACAGGAAAGTCTAAAGGATATGGCTTTGTCTCCTTTTTCAACAAATGGGTGAGCTCAGTAAGAAGTGTATGTGTAGTGCTTTAAGAGTGGAGAATGAAAATACTCTGTTTTAATTATTAATCTTCCATCTGCCGTATGTTAATGTCATTGATAGTTAGTACTCTCATTTGGTAATTTGGTAATTTGGTAAAAATCATACAACTGAATCAGCTGGTTGCACTTCCGATTTCATGGTCACACTTTAAATGAATATTCAGTACTGTCCTTACAAATCTGTTTCTCTAGTAAGCATTTATTTAGCACCCAATGCATGCAAAGTACTGATAAAAAAAAGTTTTTGAAATACAGGAAGTAAAGACGTTAAAATTATAGTCAAAAGTAGATATTAAAAATCTCATTTATGGATTTAATACATTATCTCCCTGTTATATGACCACAGTAATTTAAAAGTAGCTAATAGAAAATGTTTCAATGTATGGGGACTTCTTTTTTTTAAATTATATGTTAATGTATTTGAAGACTTCTTATCATTTGTTTCTTTCATTCAGCAAGTATTTACTGAACACGAATTTGCACGGGCTTGAAATTTCTCTTTTTTGCCGACAATAGGAAGGATAGTGCAGTTTGTCAAATGGAGATATGAGGAGAGAGTGTATAAAGAAGGAAGTGGCTCACATTTAGTGTGACAGCTAGATAAAATCTTCGGAATATCCTCCATACAATATAATCCTGTGCAGTTGATTTTTTTGGTTTTTTTATTGTACTTTAGATGAAGGTTTACAGAACAGACTAGCTTCTCGTTAAACAATTAGTACACATATTGTTTTGTGATACTGGTTACCAGCCCCACGACATGTCAACACTCTCCCTTCTCGACCTTGAGTTCGCTATTACCAGCTTTCCTGTCCCTTCCTGCCTCTAGTCCTCGCCCCTGCGCTGGTGTGCCCCTTTAGTCTCGTTTTGTTTTATAGGCCTGTCTAATCTTTGGCTGAATGGTGAACCTCAGGAGTGACTTCATTGCTGAGCTAAAAGGGTGTCCAGGGGCCGTACTCTCAGAGTTTCTCCAGTTTGTGTCAGGCCATTAAATCTGGTGTTTTTTTGTGAGTTAGAATTTTGTTCTACATTTTTCTCCAGCTCTGTCCGGGACCCTCTATTGTGATCCCTGTCAGATCCCTCAGTGGTGGTAGCCAGGCACCATCTGGTTGTGCTGGACTCAGTATGGTGGAGGCTGTTGGCAGCTATTATTTTAAAAAAAAAAAAAAAAAAGAATGAGGAGCTCTAAATATTAATTATGAAAAGATCTCTACAGTATATTGTTCGGTGGAAGGCTAATTTGTATGAAAAGGAAGGGAATGTATTTGTGTGACATACGTATGTATGTGTGTGTGTGCGCTTGTGTGTGTGAGAGAGAGTGAGTTTCCTTTTTCTCTTGCAGGGACAAACAAGAAACTTATGATAGGGTTTCCTGCTTGGGTAGGTGGGTTATGATAAGATATATAGGGGCAGAGAGGGAAGCTTCTGTCACTGTGTTGCACTTTCTGATGTCTGAACTTTATAAATGTGTTACTTATTCAAATAATTAAATAAAAAATTAACTCTTCAACTATGATAACTGAAGGTTCAAAACAATCAAAGATATCACACTTTCAAAAATATAGGGGTATATAGTGGGAGAATTCATAGGCACTGATCTTGGAGTGTACACCAAGATTTCATTAACCTTGGATTTTATTGTGTTACCTTTATGTTATGACTGTAGTTGTGTGCCATCGAGTCAATTCCAACTCATAGCTATCCTATATGATGGAGTAGAACTGCCCCATAGGGTTTCCTATGCCATAATGTTTATGGGAGCTGTGGTGGGTTCAAACCGCAAACCTCATAGTTAGCAGATGAGCGCTTAACTGTTTGCACCACCAAGGCTTCTTATGTTATGACTAGTAGTTGTCGATATTAAGTATAGAAACACTGTACCTTTTCTGTTAGAGTGCCTTAGGATGAGACACTATACCTTTTCTGTTAGAGTGCCTTAGGATGAGACATTACAAGTTTTTGATAGTATGAAATGTATTTTAGGAAGACATTTCTTAGTTTAGTAAATGGAGTGTGTGTGTGTGTGTGTGTGTGTGTATGTGTATAAATATAGTTTCCTGTTGACTCCAGGTCAGATTTACAAACATCAATTTTTGTAATATGCTATGAGGTAGTGGTTCCTTCTGGGGTTTTTGTAAAATACATCTGTTTGCAGCTATGCCAGATAGTGTCAGACTGTCATGTTTTTCTCGTTCCTGTGTCTGTGCATTGGAACTAATGTCCAGTGTCCCTCACTATGAACTTTTACTATCCAGATACTTGCTGCAACAGCTTGTAACCATTTTTGCCCAAAAATCACTATCCAAATAAAAAATCTGCTCTAAAAATGTTTACATGGCTCATAAGTCCAGGCAAGAAAACGTAGAATGTACTGTAATTGTAGTCAGCTATTCTCACAGTAAGATCATATCATTTAAATGTTTAATGCATCATCACTATCACCTTCCTTATATGAAGTAAAAATATCTTCTAAGATAGTAGAAAACCTGCAAAGAAAGTAGGTAAGCCTAAGAGGTTGGGAAAAACCTATGCATTAGAAGAAAAGTTGGAAATGATAATACATACTGAGAGGTGAAAAGATGTAAACTTGACTAAGTAGGTGTCCCATATACCATTCATAGCATTGTTTTTTCTGTGAGATGAGTAAATAAAAACTATGAGAGTGTAGTTGGTTCTGAAAACTTTACTGTATTTCTCAATGTAATATTTTGGAAAGGTGGAAAAATACCTTGTACAATGGATTGATAGCCACAATTAATGTGTGTTCCTTGTAAGATTGATACATAGATTTTCAGATTTTGCTGCTATTTGAAGAAGTAGATTTGAGTTTTTGGGTGGGCTGTAAACTCATTTTTTACCATTTCAAATTTTGGAATATAGACTCCTCTATAAAAAAAATCACTGCTGAATGCATATTTAATGTAAATAGAGTCAAATAGCAAAGGATGTCTGCGTATAGTCTCTGGAGTCAACCAGAGATGGATTTGAATCCTGAAAGTTATTATGATAGATGTAACTTTGAGTAATTTCATTTTCCTGAGTCTGTATGTCTGCTTCTGTAAAATTTGTGAAATGATTGGCACTCTTTGGTGTCATGCAGTGCTGTGGCCCTGATTGCAGTAACCCTCGACTCCATTGCCTCTCCACCTGTGTTGTGCACGCTAGGCAAAACCCTAGTACTGGTTGAACTCAACTTCTTTGCCTGCTCTGAAGTAACTGAATATTGCTGGAGAAAAATCATACAACTGAATCAGCTGGTTGCACTTCCGATTTCATGGTCACACTTTAAATGAATATTCAGTACTGTCCTTACAAATCTGTTTCTCT
>NW_004443940.1:12603201-12617458 GCF_000243295.1 Trichechus manatus latirostris
CATACAACTGAATCAGCTGGTTGCACTTCCGATTTCATGGTCACACTTTAAATGAATATTCAGTACTGTCCTTACAAATCTGTTTCTCTAGTAAGTTTGAATTCATGGGATCTATTTTCCTACTCCTTTTTATCTCCTCAAATATCCCTCACTTCTTTTTACCTTATTATTCTGAGCTGACAACCTTATCTCTTGCTTCACTGAGAAAATAGAAATAATCCTGCAGGAATTCCCTCATCTTTCAACCACCAAATCTACATAAAATGTATCATCTTCCCGTCTTTCTCCTATTTCAGTAGAGGAAAGGTCTTTTTTGTCAGATCACTTATAATTGAGATCTCATCTATCTTGCCTTTTCAAGGACTGATCCTGAGCTTATTCTTTTTTTTTAATAACAGCTTTATTGAGATATAATTCACATACTATAAAATTCACTCATTTATAGTATATACTTCAGTGGTATTTATATATTCACAGAGTTGTACAGCCATCACCATAATCAATTTTAGAACATTTTCATCACCCTATTAACGGTCACTACTTTTTTTTTTCCTCCATCTCCCCAACCCCTGAAACAACTACTAATCTATTTTCTGTCTCTGTAGATTTGCCTATTCTGAACAGTTCCTATAAATCAATTTATGTAATATGTGTTGTGCTTGTTCTTGCTATACTGTGTCATCAGTCTCTCCCTCTCCACTGGATCATTCCTGTCAACCAAAAAGACATGTTCTAGTATCTGTCAGTTAAAACCACACTTAATCCCGTATTTCTTTCCTAGCTATATTCTCATTTCTCTGCTGTGTAATTCAGAATTAGATTTCACCGAAGAGTTGTTCACATAAGCTTCCAGTTCTTCATCTCCCATTCATAACCACCACCACCCACACACCCCATAAAAGTTTTTTGTGAGTTGTCATGTTTGTTTCCTAGGGCTACTGTAACAAATTACTGCAAACTGGGTGGCCTAGTACAATAGAAATTTATCCTTTCATGGTTCTGGAGGTTTGAAGTTCAAAATTAAGTTTTCTGCTATGAGTCAGAATCAACTCAATGGCAGTGGGTTTGGTTGTTTTTGTTTTGTTTTTTGTTTGCAGGACCATGCTCCCTCTGAAGGCTCTAAGGAAGAATCTTTCCTTGCCTCTTCCTAGCTTCTGGTTGTTGCCAGCAATCCTTGACGTTCTTTAGCTTTCTAGATGTATCACTCGTTTCTGCCTCCCACTTCACATGGCCATCTTCCCTTGGTGTGATCCAGTCATTGGATTTAGGGCCCGCTTAATGCAGTATGACTTTAATTAATTATAACTGTAAATACCCTATTTCCAAATAAGGTCACATTCACAGGTACTCGGGGGTTAGATTTCAATATATCATTTTGGTAAACACGTTGCAACTCCCAACAGTAGTTAAATATCTCCTGGAGTTCAAACTGGTTAGTGTAGTAAACAATGTTTGTTTTACAAATATACATTTCCTTTTTACACTTCTCAAGAAAAGCTTTTAGCCTTGAATTTGCCTCTGTTCCCTTACTGGTAAGCTAAGCCTACAGTTGACGTGTGCATTCCAAAGCTATATCCCCATTTACTTTTCAACCCACTCTTAAGTTGTTTTTTGCTCTGACTTTCAGTAATACCAACACTACTCTTCAAAAGGAGCCCAGGTGGGACAAGCAGTTTGCGATTGGCTGCTAACCTAAAGGCTGACGGTTTGAACCCACCCAGTAGCTTTGCAGAAGTAAAGGCCTGGCGATCAGCTTCCGTAAAGATTATAGCCAAGAAAACCCTGTGAAGCAGTTCTACTTACACATGGGATCGCCATGAGTCGGTTGCCGACTCAGTGGCTGCTAACAACTCTTTTCAAAGTCACCAGTGATCTCTATCTATTGACCTGTGTTTCTTTGACTCCTTATAATACACTTTTATGGGTTTCTTCCTTCCTACTGGCTACTTCTTAGTCATCTTAATTAGCAGTAAATACTTCCTTTACCCAGTTTTCAAATTTTGCTGTTTTTCAGGGCTCTGTCCCAGACCTTCTTTTCTGTCTTTAATCTATTTTCTTGACACTGAATTTTATATCTCCAACCCAGTCTACTTCTCTGTGCTCCACACTTACCAACAAATGATCTCCATATAGATGTCTCACAGACATCTCAAACTTAACATGTTGTCTTAGTTACTTAGTGCTGTGATAACAGAAATACCACAAGTGGGTTGCTTTAATGAACAGAAATTTACTTTCTCATACTTTAGGAGGCTAGAAGTCCAAATTCAGGTGCCCGCTTTAGGGGAAATCCTTGCCTCAGCTTTTCTAGCATTCTTCTCAGCATTTCTTGGAGATTTTCATGTGGCATCTATCTTTTCCCCCATTCATCTTTGCTTGCTTCAGTGCCTAATCTGCTCTTTTCTGTCTCAAAAGTGATTGGCTTAAGACACACCTTATACCATTATGGCCGCATTAACTTAAAACTCTATTCCCTAATGGACCACAACTACCACAGCCTCCACCGGGCTGAGTCCTAGATGGTGCCCGGCTATCACCAACAACTGCTCTGAAAGGGATCACAATAGAGGGTCCTGGACAGAGTGGGAGAAAAATGTAGTACAGAATTCAAATTCACAAAAAAAGACCACACTTACTGGTCTGCTAGAGACTGGAGATATGGCCCCCGGACACCCTCTTAACTGAAGTCACTCCTGAAGCTCACCCTTCAGCCAAAGATTAGACAGCCCTATAAAACAAAGAGGTCATTAAAAAGACAGGAAAGAAAAGACCAAAATGGATGTCAGAAGAGACTCTGAAACTTGCTTTTGAACGTTGAGTAGCTAAAGCAAAAGGAGGAAATGATGAAGTAAAAGACCTGAACAGAAGATTTCAAAGGGCGACTCAAGAAGACAGAGTAAAGTATTATAATGACAGGTGCAAAGAGCTGGAGATAGAAAACCAAAAGGAAGGAACATGCTCGGCATTCCTCAAGCTGAAAGAACTGAAGAAAAAATTCAAGCCTCGAGTTGCAGTACTGAAGGATTCTATGGGGAAAATATTAAACAATGCAGGAAGCATCAAAAGAAGATGGAGTCAATATACCAAAAAGAATTGGTTGACGTTCATCCATTTCAGGAGGTAGCATATGATCAGGACCCGATGGTACTGAAGGAAGGAGTCCAAGCTGCACTGAAGGCATTGGTGAAAAACAAGGCTGTAGGAATTGACAGAATATCAATTGAGATGTTTCAACAAACGGATGCAGCGCTGGAAGTGCCCACTTGCCTGTGCCAAGAAATTTGGAAGACAGCTACCTGGCCAGCCAACTGGAAGAGATCCATATTTATGCCTAGTCCCAAGAAAGGCGATCCAGCCGAATGTGGAAATTATCAAACAATATCATTAATATCATGTGCAAGTAAAATTTTGCTGAAGATCATTCAAAAAGGTTGCAGCAGTACATCAACAGGGAACTACCAGAAATTCAGGCTGGATTCAGAAGAGGACGTGGAACCAGGGATATCATTGCTGATGTTAGATGGATCCTGGCTGAAAGCAGAGAATACCAGAAAGATGTTTACCTGTGTTTTATCGACTATGCAAAGGCATTCAGTTGTGTGGATCATAACAAATTACGGATAACATTGGGAAGAATGGGAATTCCAGAACACTTAATTGTGCTCATGAGGAACCTGTACACAGATCAAGAGGCAGTTGTTCAGACAGAACAAGGGGATACTGCGTGGTTTAAAGTCAGGAAAGGTGTGCATCAGGGTTGCATCCTTTCACCATACCTATTCAATCTGTATGCTGAGCAGTTAATCCGAGAAGCTGGACTGTATGAAGAAGAATGGGGCATCAGGATTCGAGGAAGACTCATTAACAAACTGCAATATGCAGATGACACAACCTTGCTTGCCGAAAGTGAAGAGGACTTGAAGCACTTATTGGTGAAGATCAAAGACCACAGCGTTCAGTATGGATTACACCTCAACATAAAGAAAACAAAGATCCTCACAACTGGACCAATAAGCAGCATCATAATAAATGGAGAAAAGATTGAAGTTGTCAAGGATTTCATTTTACTTGGATCCACAGCCAACAGCCACAGAAGCAGCAGTCAGGAAGTCAAGACGCAGTGCATTGGGCAGATTGCTGCAAAAGACCTCTTTAAAGTGTTGAAAAGCAAAGATGTCATCTTGAAGACTAAGGTACGCCTGACCCAAGCCATGGTGTTTTCAGTCACATCATATGCATGCGAAAGCTGGACAGTGAATAAGGAAGACTGAAGAAGAATTGATTCCTTTGAATTGTGGTTTTGGCGAAGAATATGAGTATACCATGGACCACCAAAAGAACGAACAAATCTGTCTTGCAAGAAGTACAACCAGAGTGCTCCTTAGAAGGAAGGATGGTGAGTCTTACATACTTCGGACATGTTGTCAGGAGTGGTCAGTCCCTGGAGAAGGACATCATGTTTGGTAAAGTACAGGGTCAGCGAAAAAGAGGAAAACCCTCAATGAGATGGATTGACACAGTGGCTGCAGCAGTGGGCTCATGCATAACAATGATTGTGAGCGTGGCATAGGACCCAGGCAGTGTTTCGTTCTGTGGTGCATAGGGTCGCTATGAGTCGGAACTGACTTGACGGCACCTAACAACAACAACAACATAAAACAAATAACAGATGTAGTTCAACCATGTGTATGAGACTCACTGGGCATACCAGTCCCAAAGCAAAGACCAGAAGGCAGGAAGGGAAAGGAAAGCTGGAAGAATGGAAATGAGGAACCCAAGGTCAAGAAGGGGAGAGTGTTGACACATCGTGGCATTGGCAGCCGGTGTCACAAAACAGTATGTGTATTGTTTAATGATAAACTAATTTGCTGTGTAAACTTTCACCTAAAGCACAGTTAAAAAAAAAATCTCTTTTCCCAAATGAGATAACATCCCAGGTATATAGGAGTTAGGATTTACAACAAATATTTTGGAGGGGACACAATTCGTCCAAACATGTCTTAAAATGGAGTTCTTTGTTTCTTCCCCAAACCTGTTCCCTCCTCCCTCCCAGTCTTTCTCCCCATTTCAATAAATGACACCACTGTCCTCCCAACTGGCTCTTCCTTCAGATTACATCCAGTTACTGCATTAGTCCTGGCTGTCAACACTTTTGCCTAGAATATTTCAGTAATTTTATAAAGCATCTTTATTCTTTTACTACTGGTGTTCCTAAATCATTCTCCTACTGGCATTAAGAATGGTCTTCTTTTTTTAAAAAAAAAAAAAAAAACCGACTTTCTTAAAACAGATCATGACAATCTCTTACTCGGATGCTCTTCCTTTTGCTCACTTGATTTTACTGAAACTAATCTTTCACGTGTTTCTTTTAGATTCATACCAAGCTCTTTTCTACCTTAGCACCTTTGCAGTGCTTTTCCCTCTGCCTGGGCTTTCTTCCTCATTGTTTTGACTTGGCTGTCTCTACTCCTCTCAGTTGCAACTTAAATGTCATTTTAGAGAGACCTTCCCTAATCATGCTGTCTAAAGTAGATCCCCATGCCGTATTCTCTATCTCAGCCTTTTGTTTCTGCCATGGCACTTACCACAATGTACAATTACTTTATTTGTCCCCCAGAAGAATGTAAGACCCATGGTAGCAGGAGACCATGGCTGCCTTGTTCACCAGTGTATCTCTAGTGCATAACCTGATGCCTAGAACATAATTGTTGTTCAGTACTTACTTGTTGGATGAATGAGATACCAAATACTGTCATCTGAACTTGAGTCGTTAAACATGAACGTCATGGTAACTACTTCATAAGGGCTTTTGGACTCAGGGCTTTTTCAGATGATTAACATTCCCGGAATCTGACACCCAAATAAAATTTAAAAGCACCATTGCATTTTAGGAAAGCTGTCATATATTGTGTATTTCTTAAAGCATTTTCGTTCAGAGAACATTTGTGAAAAGCAACCATGAATTTTCTCTACTGCTAAAAGTTGTTTTAACATCAACTAATAGTGACTTCTTTGTCGTTTCTAATGTTGTGCGCAACAGGATGCTGAAAATGCCATTCAACAGATGGGTGGCCAGTGGCTTGGTGGAAGACAAATCAGAACTAACTGGGCAACTCGAAAGCCTCCAGCTCCAAAGAGTACATATGAGTGTAGGTGTATTGGAGAAGAAAAGGAAATGTGGAATTTTGGAGAAAAATACACTAGATTTTAAATGTGTTAGAGCTGTTCCCGGAGACTTATTGCAGAAATAGATGAGAAGCAAATCAAGACTACTGTTCAAAAATGTACTTAGTTTTCATTTTTGTAATTATAACAAATGTTATTCTCCGTAGTGTCAAGTCTCCTTTTAAAAATAGAGAATCTGGGTAATTTTTTAAGACATTTTTGGGGGAAGCTTAATCTTAAACTCAAATGTGATTATATAAGCAGTTTGGTCAGGGTAAATGTTATTAACATAGTAGTGTAGTTAATGCTGCTTTTGTCTTTTGGACATCTTATTTAATGAATTAAAGATGTAAAACTTTATCTCTCCCCAGCAAACACCAAACAGCTATCATATGATGAGGTTGTAAATCAGTCTAGTCCAAGCAACTGTACTGTATACTGTGGAGGTGTTACTTCTGGACTAACAGGTATGGGAGCTTTACCTGTGTGTCATCTTGAGATAATTTTTAAATTGAGAAGTTTAATATTTGTAGGATTATTATATAACTTAGTGTGAGTTTTTTTGTTTGTTTTTGTTTTTTCTAACAGAACAACTAATGCGCCAGACTTTTTCACCATTTGGACAAATAATGGAAATTCGAGTCTTTCCAGATAAAGGATATTCATTTGTTCGGTAGGGGTGATTCCCTCCTCCCTCCCCCCATATTTTTTAATATTTAGCTTAGAGGTTTTCTTAAAAATTTACTTTGGTTATAAGAAATAAGACATTTCTCTAGTACTTAACATATTTGTTGCTCTTCCTTTTTTATTTTTGCCCCCTCCTTTGAACACAAGGCCAGCAAAACCCATCCTTTAAGTTTCTCAAGAACTAGAAGATCTTTTGGGAAAAAAAATAGCAAAGAAAATGTGCCATTTTATTACTTCTTTTATGTGAGCTGCCTGTTTTTACCTCAAGTTCAGCTTGATTTTTAAAAGTAGATTTTATTCATATATCTTTTAAAGAATTTGTATTGGTAATTCTTAATATTGTTTTCAATAGGTTCAATTCCCATGAAAGTGCAGCACATGCAATTGTTTCTGTTAATGGTACTACCATCGAAAGTCATGTTGTGAAATGCTATTGGGGCAAAGAAACTCTTGATATGATAAATCCTGTGCAACAGGTAAGAGGGTTCTTGAATTTGGGAAGTAATTGCTGGGCTGATAATAAGGGTTATTTTTAAATGAAAGTTGTTGATAATCCTTGTTAATGAGTTTCTAGCTAAAATTATAGCATATAAGGGCTCTTCCTACATGTATTATAGTTCCAGAGTGGTGTTTCATGGATTGCAGTGGTGACATGATGAATGTGACTGCCTCATTTGACTCATGCTCACACAGTGGATTTTAAAATGCTCCAACAAACCTAACAGGGTATTAAACCTTTTTTTTAATATTTGATAGATTTATTCACATACTATTTGGAGAACTTTGAACAAGCATGTTTTACTCAACTGAAACAAAAATATAACTAAAAATATATTCAGAGCCTTAGCATTTTCTTTTAGATTTCGCTGCTTTTGTTTTTCCAGGCAGCTTTAGTGGTTCAAACCTATTCCCACAAAAATTTCTATGAGGAAGTTGTAAATGGAGCACGGAGGTGGGAGTAAGAAAATCCTAAGTATACAGGCTTTTCACTTAAATAAATTGAATATAAGAATAAGTACTCTTTCTGTCTTTCCTGTCTAAAGGAAACATTATACTGAGTTTAATATTATTACTAGGACATTACCTGCTGCCTTACAAAGGGTATGTGTTCAGAGCATCATGTAGAGTTATAACAGTATAACCTCACTTTTTTTTTTCTTAGCAGTCACTTAGTAAACTTGTTTATCCTGTCATTTTAATTGTAATGATGACTCTGTTATCTTATGGCTAAATATCTGTAGACTGTTAGGACTATTTCTATACAAATAACTTCAAATAATACTGACTAATCTGTTACAATTTTATTTAAAAGCAGAATCAAATTGGCTATCCACAAGCTTATGGCCAGTGGGGCCAGTGGTATGGAAATGCGCAACAAATTGGACAGTACATGCCTAATGGTTGGCAAGTACCTGCATATGGAATGTACGGCCAGGCATGGAACCAGCAGGGATTTAAGTAAGCACGTTTGCTCATTTCCTTTATTGACCTTAGAAAATGTCAGGAGCTTAGAACAAAAGCTTGAGTAATTAGTAAGTAGGTAGTGTGGCCCTCCGTCTAAAGCATACTTTTATTTAGCCTTTGAAGGAACTTCATTTTGTAATGGTTTTTAATTTACAGTTTTAAATGTTTCTCTTTAAAATTTTGCCTGAAAATACGTTGTCTTGAGGTAAAACCAGCATCATAAGAATTTTGGTGATGTTTGGTAATGAATCAACTAATTTTTTAGTAAGTAAAAACAGTTGTTAAGTGTTGTACATGACAGATGGTCACTTAGTAAGCCATTCTTGGATGCAGTTATTTTGATGCCAGTTTTATTCAATACGCTTTTTCTGTGCAAAAGCACTGATTCATACATTGTTTTATGGCAAGCTTCCTTATATACCCTGAATTAAGCAGTTTTACTTAAGTATCTGAAAAACTAGAAATAAAAGTACTTTGCAGTTATAAAAGAACTTTTTATTTGTAATATTGAAAAAAATCTGTCTGCTTACATATGCTAACAATTGTTTCAATTTCTTCTTTGAGTAATATAAATGCTAGTCTTACTATATCAACATATGTCCAACCCAGATGAGCAGTTTTCCTTTCTGAGATGGTAGGTAGTTTTCTGAGTTCAAAGGGGATAAATGTTTATAGATTAAGAGTATTAGCTGTAAATCCTAACAAAATTAAACTGCAAATTAAACATATGGGGATGCTTGTTTTTTAGGGGAAAAATCTTTTCCCTTTGTTTTCTGTGGCATAGCAATTGTTCTTATTTTTGGGTTTAAGAAAAAGTATGTTTCTCATTTCCCATGTGTTTGTTGTACTTATTTTTGGCAGTGCACTTTATTTTAATCAGTGGATTTCCCCTTCCCTCTGCTTCTTTCACATTCTCTACCAGTCAGACGCAGTCTACTGCACCGTGGATGGGTCCAAATTACGGAGTGCAGCCACCTCAAGGGCAGAATGGCAGCATGTTGCCTAACCAGCCTGCAGGGTATCGAGTGGCAGGGTATGAAACCCAATGAGAGAGGACTCCAGAATCTAAAGCCAGTGGCTTGAGGCTACAGGGAGTGTAGTAAAGCCGTTGTTTACTTAAAAGATTTATCAAATCAGTCAGTGCAAATGTCAGATACAATGTATTTATTTAAAAGATTCATTTTTTAATCATGAAATTACTTATCATCCACATTGTTTAAAAAGAAACAAGATGCTGGATGTCTGCCAATTTTTGCCTTCATTACCTTTTTTGATAAAGTTTCTCAGATCCTTGTTTCAAATACAAATGCAGGGATTGCTGCCACTTTTTTAAAATTAAGAGGCAGAAAATTGCACAATGTTGAACTTTTTTCCACTAAAGTAGTGCGCAGTTCTAGTTTGCATTCCTAATATCATTTAAAGCATGTAATATAAAGATGTAAAAAAAGAAAAACCAAAACTGTGCAGAGTCTAGAAGTTCTTTGTTATCTTCAGCTTGTGCACAATTCTGTTTTAGGTTTAAAAGAAAAAAAAAAAAGCATTGTTTGAGCTGTCTCATCTCTACTTTTATCCCTTTGGGGTTTTTAAATATAAATTATTAGTTTACATCATTTTTGTATCTACAGTTTTTCACAAATTTGTCTTGCCTTATTAAAGTTCTGTAAATTATACTTAAATGGGAAAAAATGATGTTCACTTAAATTTAAAACTTTTCTCAGATGGATTGATAATTGCATTCATTTTTTGTTTTCTATGAGAAGGTGCCTCAAGAATTCCCTGTTGGATTTGTTGAAAAGGATTTTTATCTTCTGTGATAAACTTTGCTGTGTACCAGGAAATATAAAAACAAAACCTTGTTACTAAAGAAAATCTCTGAAATGTGATAAGTTCTTATGAACCCATGTTAATTTCATGTGTCAACTTCTACATTTATGTGTATTATTTCATTATGTAAAATGTTTTAGCAATTTAATATTTTGCACAATTAGCGAACTTTGTATGTAATTTCCTTCTTAAAGGTATCATGCAGAGTTGACATGAGATTTATAAGGTTTTAAGTTGTTTGCATGTGAATATCAAATACACACTTTGGTAGTCTTTGAATACACAGTCATCTGCTTTTGTTTTTCAAGAATTTTGAGACATAAAATTGTATGTAAAGGAATATATTAATTTGCCATTTTCTAGTTAGATTTACTCAAAAAGAGTAAATCAACTTTAGTATGTACAGATGATAGCTGTGAAACTGTAGAATATCCTTATGTCAGGCTTGGGGTTTGTTGTGAACTCTATTATTAGCCTAAAGGACCAGCCAGGCAAAGCATTTTTAAAATGTTCAGAGGCCAAAAAACACTTAAAATCCTACCTCCTTAAAGAGCCTTCAAAGAGGAGAATCCTCAGTGCAATCATTATTTTTATTCTTTCGGTACCTGTTTTCCTGGAGTTCCCAATTTTATCATTTTGAGGTAGCTCCGAGCATTAAGAGGTTTAATCTTTGATGGCATTGTTCTAGTTTTGACATTTCTTGTACATTTCAGAGTCTTTTAGAAGAGGTGTGGGAGATTTTGTTTTGTTTTCAGCGAAGGTCACAAACCTTCCTTGACTCATAAAGGGCGAAGACTCCTCAGTATACATATTTGGATTGTTTTTTTTTTTTGTTGTTATTGTTTTAACACCTTCAGAGAACACCCAGCATTTTATTTAGGAACAGAAAAGGCCTGTGAAATCTTAAAGAGTTTCGTGGCCTGTTGTATCTTCCAGGTAGGAGCAAATGACTCTAAACTGGTCTCTAGAAGCCAATCCACTTCTAAACCAGAGCCCAGGAAAGACAGCTTATAAGTTTATAATTCTCTGGAGCTCAGTTCTATGCAGTTGTGCTGATGTTTCATTTAGTCACTGTGTATTTTTAAGTGTTGGTACATTAAAAGTTGCTTTATGGAAGATGAATGAATTTTTTAAATACTGGAAATTTTATTTCCTTGTTAACTTTTACAGATCAGGGTGTGCAACCAAAAGCAGCTTAAGTGAAATACTCTAAAAAAAAAAAAAAAAAAATCAGGAAGCTATTTTTAGATTCTTCTGGCTTATGTTTCTATTTTAGGACCCTCATTGCTTTCTCTTATTCAAAAATATTTTTATTTCCTTAACACCTTCTGGACTGCAGGATAAATTATTTGGGCATAAATAATTTAAGCAGAAGTATAATTTTTCTTTTATTTTGACTGTCTCAAGTAAGAACAGTTTTTATTAGCCAGTATATTTTCATATCACACAAATCTTAAAATGTACATTAACTGCTTTTTTTTTTTTTTTACATTAACTACTTTTTGAGAAGAAAGTGGTGTCATTATTCATGATGAAAAGGTTACTACTGAACAAATTCACATTTCAGGAACATTGTTAACTTCTATTTAAATCCTACTCTTGATGTTAAAACACATCATTTAAGGATTTTTTCAATCAAAAATCATACTGGCGTTAGTATCAGGTAAGGAAATTAAAATTTTTAAAATTGTTTCATTCTCTGCAATATGCGTTCAGATTTTACTTTAAAATACATCTGGTACTGTAAAGAACCTGAAGTCATTCACACTTAATGAGTCATTAATCCAGTATTCTTTACCCTGTTTGGATATTAAAGTTCCTTTATGTTTTCTATAGCCTTTGGGATCTTCTTGCAGTGATTATTGTGTGTGAGAATTTTCTTTTTTCTTTTTGGTCTAGCCATATTATATTAACTCAGCCAGGAGCCATGGTTTGCATTGGATTACTGTTTAATTCCATAAAGAACTGGCATTTTGCAGATATAACTAATTATGAAACAAAGGTCTCATTTTCGCTCTTGGTATTATCTCAACTGTTAAAAATGAGATTCACATTCTAGTTTTATTCTTTTGTCGCTTTGCTCATCTTTTTATGTGTTTGTTTCCTTTGAGAAGGCAGTTGATAAGAGCTAGATTGCATTTATAAAGGAAGTTAGGTTTTATCAACTGCGTAAAATGCTCTTGAGGCTACAGTTGAATTGGAAAAATAAAATGTGTTTATAGGAAATACAAAACCAAACCCTCTCAATGAGAGAGTGATAATTTCTAAAAACAACATTTATTTGTTGGGGCTTGTTGCATTTTATTTCAATCACTGTGTTTTGACTATTGTGTTTAGAACTTGAAGAACATACATACCTCCAAAACAATGATTTTTAATTTAATAGCCTTAGTAAATGTATGAGAATAAGTTTCAGTTGAGCAGGATATTCTCCCTTCATTTGGAAGACCTTAACTCATCTGGATATATAGTGAGGGGTAGCCACACTTGAAATCTGCGGGTATTAACAGAAGTATGTCTTGAATGACATTAAGTTATTAGACATTTCTATTTTATTCAAGCAGTTATCTGAAGTACTGGCTTCAGAGATATTTTTTGCCAAGATTGACCAGTAATTACCCTATAGCAAGCATGTCTAAAGTTGGAGGCTGAAGTTAGAATAACTAAGAAAGGAAAAAAGACTTCTGACTAAGGGTCACTCGGCCACTAGGTGACATGAGTCCCTGTATATAAATGGGAATTAAGCAGAACTTTGCATATGGGATAAATAAGATTCCTGGGTCCTTATCTTTAACCAGCTCTAGCATACCAACAGCCAGTCTTATATCTACCAGGCAGGAATGGTGGAGGATCCTTCCTTGGAAAACTAAACCACTCCCAAGAGAAGAAACAGATACATTTGTGGGTCCCCACCCAAAAAGCCAACTGGCCAACAATCCCCCTATAGTGAAGTACACCAGTAAGTAAGTAAGTCCTGCCCATATACACAACTCTTCCAAATAGGTTTTTAGTGCTTCACTTCAAATAGGGACAGCCATAGGTCATTAGAATTTTGTGAAAAACTTTGATCATGAAAGGTAGATCTAAACAAAAGCAACTGTCAGGAAGTAGAAAATATCCAATAACTATGTAATACCCTCAGATAAAAGAAAGTACTGCTTCAAGAATATATAGCAGGATACTAGTAAAATATAAGAAACTTAAAATATAAATAAATAAAGTGATGAGTAAAAGACAAGGAAATGCTCTAGAACAGAAATCAAAAAGGGCGGTGGGGAGGAGTTCCAGCAAAATGGCGCTCTAGGCAGAAGCACCATGCCGTCCCTCCACAGCAAAGATCCGAAAAACTAAGCTGAACAGAGAATACAACAATCCTGAAACGTTAAAACATCAAATGAAGAGATGAACTCTGCCAAGCACCAAATGGAGTGAGAAAACTGACAGAATGGAGAGTGAGGAGACATTCATGCAGAGGTCCCCTACCAGCTAACACAGCGTGGATCCGCCATCTTGGACTCCTATCGGAGACCAGCAAACGGGGTAGGAGAAAGCAGCCTCACGGAGCATCCAACGGGAGACAGAACAACCAGTAATTTGTGATATATGCTTTCTCACCCCCACCCTTCTTTCACCCCGACTCTGCTGCCTCTGCTTCCCATGGCCACAATCTCTTGACCGGGAAACACTGGCTGCTTGGATTCCACACACCTGAATGGGCCGGCTCTCTGAGTGCCAATTGTTGGCTGCTGGTGTTGCTTTTTTCCACTTCTTTTGATTTCTTCCTTACCTCTCACCACCTCCCCCTCCTTTCACTCAAATACCTGGCTCCGTGCGCCATCTTTGCTTCTTCCTGAGGTGCTGCAGAGCTCCGGTAATTTGTGATATACGCTTTCCCACTCCCTACCCTTCTTCACCCACACTCGGCCCCCTCTGCTTTCTGCAGACACAGTCTCTTGTACGAGAAACACAGACCACAATAGCTGGCTCTCTGAGTGCCATCCATTGGCTGTTAGTGTTGCTTTTTTTTCTGCTTCTTTTGATTTATTCCTTACTTCTCACCACCTCCCCCTCCTTTCGCTCAAATACCTGGCTCCGTGCACCATCTTTGCTTCTTCCT
>NW_004443940.1:12617558-12626065 GCF_000243295.1 Trichechus manatus latirostris
AAAGGTCATGGAAGCCCCATAGACACATCCAAACTCCCTGAGGGACTGAATTGCTGGGCGGAGGGCTCTGGGGACCATGGTCTCGGGGAACATCTAGCTCAATTTGCATGACACAGCTTATAAACACAATGCTCTACGTTCTACCTTGGTGAGTAGTGTCTGGTGTCTTAAAAACCTGTGAGCGGCCATCTAAGATACTCCACTGGTCTCATCCCTTTGGGAGCAAGGGACAATGAAGAGAACAGGATACAAGGAAAAGATCAGTCCAAAGGACTAATTGTCCACAGCTACCAAGGTCTCCACCAGACTGAGTCCAGTACAGGTAGATGGTGCCCGGCTACCACCACTGACTGCTCTGACCGGGATCACAACAGAGGGTTCTAGACAGAGCTGGAGAAGGCTGTAGAACATAATTCTAACTCACACAAAAAAAGACCAGATTTACTGGCCTAAAGGAGACTGGAGAAACCCCGAGAGGATGGTCCCCAGACACCCTTTTAGCTTTAGTGGTGAAGTTATCTCCGAGGTTCACCGTTCAGCCTGGGAGTGGACAGCCCCATAAAACCAAACGACACTAACAAGGTACAATAGTCTAGTGACAAGGGTCAGAAGGCAGAAGGGGTCAAGGAAGCTGGTGATAGGGAACACAAGGTTGAGTAAGGATATTGTTGATGTGTTGTGAGATTGTTAACCATTGTCACAGCGCAACATTTGTAGTAACTGTTACATGAGAAACTATTTGTTCTGTAAGCCTTCACCTGAAGTACAATTAAAAAAGGGGGGGGCGGGGGGAGGGAAGATCAGTTCAGGAGGTTTAATACTGAACCAATAGGAGTTCCAGGGAGAGAACCAAGAAAATAGGAGAGGTGTAATTTATTTAAAAAAACAATAAAAGAAAATTTATCTGATGAAATGATGAGTCTCAAGATAAAAAGGACTATTCAGTCATCACAGTAAAAAATTTTAAAAACCCATACTAAGGAATGCCACCATGAAATTTTAGAACACCAGACAAAACCATTCTAAAAGTTTCCATATAGAAAAAAAAAAAGATGTTCTGAAGATGAAGAACCAGTTACTGTCTAGTTGATTCTGAGTATGGCTACCCCATGTGTTAAAGTAGAACTGCTCCACAGGGTTTTCTTGGTTGTAATCTTCATAGAAGTACGCCAGGCCTTTCTGCCACAACACTGCTGGGTTCGTTTGAACCACCAACCTTTAGATTAGCAGTCAAACACAAACCATTTGTGCCACCCAGGATCTTAACTAAGAATAATACTGGTCTTAGATTCTCAACAGCAACATTGAAAGCTAAGGGATCAATGGGGGTACTGTCTTCAACAGCTTGAATGAATTATATATCCAGTTACACTCAAAAGTGATAATAAAATGCATTTTTAAACATGCAGATTTTCAAAAGATTTTCTTCTCATTTACTGGTTCTCAGAAAGCTACTGGATACGCTTTGTCAAAGCAAGAAAATATATGACCTGGAGTCTAGAATTGGAATCCAACACAGGAGAGAGAAAGTGGAGTCCTAGGATGAGAGCTGTGAAGCAGATCTAGCAGCCAGACCACAGTTGATTGAGGCTAGACCTATAGATTATCTGACAGGTCAGGCTATTTAGAAAGTTGTATAGTGGGACATTTTACAGAGCTGTGGAGGATGTTAAGACTTAAATGTTAGAAGGAAATCAGGCAAATGAAAAGCAGCATTGTATTAGAAAAAAATTATACAAGAAAGGAAATGTTTTCTTCCTAAGCCAAGTATATGTACTAAGATTATAATGTCATGGAAACACTGAAATTGTATTCAATAAAAAATTGAGAGGAATTCTATTAACAAAGAAGAGTGAGCTAAAATCCCCATCTGCCATAACATAAAACTGATAATATTTCAAATTGGTGAATTAAAAATGCATATTAGAAACATGGAGATAAACCAGAAAGGGAAAAAAAAAGTGCCTTAATTTCTTTGTTTGGAAAATGAAAATAGTACATAGAGGATTATAAGGTTGAGAAAGCACATATAAAACAGACTGCCTGACATTAAACATTCAAAATAGTAACCAGAAATATATTCTCACGGGAATTAATTATTCAACAGCAACTCTTTTCGGGGTATATGAATTAGTATTATGTGGCTTTGTCTTTAAGTCATTAGTTTATCTCCCATTTAATCACTTAAAAGGCTTATCAAAGAACAAGCAGTGCTCATGAAAATTGTAGGCAGGACTTAACGGCAAAAAGAGACTTGGCTTTGTGGATTTATCTTATATTCAGTTCAAGTCAGTTGTTTTATATGAGAACTTGGTAAGGGATCAAAAGATGAAAAAAATGCAAAAATAATTTTAAATGGCATGTAAACCTTGTGTAAAAGATGAAGCTTCTGATACTGTTGACAGCAGCTCAAGAGATGGGCTTTCCGTTTTGAAAGGGACAGAGTGGTCAACAACTTTAATTCCTATGCCTACAAGAAAAGGTAAATCTCTTTAGATAGGTTTCTCCAAAAGCTGCCAGATGCCTTTAAATCCTAAATTACCCAAAGAAGTTCTGACTTCCATAACCAGCGTTTTCTCACTTGTTGCACTACAAATAAAGCAGGGGCTAGGAAGTAGGGACTTTGCACCACTCTGCAATTCCACAGAGCAAATAAAAGGTCTTTTTGAAAAGTGTGAAATACCGTACTGAGGCAAAATAGTCAATTACATTACAAACCTAAATCATACTTTGAAGGGTAATGTTTTAAGACTCTTCATGATTATCGCTCCTCAGTTAATCCCCTAGAATTTGGTTCCAGGATTTGGAGAAGGAAGATTGCAGGCTCCTAGATATTTTTTTTTACAAAAGAACAGCATGGCTTTTTCTTTTTGGGGGCAAGGGATAAGACCATGTCCGTCTCCATTCTTGAAGACATTTTGGGCTAGGTAGATGAAGTCTTCCAAAGTGTGGCATATTAATTCAATAAAACTATCTTCGTGAAATACCATTTTAACTTACCTGTGTCACTTCAGAAGATTCAACTCAGTGAGAGCAGGTATCACCATGTCATGTTTCCAGATGAATTCACAACATGTAACATGGTGCCCTGGTGGCGCAGTGGTTAGGAGTTACAACGACTAACCAAAAAGTTGGCAGTTCAAATCCACCAGCCGCTCCTTGGAAACCCTATGGGGAAGTTCTACTTTGTCCTATGGGGTCACTCTGAGTTGGAGTCGACGCGACAGCAACGTTTTTGTTTTTTTTAAAGAAAAAAAAAAATAGTGCCTGGCACACAGCTGTACTCGATTTTTAAAATAAATGAAATTTCCAGGGTCTGGCAGTAACTCTAACTCTACCCATCTTTACAATGTTTACACTTCTGTTGTAACTGAATTTCTTGTATTCCATTCTCCACACAACCATGTAGTCTACAACCAATTTGTTCTTTGGCTGACTTACATATTGTAAGTCTGTTAATTTTACTAGAACGTGATTTGATCATTCTGGGTCTGACTTCCGAGGAATATGGTGTGACTTCTTTTTCTCAATTATTTTTTGTTGTTGTTGAGACTGTACACAGCAAATATATACCAATTCAACAGTTTCTACATGTATTGTTCAGTGTCACTGGTTACATTCTTCGAGTTGTGCAGTCATTCTCACCCGTTTCTGAGTTGTTCCTCCCCCATGAACATAAACTCACTGCCCCATAAGTTTCCTATCTAATCTTTCCAGTTGCTGTTGTTAATTTGATGCCATATAGATAGATCTTAAAAGAGCATAATACTCAAGACAGACATTTCTTTACTAGTTAAGCTACTGTTTGGTTTTAAGAAGACTTCAGGGGATATTTTTGGTTTAAGGTTTAAAGATTATCTCAGGGCAACAGTTTCAGGGGTTCATCCAGACTACATGGCTCTAGAAAATCTAGGTTCCGTAAGAATTTGAAATTCTGTACTGCATTTTTCCCCTTTGATCAGGATTCTTCTATAGAATCTTTAATCAAAATGTTCAGTAATGGTAGCTGACCATCCAGTTCTTGTGGTCTCATGTCAAAGGAGGCAGTTATTCATGGGGGCAATTAGCCTTGCATTCTGTTTCCTCCTCTTATTCCTGACTCGCCTTCTTCTGTTGCTCCAGGTGAATAGAGACCAATTATTGTGCTTTGGATGGCCTCTTGCAAGCTGTTAAGACTCAAGCCACTACAAAAGGAACTAGGAGGTAGAGCAGAAACACTAAACACATTATTAGGCCAGTTAACTGGGATGTCCCATAAAACCATGACCCTAAACCTCCATGTCAACCAAGGAACCAAACCCCATGAGGTGTTTGGTTGTACATAAACAGCCTCAGCAGCTTTTTTTTTTTTTTTTTGTCGTTGTAAATGTATCACACAACTTTTGCCAATTCAACTTGTTACAGGTGTAGAACTTACTGCAGCAATGACATTAACTGGCTGTGCAACCCTACCCTTAATCAAGGAGACTTTTCCATCACTGATATGGTGTGACCTTTAAATGTAAAAGTTCAATTTTTATTTCAGAAAAGTTTTCATGAATTATATTCATAAATATTTGTATTATTCCACTGCTTTGGATTTCTTTGGCAACTCCAGTTGTACTATGTTGGATCTCCTCTGCCTATCTGCTGTTTCTGACATTTGCTCTTAATCCTTTTTACCTTTTTACTTTTTTCGCATTACTTGTTTCTAATCTTTTTGTTCTTTAATGTGCTTCCTGTGGTGTTCAGATTCACTTGTGCTCCTTTTAATCTTCATTCCTGAAGTGGTTTTGTCTTTTTCTATTTCCTAAGTTCCACTAGTTTTTGTTTCATGTCAGGGACATATCTTCCTTGAATTTTTCTTAGTTGTATTTGCTTCATTAGATTTTTAAAATTCACATTAGAATGTTGGTATATTATTTTCAGCTGCTTTGTGGAAACATTTTTTCTTGTGAATTTTCTTCAGGGAAACTGTAGGTAAGTTTTGCTGCTCTTTCATATTTTTTATTAATGTATCTTTTTAGAAATGCTGTGCATATTCCTTTCTATTTACTCATATTTGAAACAATTGGATTTTCCCAGACCAAGTACTAGCAGGAGGGTGAAGGGAAGGGACACTGTCCAGGTATCTCAGCTCCCTATATCCTGTAGCTACAGTAATGAATTGTGTCTTTAACATAATGCATGTACCTCAGTGTAGCCATGCATCCTCTCTCACCATGTGACCTTGTTCAGAAGGGGTTCTGTACCAGCTTTGAGCTCCCTTGGTTCTTTCATCTGCTACATTAAAGGGACCTAGCTCCTACCTTTCAAGGACTTGCTTTCTGAGATATATCACCTCTGGCTCCCTAAGCACTTCATGAATCTTTTCTCTGCCTCTCCCAACACTCACACACTACAAGTTCACCCCTTCCCCATGGCAGGTCCCACTCAGGGTTGGGCTCATATTTGCTGATGATTTCTGAAATCTGCCACTACCTTCCCCCTCCTTACTCCTTGTTCTTTCCCACTACACACTATTGGTCTCCCAATTATTATCTCCTTATTGATATCTCCCTGATGATATCAATAGCCTTTAACCACACTTCAACTCAATGTGGAATTTGTGAGTTTTCTCAGCCTCCTCAGATTTCAGTGGAGATACTGTTTGTGGGGGGTCAGTGGTCAGATGTTTTCCTTGTTGCACTCTATGTTTCCAGAAGGTGAGGCAGAAAGTTCCAGAACCAGGCTGCTACCATGTTTCTACCAGAATCAGAAGTCCAAAGGAATTTGTTAAACATATAAATCTGATCATGACACACCTCTGCTTGAAAGTCTTTGCTTCAGATTGCACATAGGATGTAATCTAAAATCTTTAACATAGCTTACAATGACTTCTATAGTGCAACCTTTACTTACCCATCTTCACAGCAAGCCATTCTCCCCCCATGGATGCTATAGCGCCACACTGAGCTTTTAGTTTCTTGAATAAGCAAATACTTTATTTCAGCCAGGGTCCAGTCAGAAGACAGAAACCACACTAGTAATTTGAAAAGGGTTGCTAAACAGTAAAAGGTAGTTAACTACTAAGAGGGGAAAATGAAGACTCAAAGGGATCCAGAAGTAGCAGATGCAAAAAAAAGCAGCTACTACTTAGGCAGAGTAGACAATGAAGGAATTAAGAGTTTAGGAGAGTCCTCTTCCCACCAGGGCTGAGAATCTGTCATCTTCAAAGAGGGCTTTGTTACCACAGGAGCACTCAGCCTGTTGAAGACGGGTACTGGAGGGCATAGGCCAGAGCTGGTCTACAGAAGCTGCCTGTCATTGTCAGTGTGGGTGGGCTGGAGCTGGTCTGTAGAAGTGGTCTGCCAGGTGGGAGACAGCTAGGTTGCAAGGTTTAGGAAATACAATTCCAAATATTGCATGGGACATCAAGAAAAAAAAAAAAAAAACTGTTGCCATTGAGTCAATTCAAACTCATAGCGACTCTATAGGACAGAATAGAGCTGCCCCATAGAGTTTCCAAGGAGCGGCTGGTAGATTCGAACTGCCGACCTTCTGGTTAGCAGCCAAACTGTTAACCGCTGTGCCACCAGGGGTCCTGCATGGGACATACTTAAACTATTTGTTGTTTGTCTGAAACTTAGGGTTAACTGGGTGTCCTGCAGTTTCTCTGTCAATCCTAGAGACAGCTTCAGGAGGGTGCAGCCAGAGCTGCCATGGAAGCAGCTGCAGGTGGGAGAGTATGGCCTGAGGGGGCAGCTGGGTCAGGTCCCAAGGGCTGCTGAGGTGACATATCCACTGACTCCTGCACTGACTTAAAAAACAAAACTAGAATCCCTGAGGGAAGTGCCTTCCTGCTACTCTCACCCTGCAGTGCTTCCCCCACCCTCTATTATATCAAAGCCTAACACTGAGCCAGCTGGCAAAGGAGAAACGTTTCACAAAGCAAGGCAAAGACTGTGGACTGAGAGACTCTGCCTACAAAGTCTTGCCAACCTCAATGCCCTTCTCCCTACTCTGCCTTCAGGTCTCCACTTAAATGTCAGTTCCTCTAAGAAGACTTCCTCATTGTCATCTAAATCAGTTCCTTCCAAACCATCTTCTACTTTTCCTTTATCGCATATGTCACAATTTGTAATTATATATATGTGTGATTATTTCTTTAAAACCTATGTTCTCTACTAAACTAAAAGCTGGTGACTATTTTCTTCAATGCTGTATATATCCAGGACATGGTAAATAATAGGTGCTCAATAAATGTTTGTTGAAATAATTGATTAATGAATGAATGAAATTATCTCAAACAATCTGATTTTGACCAAACAGCTTTTGACCACATGCTGATAGTACTACCAGCTGGAGTACTGGGTGTAAGGGGATAAGAGCTGAAACTAAAGGTAGACAAGGACCAGATTGGGAAGGGTGCTTTATGCCATGAGAAGTAATTTAAACTTTGTTTTTATTAATCCTAAAAGCCCTAGGAAGCCAAAGATAAAATCTGTTTACTAGAGATGTTTCAGAGGTTCCTGGCTTGAGCAATTAAATGGATGATGGGACTAGTTACTGGGATAGGAAAAGGAAGAGGAGCATGTTTGTCAGGGTGAGTAAGGATAGAAGCTAGCTAGAGAGCAGGAGATGAGAGCTACTGAGGTCTATTTTTCAATATGCGGAGTTTGCACATGGGTGACAGTCAGGTAGAAATATCCAGTAGGTAATGATAAGGGATTCAGAAGAGAGATCCAGGCTAGATATAGAGATGGGAGTCATCAGCATTTAGGTGACAGTTCAGCCCATGGAATGGAGATCACCCAGAGAGATCCTAGAGTGAGAAGAGGACAGACAGCAGAACTCTTAGGTTCACCAATGTTGAAGGAGGCAAAGCAGCTTGCAAAGAAGAATAAGAAAGAGCTGCCTGACAGAGGAGAAATACTAAGGGTCAGTGATGTCACAGAAATCAAGGAGGAAAAAATTCAAGGAAATAGAAAGTAGCCAACAGTGTCAAATGCTACAGAGAGGAAAAATACAAGGGCGGGGGGAATCCACTGGGTTTAGCAATAAGGAACGCATAGGTGACTTTTAAAGTGACCCTGTTCAGTGAAGTGGTGGGGACAAAATGTAGATCACAGTGGGCTGAGGAGTGAGAGGGAGGTTAGGACAGTTAGCTAGTTCCAACCTCCTTCCCAGGTTACTTGGCTGTGGAGAGAAGGAAGAGAGAAGAAAGGGGAGATGGGTGTAAGGAAGCAATAAAAATACATTTTTTAAAATCTCAGTAAACTGCAAATGACTCATAAAAGTAAGTGACCACCAAAAAACAATCTCACCATTCAACCATTTGGAGATACAAAACAAGAAACATTAACCGTATAGCTCGTTTTTATATTTAAAAAATTAGAACTAGAGGAGTTCCAGCAAAATGGTGCTCTCGGCAGAAGCAGCACGCCATCCCTCCACAGCAAAGACCCGAAAAACTAAGCCAAACAGAGAATACAACAATCCTGAAACCCTAAAACATCAAATGAAGAGATAAAGAACTCAGCCAAGCA
>NW_004443940.1:12627915-12650453 GCF_000243295.1 Trichechus manatus latirostris
TTAACCATTGTCATAGGGCAACATTTGTAGTAACTGTTAAATGAGAAACTATTTTGTTCTGTAAGCCTTCATCTTAAGTGAGAATAACAGCACAATTCGAAGAGCGTAGTCAATGTCACTGAAGTGTGCATGTAGAAATTTTTGAAATGGTGTATCTTTGGCTATGTGTATTTTCAAAATAAAAAAAAAGTTTTAGAAGTTAGAGGGTTGATATGTTGTGGGGTTGTTAACCAATGTCATAAAACAACATGTGTACTAGTTTCATGAGAAACTATTTGTTCTGTAAGCCTTCACCAGGAGTACAATAAAAAAAAAAAATCAGAACTACAGTTAAGGAATGCATTTTTGGGGTAGGGGGTATGTGTATACTGTTTCTCTAAAATACTTAGAAATTGAATGGTGGGTTAAAGAAATGTGAATTATATAAATTATATTATATATTGTCAAATTGCCTTCTTGCCAATAATGTCAGAAAGTGCCTATTTCCTCTCACCTTCACCAATGCTGATTGTTATCAAGATTTTATTTTTTCCAATCTGATGAATGTAAAATGATCTCTTTCATCGTATTTCCCTGATTACAAGTAAAGGTAATCATTTTTTCATTTGTTAATTGCCATTTGTTTTTCTTTTTCTGTGACTTGTCTGTTCATATGGTTTGTCCATTTCTTGATTGGATTCTTTAATTGCTTTTATCAATTATTAGTAATCATTTATGTAGTTTGTATATTAACAAATTCTCTGTGGAAGAATATATGCTCCACTTAGGCCCCTCAGAATTACCTCAGATTAAAATCATCAGCTGTGACCTCACAATCAAAAACTATCAAACACATGAGAAAACAAGACCCTATGAGAGATTCAAAAGAAACAAATAGCAGAAGTAGACCTCTAATGACTTTAGAATTGTAATAATTATATACTGAAGATATAATAACTGTATTTCATGTCTTTAAATATTAAAGATGCAACAAAAATATAAGCAAGAAGAAACTAGCAAAACAATTAGGCAGCTTTTTAAAGAAACCAATAGAACCTTTAGAAATTAAAAATACGGTAACAAAAATTCAGTTGACTGACTAAACAGCAGATAAGATACAGCTGAAGAAGAAAATCTATAAATTGGAACAGTAAGGGAATCAAAGGAGTAGAAATTATGAACAGCATTTAAATGAATAAGAATTCAAAATACATCTAAATTGGAGCTCCATAAAGATAGAAAAAGAGAATTTGGGATGAAGCCCTGGTGGCACAGTGCTAAAGAGCTCAAAAGGTGGGCCGTCTGAATCTACCAGCTGCTCCTCTGTTCTATAGGGTCACTATGAGTCAAAATCGAGTTGGTGGAAACAGGTTTGGTTTTTGGAATGTTAAAAAAGATAATGGATCAACGACAATTTTCCAGAATTGAAAGAACAGATTCAAGAATCACAATAAATATCAAGGATAAATAAAATGAAATCCATACTTACATAGTTATATTGTAGATTATCAAAAACAGAGATCTTAAAAGCAGCAGAGAAAAAGAAAACTCATTACAATGATATAAGAATTAGATTAACAGCAAATGTGTCAACAGCAAGAAGTAGACCAGAGTTTAGTGGAATAATATCTTCGATGTGCTGAAACAACCAACCTAAAACAAGTATAAAAGAATTAGAATGAAATAAAGGCATTTTCAGAAAAAGAAATGCCAAGAGAATTTACCGATAAATTATTTACTAAAGGAACTTGTAAAGCATGTACTTCAGAAAGACGAAAACCTCAAAACAACAGTCTGAGCTGCAAGAAGAAATGATGAGCAAAGAAACTGGTACATGTGTAATTTAAATAGACACTATAAAACAACAATAATAGTGCCTTTTTCTGAAAGAGAACTAAAATACTGGACAATAATAATATGTATGACAAGAAGAATGATTAAAATGTTCTAAAATTTTGTATTATTCAGAAGGGTAGAATTATTGGTTACTGTTGGTCTTAAAATTTAAAGGTTTTTCACTAAAACAATAAAAATAGAGCAAATACTTCCAAAAGAGAAGAGATAATAAAAGAAAAATCCAAAGGAAAGCAGAAAAGGAGAAGAGAGAAAACTGGAAAATATAAATCACAAAATTAGATAATAAAAATAATTCCAAATAGATTGGTAAGCACAATATATGTAAATAGACTAACGTGGTGGTGGTTGTTAGGGGCTGTTGAGTCAGTTCCGACTCATAGCAACCCTATCTATGTACAACAGAATGAAACATTGCCCGGTCCTGCCCCACCCTCACAATCGTTGCTATGTTTGAGCCCATTGTTGCAGCTGCTATGTCAATCCATCTTGTTGAGGGTCTTCCTCTTTTTTGATGACACTATATCCAGCATGATGTCACTCTCCAGGGACTGGTCCCTTCTGATAACATATCCAGAGTACTTGAGACGAAGTCTTGCCATCCTTGCTTCTAAAGACCATTCTGGCTGTACTTCTTCCAAGACAGATTTTTCATTCTTTTGGCAGTGTATGGTATATTCAACATTCTTTGCCAACACCATAATTCAAAGGCATCAATTCTTCTTCGAGCTTCCTTATTCCTTGTCCACATTTCACATGCATATGAGGTGATTGAAAATACCGTGGCTTGGAAAATTCAGCTTCAACTTGAACTTGCAGATGAGCAATTGATGATCTGTTCTGCTGTCAGCCCTTGGCCTTATTCTGACTATGATATTGAGCATTTCCATCATCTCTTTCCACAGATGTAGTCAATTTGATTCCTGTGTATCCTATCTGGTAAGGTCCACATGTATAGTCACCATTTATGTTGCTGAAAAAAGGTATTTGCAATGAATAAATCATTGGTCTTGTGAAATTCTATCATGTGATCTCCAACATTATTTCTATCATCAAGGCCATTTATTTTCCAACTACCGATCCTCCGTTTCCAACTTTCGCATTCCAATCACCAGTAATTATCAATGCATCTCGATTGCATGTTTCATCAGATTGCAGAAGTTGGCAAAAGTCTTCAATTTATTCATCTTTGGTATTAGTGGTTTGTGTGTAAATTTGAATAATACTCTTATTAACTGGTCTTCCTTGTAGGCATATGAATATTATCCTATCACTGACAGCGTTGTACTTCAGAATAGATCTTGAAATGTTCTTTTTTATGATTAATGCGATGCCATTTCTCTTCAATTTGTCATTGTCAGCATGGTAGACCATATGATTGTCTGATTCAAAATGGCCAATACCAGTCCATTTCAGCTGACTAATGCCTAGGATATCGGTCTTCAAGCATTCCATTTCATTTTTGACAATCTCCAATTCTCCTTGATTCATACTTCATACACTCCACATTCCAATTATTAATGGATGTTTCCAGCTGCTTCTTCTCATTCTGAGTCGTGCCACATCAGCAAAGAAAGTTCCCAAAAACTTTACTCCATCCATATCATTAAGATCGATTCTACTTTGAGGAGGCAGCTCTTCCCCAGTCGTATTTTAAGTGTCTTCCAACCTGAGGGGTTCATCATCCAGCACTATATCAGACAATGTTCCACTGCTATTCATAAGGTTTCACTGGCCAATTTTTTTAGAAGTAGATTGCCAGGTCCTTTTTCCTAGTCTGTCTTAGTCTGGAAGCTCTGTTGAAACTGTCCACCATGGGTAACCCTGCTGGTATTTGAAATACCAGTGGCATAGCTTCCAGCATCACAGCAACATGCAAGCCACCACAGCACGACAAACTGACAGACGAGTGGTGGAAATCTAGATAAATGTGCTGCTTATGAGAAATCTATGTAAAACAAAAGTACACAGAAAAACATATACCAGGAAAACCATTTTAAAAAGCTGATGTATCTAAATTAATATCAAACAAAATACACACATACTTAAGCACACATGGAATAGTTATGAGAATATTGGTTTCAAAAGATCATCGGGGCTGGAAGAGTAAGGGGAATTAAAGGGTAATTATTGCCAGTTGGTAAAACCAAAGAAATGAGTATTTGCTCTAATGTGCAAATAGCACACAAATTCTTCTTATTGGAAATGCCTTTAAATGCCAGGAGCTATTATTAACCTATTAATATATTAATCAAGTAGAGTTTCTATGAGACAAAAAAAAAGTGTATCATATTTCCTTACCATAAAGAAATTATGTTAGAAATCAATAACAAAAAAGTGTGGAAATTCCAAAACACATGTATAAATGATTTATGACTCAAAGGAGATAAACCATAATAAAAAATTTTTAAATACTTAAAACTTAAAGAAAATGAAAATACTACATATCAAAACTTGTGGCACGCAGATACAGCAGCACTTTGTATAGCATTACATTAGAAAAGAAGGGCTATAAATAAATGAGCTAAGTTTTTAACTTAAGAAGTTAGAAAAAAACAATAAAAAGTAGAAGGAAAAGAGTAATCAAGAAAGTGTGGTACTGGCAAAACAAAAAACAAATCCAGTGGATAACAGACAGTCTTTTCAAGAAATGGTAATGAAACTGGACATCCACATGCAAAAAAATGAATCTAGACAGAGAGCTTACATCTTTCACAAAAGTAACTCAAATTGGATCACAGATCTAAATGTAAAGGGCAAAACTATAAAACTTCTATAAGATAACATGGGAGAAAATCTAGGTGAATTTGGGTTTGGCAATGAATTTTTAGGTACAACGCCAAATACACTATCCATGAAAGAAAAAATTGGTAAGTTTGACTTCATTATAATTAAAATCTTCTGCTCTGCAAAAGATACTTTATTAAGAGAATAAAAAGGCAAGCCACAGACTGAGAGATAATATTTGCAAATCACATCTGATAAAGAACTTGTATCCAAAATATAAAGACGACTCTTAAAACTCAACAATAAGAAAACAACTCATCAAAAAGTGGACAGCTCTCTTCTTTGCTGGCTGCCTGATCGTTTGCTGCCATCATGAATGACACAGTGACCATCCGGACCAGGAAGTTCATGACCAATCGACTACTCCAGTGGAAACAAATGGTCATCAATGTCCTTCACCCTGGGAAGGCAACAGTACCTAAGACAGAAATTCGGGAAAAACTAGCCAAAATGTACAATACCACACCAGATGTCATCTTTGTGTTTGGATTCAGAACCCATTTTGGTGGTGGAAAGACTACTGGCTTCGGCATGATTTATGATTCCTTGGATTATGCAAAGAAAAATGAACCTAAACACAGACTTGCAAGACATGGCCTGTATGAGAAGAAAAAGACCTCAAGAAAATAGCGCAAGGAGCACAAGAACAGAATGAGGAAAGCCAGGGGGACTGCAAAGGCCAACGTTGGTGCAGGCAAAAAGAAGGAATAAAGATTCTGCAGTGACTTGATCTGCAGTGATTGTGTGGATTTTTCACCAGAGGATTAATAAACTATAAAAACTTTAAAAAATATATAAATAAATAAATAAAAAGTGGACAAAAGATCTGAACGGATGACTCATCATAAAGATACACACATCATATATGAAAAGATGTACAACATCATAAGTCATTAAGGAATTGCAAATAACGAGATATTGCTACACATATTAGAATGGCTGAGATCCAAAACAGTGACCACCCAAATGCTGGTGAGGATGTGGAGCAACAGGAATGCTAATTCTTTGCTGGTGGGAATGCAAAATGGTGCAACCACTTTGGCAGACTGTTCGGCAGTTTCTTACCAAGCTAAACCTATGTCCACACAAAAACCTGCACAAGAATGTTTATAGCAGCTTTATTCATAATTGCTAAAAATTGGAAGCAACCAAAATGTCCTTCAATGGATGAATGGAAAAACACTGTAGTACATCCATACAGTGGAATACTACTCAGCAAAAAAAGAAAGAAAGCTATCAATCCACAAAAAAACTTAGTGGAACCTTAAATATGTATTGCTAAGAAGCCAGTCTGAAAAGGCTACATACTGTATGATTCCAACTATATAATATTCTGGAAAAGGCAAAATTGGTTCAGCTCTTTTACTTCATCATTTCTTCCTTTTGCTTTAGCTACTTGTCGTTCAAGAGCAAGTTTCAGAGTCTCTTCTAACAACCATTTTGGTCTTTTCTTTCTTTCCTGTCTTTTTAATGACCTCTTGCTTTCTTCATGTATGTCCCTGATGTCATTCCACACAACTCATCTGGTCTTCAGTCATCAGTGTTCAACGCATAAAATCTATTCTTGAGATGGTCTCTAAATTCAGGTGGGATATGCTGAAGGTCGTACTTTGGCTCTCATGGACTTGTTGGAATTTTCTTCAGTTTCAACTTGAACTTTCATATGAGCAACTGATGAAGAAATGATGAAGGAAAAGGGCTGAACAGAAGATTTCAAAGGGCAGCTCGAGAAGACAAAGTAAAGTATCATAATGACACGTGCAAAGACCTGGAAGTAGGAACCCAAAGGGAAGAACACACTCGGCATTTTTCAAGCTGAAAGAACTGAAGAAAAAATTCAAGCCTCGAGTTGCAATAGTGAAGAACTCTACAGGGAATATATTAAACAACGCAGGAAGCATTAAAAGAAGACGGAAGGAATACACAGAGTCATTATACCAAAAACAACTGGTAGACATTCAACCACTTCAGGAGGTAGCATATGATCAGGAACTAATGGTACTGAAGGAAGAAGTCCAAGCTGCACTGAAGGCAATGGCAAAAAAAAAAAAAAAAGGCTCCAGGAATTGACAGAATACCAATTGAGATGTTTAAACAAATGGATGCAGCACTGGAAGTGCTCACTCGTCTACGCTAAGAAATTTGGAAGACAGCTACCTGGCCAACCAACTGGAAGAGATCCATATTTATGCCTATTCCCAAGAAAGGTAATCCAATCCAATGCAGAAATTATTGAACAGTATCATTAATATCACACACAAGTAAAATTTTGCTGAAGATAATTCAAAAGCAGCTGCAGCAGTATATCAACAGGGAACTGCCAGAAATTCAAGCCGGATTCAGAAGAGGACGTGGAGCCCAGGATATCACTGCTGATGTCAGATGGATCCTGGCTGAAAGCAGAGAATACCATAAAGATGTTACCTATGTTTTATTGACTATGCAAAGGGATTTGACTGTGTCATAACAAATTATGGATAACATTACAAAGAATGGGAATTCCAGAACACTTAATGTGCTCATGAGGAACCTGTACATGGATCAAGAGGCAGTTGTTCGGACAGAACAAGGGGATATTTCTTGGTTTAAAGTCAGGAAAGGTGTGTAGCAGGGTTGTATCCTTTCACCATACCTATTCAATCTTTATGCTGAGCAAATAATCTGAGAAGCTGGACTATCTGAAGAAGAACAGGGCATCAGGATTAGAGGAAGGCTCATTAATAACCTGTGTTATGCAGATGACACAACCTTGCTTGCTGAAAGTGAAGAGGACTTGAAGCACTTACTAATGGAGATCAAAGACTACAGCCTTCAGTATCGATTACACCTTAACATTAAGTAAACAAAATCCTCACAACTGGACCAATAAGCAAAATCATGATAAATGGAGAAAAGACTGAAGTTGCTGAGGATTTCATTTTACTTGGATCCACAATTAACACCTATGGAAGCAGCAGTCAAATCAAAAGCAAATTTCATTGGGCAAATCTGCTGCAAAAGACTCTTTAAAGTGTTGAAAAGCAAAGATGTCACCTTGAAGACTAAGGTGCCCCGACCCAAGCCATAGTGTTTTCAATAGCCTCATATGCATGCAAAAGCTAGGTGATGAATAAGGAAGACTGAATAAGAACTGATGCCTTTGAATTGTGATGCTGGTGAAGAATACTGAATATACCATGGACTGCCAAAAGAAAAAACAAATCTGTCTTGGAAGAAGTCCAGTGAGAATGCTCCTTAGAAGCGAGGATGGCAAGACTACATCTCACATACTCTGGACATGTTATCAGGAGAGATCAGTCCCTGGAGAAGGACATCATGCTTGGTATGGTGGAGGGCCAGTGAAAAAGAGGAACATCCTCAACAAGATGGATTGACACAGTGGCTGCAACAATGGGCTCAAGCATAACAATGATTGTAAGGATGGCGTAGGACTGGGCAGTGTTTTGTTCTGTTGTACATATGATCACTATGAGGTGGAACTGACTCAACGGCACCTAACAACAACAACAAAAAGTAGTTGCCAGGTGTGATCATGTAGGTTGTGTGTCAACTTGGCTGAGCCATGATTCTCAGTGGTTTGCCAGTTAAGATGTAGTCTGTCAGTCTTATAATGATGTCATCACCTCCACGATGAGATGTGATATAATGTGATCACTTCTATGATCTGCTGTGCGTAGCCAATCTGTTGAAAGGAAGTTTCCTTGGGGGTGCAGCCTACATCCAATATAGGTGGTGTTTCTGGCAATGCTCAGGGGCTTCTGCTCACTCTGGATCCTCCAGTTGGCTCCTGTTCACTTGACCTCCAGTACTTGGGACTTGAGCTAGCAGCCTACCTGCCGATCTTGGGATTCATCAGCTTGTGCAGTTTGCCAGCTTACCTGTCAATCTTGGGATTTGTTGGCCTCCTCACCCTGAGAGCCAGAGGCCTGTTGTCTGACCTGTCAATCTTGAGTTCACCAGCCCCTGCAGCTACATGAGTCAGGAAAAGCCTCCAGCCTGACCCATGGACTTGGGACCTTCCAGCCTTTACAACCGTGTGAGTCATTTCCTTGATATAAATCTCTCTCTCTCTATTATATATATATACACATATAGACGTTTCACTGGTTTTGTTTCTCTAGAGAACCCAGCCTAAGACACCAAGGGTGGGGAGGGCGGTAGCCTACGATGAATAGGTAGAGCCTTGGGGATCTTAGGGCAGTGAAACTATTGGGTATGTTACTATAATGGTGGATACATGACACTATGCATTTGTCAAAACCCACAGGACTTACAACACAAATTATGAACCTTAATGTAAACTATGGACCTTAGTTATTAATAATGTATCAGTATTGGTCATCAATTGCAACAAATGTATCACAACAATGCAAGATGTTAGAAATAGAAAAAAACTGTGCAGTGGGGAGGCTTCCTGGTGGAGTAGGGTGCCTCCAGGCACTTATTGGTGGAGCTACAGAGCTTTGGAACACTTGCCCCAGAAGGGCAGATGCGGGCATGAGGCCCAAGGGCGGAGAGGCCACAGGAAGCAGGAGCTGAAGAGACAAGGAACACAAGAAGCCAAGTGCCTCAGTATCAAAAGGTATGGCCATGCGGCTAACAGACACATGAAGAAATGCTCACGATCATTAGCTATTAGAGAAATGCAAATCAAAACTACAATGAGATACCATCTCACCCCAACAAGGCTAGCATTAATCCAAAAAAACACAAAATAATAAATTTAGGAGAGGTTGAGGAAAGACTGGAATATTTATACACTGTTGGTGGGAATGTAAAATGGTACAACCACTTTGGAAATCGATTTGGCGCTTCCTTAAAAAGCTAGAAATAGAAGACCATGTGATCCAGCGATCCAGAGATCCCGCTCCTTGGAACATATCCTAGAGAAATAAGAGCCATCACATGAATAGATATATGCACACCCATGTTCACTGCAGGATTGTTCACGGTAGCAAAAAGATGAAAACAACCTAGCTGCCCATCAACAGATGAATGCATAAACAAAGTACGGTATAATCACACAACGGAATACTATGCAATGATAAAGAACAACGATGAATCCATGAAAAATCTTATAACATGGAGGAATCTAGAAGGCGTTATGCTGAGTGGATTTAGTCAGTCACAAAAGGGCAAATATTGTATGAGACCACTATTATAAGAACTCAAGAAAAGGTTTAAACACAGAAGAAAAATTCTTTGATGGTTACGAGGGTGGGGAGGGAGGGACAGGGGTATTTACTAACTAGATATTAGACAAGAATTATCTTAGGTGAAGGGAAGGACAGCATACACTACAGGGGAAGTCAGCACAACTGGACTAAACCAAAGCTAAGAAGTCTCTTGAATACAACCAAACACTTTGGGGGACGGAGTAGCAGGGACAGGGGTCTGGGGACCATGCTTTCAGAGGATATCTAGGTGAAGTGGCATAACAAAATTTATTAAGAAAATGTTCTGCATCCCACTTGGGTGAGTGGTATCTGGGGCCTTAAAAGCCATCAAGTGGCCATCTAAGATGCATCAATTAGTCCCAACCCACCTAGAGTAAAGGAGAATGAAGAACACCATACCACACAAGGAAAGTATTAGCCCAAGAGACAGAAAGGGCCACATAAACCAGAGACTGTATCAGCCTGAGACCAGAAGAACTAGATGGTGCCCAGCTACCACCAACGGTTGCCCTGACAGGGAACACAACAGAGAGTCCCTGATGGAGCAGGAGAAAAGTGGTTTGATTGAGATTTGAGGGACCCTGGAAGACACGGCCCCCAGACTCTCTGTCAGCCCAAAACTAAAACCATTCCCGAGGCCAACTCTTCATACAAATATTAGACCGGATTATGGGACATAAAATGATACTCGTGAAGACTGTGCTTCTTAGCTCAAGTAGGTACATGAGACTAAATGGGCAGCTCCTGTCTGGAGGTGAGATGAGAAAGGAGAGAGGGTCAGGAGCTGGCTGGACACAGGAAATCCAGGGTGGGAAGGAGTGTGTGGTCACAGTATATGGAGAGCAACTAGGGTTATATAACAATGTATGTATAAATTTTTGTATGAGACTAACTTGAATTGTAAACTTTCACTTAAAGCACAACAATAAAAAAAAAAAAAAAAAAAAGGTACGGCCATGACCTCACGGGTTCAAAGGGTGGAGCCACGGCCTCTGGTGTTTTTAATGGTGGAATCCCCCTCAGATGGATGAGGAGAATGGGGCCTAAAGCTGAGAGCAGAGTTGCCGTCCCAGTGGGCCTGGAAGGTGGAGATGAAGACCAGGGCCGAGGGGCCTCTACTCAGAATCTGTAGAGTATGGCCAATACCTAGAGTCTGGAGGGCAGGGCCATTGCGTAAATTGTCTCAGAGAACAGAGGATTATTTTCAAAGCCTTGAGGGCTAATGTAATGTGTTCTGCTGACTTGCTTGGTGGCTGTTATCCCTTCTTTCCCTCCAGTTTCTCCTATTTGTAATGGAAATGTCTAGCTTGTGGATGTTCTGTCATGGTACCTTTGGAAGCAGATAACTTGTATTCTAGATTTCACAGATGAAGAAGAATTTTTGGATTTTGGACTTGGCGTTGTTATCCAAATAGGGCCTGTGCCCTGGAGCAGTCGAGCCAATGAAACGTACTCCAAGTCAGAAAAAGTGAGAAAGTTTTAATTTAGGAGGTGTACACCAATGGGGATCTGACAGCAACGCAGGCTGTCTCTATGGAGTCCCAAAAGGCATTTTTACATTAGAGCTTATATATGATTCTTATGAAGGTTAGATGTGTTGTTATACATTGTAAAGTAATTATAAGAGACTCTTTATCATATTAGAGAGATAAATGCCACATATTTCCTTATTTGACATCTGGGCTCTAATCTTCCTGTGGAAGGTCCTAAGTCACAGGTGGCCAGACAGAGCAAAACAAAGTCATTAACAAAGGTATATGCAAAACAAAGCCATTAACAAAGGTCTGCGAAAAGTGAGACGGCAAAGAATAAAAAAAAGACACTTATAGGTTCATCATGGCGTTAGTTATGTCAAGCTCTCAGTCGTCCATTTTGAAAAGGAGAAAATATGCTGGGGAGTATTAGGGTCACAGAGTTAAGACTTTTGCTATGATATGATGGGGAGAATATGTTTTGCATATTGCCAGAGGGTAGAATGTCATGGATTGAATTACATCCCCCCAAAACCGTGTTATTCAATTTGGCTGGGCCATGACTCCCGGTATTGTGTGATTTTCCCATATGTTGTAAATCTTGTGTCTATGATGTTAATGAGGGAGGATGGGCGGCAGTTGTGTTAGTGAGGCAGGACTCAATCTATAAGATTGGATTGTGTCTTGAAGCAATCTCTTGAGATATAAAAGAGAGAAGGGAGCAGAGAGATAGGGGGACCGCATACCACCATGAATGCAGTGCCAGGAGCAGAGGACGTCCTTTGGACCGGGGTCCCTGAGTGGAGAAGCTCTTAGTCCAGGGGAACATTGATGAGAAGGCCAACAGGGAGAGAAAGCCCTCCCCTGGAGGTGACGCCCTGAATTTGGACATTTAGCCTCCTTTACTGTGAGGAAATAAACTTCTCTTTGTTAAAACCATCCACTTGTGGTATTTCTGTTACAGCAGCACCAGATGACTAAGACAATGGAAATTCTCTGTACTTTCTAATTTTTCTGTAAAGCTAAAACTGCTCTAACATTACAAAAAGAAAGAAAGTAGAAGGGAGGAAATAATAAAGACAGGAATAAAAATTAATACAACTGAAAATAAAGATACAATAGACTAGCTCAAACAAGCTATAAAGTTTGTTCCTTTGAACAGATTAATACAATACATAACATCATGGTGGAAATGATCGGGGGAAAAAGAGAAAGGAAATAAAAAGAGGGCTTTCACTGTAACTACAGCCAAGATTCAAAAAGGTAATAAAAATATCAAGAACAACTTTATGCCAATAACTTGAAAACTTAAACAAAATGGACCATTTACTAGGATGGGGAATAACTAAAAAACTGCCTCAAGGGGAAACAGAAGACCTGACTAGTTTAATAACCATTAAACAATTCAAAGCAATAGTTAAAAATCTACACAGCAAAAACATCACCATTATCCTCCCCCCCTAAAAAAAACAACAGGCACAAAGAGCCTTATAGGTGAGCGCTACCAAATAGTCTACAAAAAAATGTAAATATTACAAACTCTACCTGAGAATAGGAGGGAATACCCTTAAACTCATTTCATGAGGACTGAAAGACTTAAAACCAAAACCAGCCAAGAAAAGTAGGAGAAAGGAAACATCACAAGCCAGTATCACTAATGAATAACGTGATGGCATCTGTTGGGAGTCTGACTTACAGAAATCTGAGCATCTCATTAAAATTGGGACAGATTATCCATTGAGATGGACTATCCATTGTAGAAAGATTTTATTTCTCCAGTCTGATAAACTCAGGCACGGCTATATGACTTGCTTTGGCCAATAAAATATGACCTGGGGTACTTCTGGCAAAATCGTCCCCAAATGAGAACCACTGCTTCAGATGATCACTTGGCACCGATGTGATCATAAACACAAACGGGCACTGAAATCCCACAGTATTTTTAGAAGGTAATCATACAGATGACCCAGGACATGCTGATGATCATTTTTTTTAAAAAAAAAACTATAATTGAAACGAAAAGACAAAATTGAAAAAATCTTCTGAAAAATTGTGACCTTCTTTCCGGCCCCTCTCTCCTGTTGGAGAAATGGAGAAACATTTCAAATCTTAGTCCTGCAAAGGACCGTTTCTCTTATTAAGATTGAGAAGACTAAATTTAATTTATGGTAAAGCAACCTGCCCACAGCACCACCACTAGTAAGTAGCAAGACTAGGGCCAAAGGTGTAGGAAACTTCCTCCCAGGGTTTTTCAACACACACGCAGGCCTCACCCTAAACACTGTGCACTCAGGAGCTACCTTCAGTAATGAACCAACAGCATTTAGATTCATTCTGTGATAACAAGGACCCGAACGAGGGCATAGAGGATTTTAGCTCATTATAAGGGAGATATGTCAAGTAATACATCAAATTGTATTTAAGGGAGAAAAAGATAACTTGCCATAAACACAGAAATAATAGAAACAGCGAATACTTTGGTGGGCAAGACAAAACGCTAAATCGCAGGCGACATCTGCTAATAAATGTAGAAATTCTCAGGTGATTTTTGCATCAATTACCCATGGAACTCTACTCAGAAATAAGACTCTCTTGGGTCCGAAGCAGTCATGAGCTGGAGCTGTATCGGTGCCTTCCGTATCAGCAGGGTCGGCCAGAAAGACTCCAGCCTCAATAAAGAACCTGAGCGCTACAGCCGGCAGGTAACCGCATATTCTACCACCAGCTTTCCCCAGCAATTCTCTGTAGCCTTTGAGAGGAGGAAACTACAACTCCCATCAGACAACGCGGGCTAAAGGGGGCGGACACTAGCAGCGCGTGGGCGGCTCTGACCAATAACGACTGTCGTTACAGCGGACAGTTTGGCCGCGTTTGTAAAAGGCCGCGGCAGGCGAAGAGAGAGGAGGTGAGGGCGGTCACCAGCGTGGGGCGCGGGGAGCCGCGGGGGGGCACGGGGCAGGTAAGGGGGACGTGTTGAGAGAGGACAGGGCGCGGCGGTGGAACAGGGGTGTACAGCTGGGGCTTCCGACGGAGAGCGTGTCGAAGGACCAGGGCCTCGGCAGGGTGACGCTTTTGCTTGGGCCTATCTAGGACCGGAAGTGAGCGGCCGCGCGCGGAGAGTGCCGGGAAGCAGGTCCTAAGAGTGGTGTGTCCGGGGGTGGGCTAGGTCCCGGAAGCGGGGTGGGGTTTCGATGCCCGAGGTGGGACGATATGTTTGTTGGACCCCGGCGGGCTTTCTCCGCTGCTCCAAGGAGGGCGGGGCTCCTGGAAATGCTTTGGGCCAGTAGTAAGGAGGAGTCCTACACTGCTTCTCATTTGTGGTTAGACACGTTCGCCCACGTAAGATACCTGCTGGCATTGTGACTTTGGTCAAGTCACTGCTGTCAGCCAGTTTCCTCATCTATAGGATGGGTAAAGTAGTGCCTCCCTCACAGGATCGTAATGAGAAATAAACGAGTAAATTCGTGGAAAGGGACTTAGCACAGAGTGTGCTCAGTAAACATTAACAAATTATTCACCGCGATTATTCGTTTTCTTCACTTACTGTGCTTCACAAGCATAAAACAGCATCCACCAAACTATATAGCTCTACAGCCAAATAGTACCTAGATGAAAACCCACCACCCCTAGGGAGCTTTCGTGGATTAACTCTTCCCGCACCAGTCCTTTAAACCCTGTTGCTGAGGAGGCTCTTTTGTAAACATGCCAACAAGAGACAGTCAGTTCTACAGGTGACCTTTTCATAGGCAATTTTAAAATACATGTTCCTTATAAGTTGTGTTACTTGTTTGTATATGCCTTCAGTATAGAATCTGTCTTAAGTGATATTAGTACGTGTTCAAAATTCAAATAGTACAGAACAGTGAAATGTAATTCTTCCTTCCACCTCCTATTTCCTGTTCCAAGTCACTTCTGAAGCAATAGAGAAATTCTATGTATATGTTTCCCTTCTGTCTTTTTCCTTTTTTTAAACCAAGAGTAGTATATTACATACCTTACTTTTTCACTACACAGTATATCTTGATCCTTGCTCCTTATCAATACATATATGTCTGATTCTTTTTTTTAAATGAGAGTTACTTTTATTCAGTAATTTAAAAAAATACTTTACTGTATTTTTGGTGAAAGTATACACAGCAATAATAGGTTCTCATTCAACGGTTTCTACACATAGTGTTCAGTGACTGTTATGGACTGAATTGCGTCCCCCCAAAATGTGTGTAAACTGGGCTAGGCCACGATTCCCAGTATTGTGTGATTGTCCACTATTTTGTCATCTGATGTCATTTTCCTACATGTTGTAAATCCTACCTCTGTGATGTTAAATGAGATGGGATTAGCAGCAGTTATGTTAATGAGGAAGGACTCAATCTACAAGATGAGGTTGTGTTTTAAGCCAATCTCTTTTGAGATATAAAAGAAAGAAGGGAGCAGAGAGACATGGGGACCTCATACCATCAAGAAAGCAGCACTGGGAGCAGAGCGTGTCCTTTGGACCTGCAGTTCCTGAGTGGAGAAGCTCCCAGACCAGGGGAAGATTGATGACAAGGACCTTCTTCTAGAACCGACAGAGAGAGAAAGCCTCCTGCTGGAGCCAGCACCCTGATTTGTACTTCTAGACTCCTAGACTGTGAGAGAATAAATTTCTCTTTGGTAAAGCCATCCACTTGTGCTATTTCTGTTAGAGCAGCCCTCGATAACTAAGACAGTGACATGTTACATTCTCCAGTTTGTGTCAACAACTGTCTATGTAACTGGACTGTTCCAGGTCTGCTCGGCATGGCCATAGAGACATGAAATGGGTCAAAGTGAAAGAAGAAGCTTTATTTGGTTGGCCAAGCAAAGGAGCACACCACGACTTGCGTTGCCAAGATGGCTCCCTAAACAGTGGCCGAAACAGTATTTATTAGGGGAAGGGTCCTGGGGAAAGGAGCCAGGTCGTTGCTTAGTCTGGCCCGAAAAGCCATTCCTGGCGTGGTCCCATCGTCTGCGCTTGCTCAGTCCAAAATGGGAGGGAGTCAGACTGGATCTTAGGCTCGGACCCCTCACTTCTGAAAGTCTTCCCCCAGTCGTGGGCCGCTAAAGTTTGGTTCCGTCCAGAAGGAGAAAAGTTCTGGGGTCACCCAGAAGACGGGGTTTATGGTTCTGCACATGTCAGGCAGGCCAGATTTTGTCTTAACTGGTTCTGTGGTCTGCACGCCCCATCCTCTTGTTTTTCTTACCTTGGGCAGGAAGTTGGCCGATTGCCTAAAAAACATCTGGAGAAAGCAGTTAGAAGGGGAGGTGGCTCATGTTACTCTCCTTACAAGTCGGGGGTTAGTAATGGTGCCTGGAGACTAGGGTCTCATTCCCTCCTCCTCTTTTCCGGATTTGGGTGTTCAGTCCAAATCTTGACTCTCATTAGGGAATAGGGACGAAGGTCATTCTTCTGTAACTGCTTCGAGCTGGATGGGACGCTAGCATAGAACTGAAGTCTGGCTTGTACAGGTTCAGAGGGGATGGGGTCTGTAACCTTGAAGAATGTACAGGCCTGAAGTCGTTAACCTTTTTCTAAAAAGTGCATAAGTACTTTTAAGAGGCAGGGTCCAAAAAGGCAAATGGCAAAAATAATTAATACTGGGGTTATTGGCCAAACCCATTTGAGCAAAGTGGATACCCAACTACTTGCCATTTCAAAGTTGAAATGAGGAGACAAGAGGTTTTGCTTGAGCTGATGTAGCCAAGCTGCTTGTTTGAAAATTTTTTGGACATTGGTTTCAACTAGGCCTGAAGTGTTACCATACATGCAACAAGAAGTATTTTGGAGGGCACAAATGCTGTCTTGCTCGGTTTCTGTGGTGTCCAGTTGTCCCAGAGTAAGCTTTTTGGTGTCTTTAATACGTGGACCATTGTTGCAACCAACTTTAAGCAAGCTGGCCATCCTTGGGTCACTGATTCCAAGGTTTTGGAAAAAATAAGCCACTGGGCACCTCCATGACCCCAAATGCTGGGTGAGTACCCCTGCCACTATACCTTGGTGTTCATGAATGAATAAATTGCACGGCTTATGCAGGTCAGGCAGACCTAGGCAGGGGCCTCCATTAAGGCCTATATAACTTGTTCAGATGTTGCCTGTTCTTGGCCAGTCTATACAAACGGATCTGTTTTTTCTTTCAGAAGAGTATAGAGGAGTTTGGTCAGTAGTCCAAAACTAGGAATCCAAATCTTGCAAAACCCCGCCATTTCCAGGAAACTGCAGAGTTGTTTGCAGTTCCCAGGTGGGGCAAGTTGGCAGATAGCCCGTTTTTTCTGGGGCTGCAGCTCTTGCTGCCCTTCACTGATGATGATTCGTAAATAAGTAACCTTTTGTTGCACAAGCTGAGCCTTTTCCTTCGATACTTGGTATCCAGCCTCAGCCAAAAAGTTTAAAACAGTCACTGTGTTAATACTACCATCAAATTCATTATTACTTGCAACAGTGAGGTCATCCACATGGTGTAGAAGGACCCCATTAGTCAGTACTAGTCTTCTGAAGTCCTCTGGCTAAGGTGGTCCCAAACAAAGTCGAGGGATTTTTAAACCCTTTTTGGAGAATGGTCCAGCGGTATTGCTGTGTTTGTCTGAGATTTGGATCCTCCCACTCAAATGCAAATATCTCTTGGCTTTTTGAGTCCAGGGGAATGCAGAAAAATGCATCCTTTAGATCTAAAACTGAGAACCATGTCCAAGCAGGTGACAGGGTTGAAAGCAAAGTGTAGACGTTAGCCACCACCAGATGTATGGTGACCATTACCTGGTTAATGGTTCACAGGTCCTGGACAAAACGATATATCCCATCCTTCTTGACTGGCAAAATAGGGGTGTTAGAGCTGAATGGTAGGTTCGCAAAAGCCCAAAATCCAGGTGCTTACTGATGAGCTGATGAATGTCTACCCGGGCTTCTCAGTTTAGTGGGTACTGCCTGACCTGTGGTGGTGTAATGTTGGATAGCACCTGGACCTTGGGCACTCTTTCTTTCAGTGGCCTTCTTCCTTGGAGTAGGTGCACCGGTCTTTGCCCAAGGAAATCTTGTTACGAGCTCCCCCTCCTGGAGGCCCTCCTTTTGTCTATTTGGGCTTCCTTGTAGGGCTGCCACCAGCAGGGCTGCCTGTCTTTTGGCCCTTCAATCTTCTTTGGCATCTTGTGCCTTCTCTTTCTCCTTTTCTCTATTGTTACAAACTCAAAAGGCCAGTTCAACTAGGTTCCCAATACTCATAGTAATGCTTCCTTCTGTTTTCTGAAGTTTCTTCCTAATATTTTGCGACACGTTGTCTGATAAAGATAGCATTAACCATTCTGGTATTTTCAGGCTGTTCTGGGTCTAAGTCAGTATACTGTCTGAAGGTGGAGAAGATTCTTTCTAAGAAGGCAGAGGGGTCCTCATCTGATTTCTTCTGACTTCATAAACTGTTTAAACTCTTCTGTTTTGGGACCCCGTTCTTAAGCCCCATGAGTAAACAGTCTAGATACTGAGTGAGACTACCGTACTGGTCAGCATTGTATGGCTTCTAATGAGGGTCCCAGAAAGGACGGCCTTGTCTGGCATCTGGTTACCTGGTTGGGTGTCATGTCAGTGCTGGGCTTCTTCCCTGGCTTTTTCAAACACCATTCATCATTCCTCAGGAGTCAGTAAAGTATTTAAAAGAGACTGACAGTCTGCTCAAATAGGGCTGAAAGAATTGAAAATTGTGGTAAACAGTTATACATTTTAAGGGGATCTTCTCTGTATCTCAGAGTGTAACTTTTCCAGTTTATATAAGTCAGAGGTAGTGAAAGGCACATGTACTCGCACCGTGGCACCGTCTCCCCTGGCGTCTGCCTAAGAGGATACTGTCCTGAGGTTCCCTAAACATGGCTCTGATCAGGCAAGGGCTCTTCTCAGATCAAATCAGGAACTTGATAGGCTGTCCCCTGTCTCGTGTGGGGTGGGGAGAGAAGATGCTCCCCTTCCCCAGGGCCTCCAACAGCCGCCGCATTCCCTGGTTCCGGACCTGGGTCTGGGTCAGGGGAATGCTGGGGTAGGTATGGTGGCGGTGGCTGTGGGAATCCCAGTGGATCATATGAATCCTCTCCTGTTAATACAGGGGCTGAAGGCTTTTTCTTAGTTTCTTTTTGAACAAGGATTGTACAAGATTGTTGAGTTTCTTCATCGTAGGGTCATAGCCAAACTTATCCCAATGTTTTAAAATAAACCCTAAGGGGGAACATTCAGGGATGCTCCCAGTGTTTCCCATTTTCTTCTACCTAAAACAAAATGACTAGTCAAACCAAAATACCAAGATTCCAAAACTTGCTAGTGACTGACCCGTTAAACAACCTAGTGCTTATTGCCTTCTTTTTCTTGCTTGAGTACCAGACCCCAAAGGAGCCCTCAACACGGTCAAATAGCACAGCTATCAGGTTGAAGTACAAACTGAGTCCCAAACAGATCACTTACCGGAATTCTCAAGGTTCTTTTCCCACTTTCTGAGTGCTGCCGTTGGGTTCAAGACAGGTCTGCCTCAGGGGCCGGGAGTGAAGTCCTTCTGGAGAAATCTGTGCATGCTGGGTGTTCTCCTCTGGTCCCAGGCGGGCCCCTTTGGACACTGAGTGACACCCTACTGGCTGGTTCACCAAAAATGTAACCAGACTGTTCCAGGTCTGCTCCACGTGGCCACAGAGACACAAAACGGGTGAAAGTGAAAGAAGCTTTATTTGGTTGGCCAAGCAAAGGAGCACACTACGACTTGCATCACCAAGATGGCTCCCTGAACAGTGGCCAAAACAGTATTCATTAGGGGAAGGGTCCTGGGGAGAGGAGCAAGGTCATTGATTGGTCTGGCTTTGCCCAGTCAATAAAACACAGGTAAACATTTTTCTGGTATTCTCTGCTTTCAGTTAGGATCCATCTGACATCAGCAATGATATCCCTGGTTCCACGTCCTCTTCTGAATCCGGCTTGAATTTCTGGCAGTTTCCTGTCGATGTACGGCTGCAGCTGCTTTTGAATGATCTTCTGCAAAATTTTACTTCTGTGTGGTACTAATGATATTGTTTGATAATTTCTGCATTCGGTTGGATTACCTTTCTTTGGAATAGGCATAAATATAGATCTCTTCCAATCTGTTGGCCAGGTAGATATCTTCCAAATTTCTTGTCATAGACAAGTGAGCACTTCCAGTGTTGCATCTGTTTGTTGAAACATCTCAAATAGTATTCCTTCAATTCCTGGCATCTTCTTTTTCACCAGTGCCTTCAGTGTAGCTTGGACTTCTTCCTTCAGTACCACTGGTTCCTGATCATATGCTACCTCCTGAAATGATTGAATGTCGACCAATTGTTTTTGGTATAGTGACTGTGTATTCCTTCTGTCTTCTTTTAATGCTGTCTGTATCATTTAATATTTTCCCTATAGAATCCTTCACTATTGCAACTCAAGGCTTGAATTTTTTCTTCAGTTCTTTAAGCTTGAGAAATGCTGAGCATGTTCTTCCCTTTTGGTTTTCTAACTCCAGGTCTTTGCACATGTCATTATAATACTTTGACTTCTCAAGCCTCCCTTTGAAATCTTCTGTTCAGTTCTTTTACCTCATCATTTCTTCCTTTTGCTTCAGCTACTTGACGTTCAAGAGCAAGTTTCAGAGTCACTTCTGACATCCATTTTGGTCTTTTCTTTCTTTCCTATCTTTTTAATGGCCCCTTGCTTTCCTCATGTATTATGTCCTTGATGTCATTCCACAACTTGTCTGGTCTTCCATCATCAGTGTTCCCATGTGTCAGATCTGTTCTTGAGATGGTCTGTAAATTCAGGTGGGATATACTCAAGGTGGTACTTCGGCTCTCGTGGACTTGTTCTAATTTTCTTCAGTTTCAACTTGAACTTGCACGAGCAGTTGATGGTCTGTTACGCAGTTGGCCCCTGGCCTTGTTCTGACGAATGATATTGAGCTTTTCCATTGTCTCTCTCCACAGATGTAGTTGATACGATTCCTGTATATTCCATCTGGCAAAGTCCATGTATATGGTTGCCGTTTATGCTGCTGAAAAATGGTATTTGCAATGAAAAAGTCATTGCAAAATTCTATCATGCAATCTCTGGCATCATTTCTATCACCAAGGCCATATTTTCCAGCTACCAATCCTTCTTGTTTCCAGGTTTTACATTCCAATCGCCAGTAATTGTCAATGCATCTTGATTGCATGTTCAATCAATTTCAGACTGCAGAAGTTGGTAAAAATCTTCAATTTCTTCATCTTTGGCCTTAGTAGTTGGTGTGTAAATTTGAATAATAGTCGTATTAACTAATGTTCCTCGTAGGCATATGGATATTATCCAATTACTGACAGCGTTGTACTTAAAGATAGATCTTGAAACGTTCCTTTTGACGATAAACGCAATGCCATTCCTCTTCAAATTGTCATTCCTGTCATAGCAGACCATATGATTGTCTGATTCAGAATGGCCAATGCTAGTCCGTTTCAGCTCACTAATGCCTAAGGTGTCGATGTCTATGCGTTCCATTTCATTTTTGACCATTTCCAGTTTTCTTAGATTCATACTTCATACATTCCATGTTCCGATTATTAATGGATGGTTGCAGCTGTTTCTTCTCATTTTGAGTCATGCTCCATAGTGGTTTATTGTCTGATCATGCCATAATTTACCCAGTTTGCTACCGATGAGCTCTTAAACTGATTTTGTTCTTGTGCAATTATGGACAGCCTTGCAGTGAATATATCCCTCTGCATCTTCCTTTGTGCACATGTGAGAATATAATGCAAAAAAATCTTAGAAATGGAACTGCTAAATCAAAGTGTATGTTTTACATTTATTATATATGCATCCCTTTAAAGAGGGTGTTGCAGTTTACACTCCCACCCACAATGTGGAATGCCTGTTTCTCCACATTCTCTTGAACACAGTAATTACACTAATCTTTTTTGTCACTTTGCCAAAGTATTATCTTGTTTTAATTTGCCTCTCATTTATCGTAAAGTTGAATATGTTTTCATGTATTTAAAAAAGTGTTTCTTCTTTTTCATAAACTGTCTTTTCATGTCCTTTGCTCGTTTTTTAATGGGTTTGTTTATCTTACTGATTTCTAAAAACTATTATTTTAGAAAGGAGTCCCTGAGTGATGCAAATGGTTAATGTGCTCAGCTGCTAACCAAAAGGTTAGAGGTTCAAGTCCACCCAGAGATACCTCAGAAGAAAGGCCTGGAGATCTACTTCTGGAAAAATCAACCATTGACAATCCTGTGGAGCACAGTT
>NW_004443940.1:12652525-12655572 GCF_000243295.1 Trichechus manatus latirostris
TTAATCTCTGTACTCTCTTATTCCATTGATTTATATGTCTATTCTTATGCCATTACCATATTATCTTGATTACTGTAGCTTTGTAGTAAGTTTCAAAATCAGAAATGTGAGTCCTCCAACTTTGTTCCTCTTTTTCAAGATTATTTTGCTTCTTCTGGGTCCCTTGCATTTCCATATGAATTTTAAGATCAGCTTGTCAATTTCTGAAAAAAGGCAGCTGGGATTTTGATAGGTATTACATTGAATTTGTAGACCAGTTTGCAGAGTATTGCCATCTTAACAGTATTAAACTTTCTGATCCATGAATATTGGATGTCTTTCCATTTGTTTAGGGTCCCTGGGTGTTGCAAATGGTTAACACACTCGGCTGCTAACCAAAAGGTTGGAAGTTCGAGTCCACCCAGAGACACCTTAGAAGAAAGTCCTGGCGATCTACTTCCAAAAAATCAGCCACTGAAAACCCTATGGAGCACAGTTCTACTCTGCCACACACGGGATCACCATGAGTCAGAGCCGACTTTATGGCAACTGGTAAGGAGGTATGACGACTAAATGCAGTGTAGTATCCTGGATTGGATCCTAGATCAGAAAAAGGATAAAGTATGGCGTTTAGTTAATAATAATGTACCAATGTTAGTTTCTTAGTTTTGACAAATGTCCCGTTGTAATGTATGATGTTAACATCAGAAGAAACTGGGTGAGGGGAATCTGGAAATTCTGTTCTATCTTTGTATCTTTTCTGTAAATCTAAACGTATTCCAAAATAAAAAGTTTATTCTTTAAAAAAGAACATTAGTGGAAAAAATTAGTGAAATTCAAATAAAGTCTGTAGTATAGTTAGTAGTATCGTCCCATTGTTAAAACCTTATTTTTGACAAATGTATACCATGGTTATGTAAGATGTTAACATTAAGTGAAGTTGGATTAAGGGTGTACAGGAACTCTCTGTACTATCTTTGCAGCTTTTCTGTAAATCTCAAATTATTCCAAAGTTAAAAATTTTTTTTGAAAAGGAAATATAGATTTGTAATTTTGAAAGATACGAACAAATTGTCCTCTATGGGGCATAATCAAAAAAGTGAAAGAAAAAATAAGATGAAAGATTGAAATTCCCCATAGTAAAGCTCTAGGACAACACTTTAAGGTTCCACCGCAAACAACTGACAAACCAATTCCTCCACAAATGAGGGAAGTTGTTCTTTTTCCCACTTCAGGGATATGGTAAATCATCATCATCATCAACATTATTTTAAAAATTGATTTATTCTTTGCTGTCATTGTTGTTAGTTGGTGTAGAGTAGGCCCCAATCATGGCGACCTTATGTTTAACAGAATAAAACGTTGCCAGGTACTGTGCCATCTTCATGATGTTGGTATATTCTTTGCTAGGCTCTTGCATATCTGAATTTTGGGGAAGGCAGTTATTGTTGCCATTATGCAAATGAAAAAAGAGTAAACTGATGCTCAGAAGTTAACGGACTTGGTCATAGAGATAATTGGTGGTACTAAGTCCTCCTCCTCTTTTTTAATCCTGGTCTTTTTACTTCGGAACCATGAGCAACGGTCTCTCCTAAGGACTCCTGTTTGGCTGAATGAGCATAGCTACTAAAGAAGTGCGTTGAGCTGGGAAGGAAATGCTGTGTAAACAGACTGATGTCTCTAGATCAGTGGTTCTCAGCTGGGGGTGATTTTGCCCCCCAGGGGACATTTGGCAATGTCTGGAGACATTTTTGTCTGTCACAACTGGGAGGGCTGCTACTGGCATCTAGTGGGTAGAGGCCAGGGATGCTGCTAAACATTCTACAATACACGGAACAGCCAGAGAATTATCCAGCCCTGAATGTCGGGTGTGCCAAGGTAGAGAAAACACGTTATAGATTGTATTTCATAAAGTTCATTCACAGTGGATGCTTAGCAAAAATTTGAGTTGGAAATTAGTTCACAGCACCAATGAAAAGGTGGACATTCTTAGACAATCTCAGTTGTACTTCCCAAGTTGTTAATCAGTGGATTACAGAAATGTGGTGGGAAAATATCAAGACCATTCCTTGGGGTCAGGGGGAAAAGCAATGCTAACAGCCTATTTCTGAACCACAAGCAGATTGCCTCAACAAAAAATAATCATTAAAAATACTGAATTTTATTAAATGTTGAACTGATGCCTGCAACTTATTTTGAAATGAATAAAAATATAAGATGGATTAGTGGATGGGAGAGGGATGGATGGATAGGTATGTGATAAAGCAAATATAGTGAAATGTTATTGTGAAATATAGGTAGTGGGTGTATATGAGTGTTCAGTGTACAGATTCTTTCCATTTTTCTGTAGGTTTGAAAACATTCATAATAAAACATTGAGAGGGAGGGAGTCACAAGCAGAGATTCACACTCTTAGTAAGAGGGGTGGGTTATTGGAAACTGCACTGCAGATTTTGTTGGGTGACCTGAGGCAAGTTACTTTGTGTCTTTATTTGTTCAGCAGGTATTGTTTGGCTCAAATGAGATACTAATATTGCAAGGTTCAAATGAAATAATGAATGTGAAAGCATTTTGAAAAGCATAAAGCGATCTAAAAATATGTGCGTTACTATTCAGATGGATGAGTGTTTGACTAATGAGTGTTTGCCTCTAGGTGTTCTTGACAACCTCCTGTGTAATGACATTAGCACCATTTCATCCTTTTGCAATTGGAAGTACAAAACACTTGACCATTTCCATAACAGTTTCTGTCAAATATTTGTGAAACACTTAGATTCTTGTTCTATCTGATTTCTAAAAAGACTCATCCCATCTCTGTATAACTTTACAATATTTTTTTCTTATTTTACCTACAGTCGGCCAAGATCTCCCCTAAGGACTGTGGAACATTGGGCTGGAGCTTTGCCATTGGCTAGTCCAGAAGGAGGAAGCAGAATGTCTGCATTGTTACACCATAGAGTTCAAACTTCAGATGATTTTGGATTAAGCAGTATCATTTACTCTGCAATAGATTATGTCTTCACCTGTCCTCTCTGATGACTGCAACTATTGAAGCACATTTTAGATCT
>NW_004443940.1:12656018-12661430 GCF_000243295.1 Trichechus manatus latirostris
CTCTGTTAGAACGTACAGTTTGAAAACGGTGGGTAGTGTTTTTACGTTTCACTTTCTGTACTAAATATCACAAGTGATTTTAACTTTTTGTGTGTGAATGTATACTCATGCTGACAGGCTTACTGCTTTTTACAGGGCCTGTGAAAAATGGAACCAAACTCTCTGAGGACTAAAGTCCCGGCTTTCTTATCTGACTTGGGGAAGGCCACATTGAGAGGAATCAGAAAGTGTCCTCGGTGTGGCACATACAATGGAACCCGGGGACTGAGCTGTAAGAACAAGACATGTGGGACTATTTTCCGCTATGGAGCACGGAAGCAGCCTAGTGTTGAAGCTGTCAAAATCATCACAGGCTCTGACCTGCAGGTCTACTCAGTGCGGCAAAGGGACCGAGGCCCGGATTACCGATGCTTTGTGGAGCTAGGTGTTTCAGAAACGACAATCCAGACAGTGGAGGGGACAATCATCACTCAGTTGAGCTCTGGACGATGTTACGTCCCCTCATGCCTGAAAGCTGCTACCCAAGGCGTTGTGGAAAACCAGTGCCAGCACATCAAGCTGGCAGTGAACTGCCAGGCAGAGGCCACCCCTCTGACTCTGAAGAGTTCTGTCCTGAACGCGATGCAGGCCTCCCCAGAAACCAAACAAACCATCTGGCAGTTGGCCACAGAACCCACGGGTCCACTAGTACAGAGAATTACTAAAAACATTTTGGTGGTGAAATGCAAGGCAAGCCAGAAGCATAGTTTGGGATATTTGCATGCATCCTTTGTGCAGAAAATCAGTGCGAAAAGCTTGCCTGAGCGCCGCTTCTTCTGCTCCTGCCAGACTCTGAAATCACACAAGTCAAATGCCTCCAAGGACGAGGCAGCCCAGAGATGCATTCATTTCTTTGCTTGCATCTGTGCCTTTGCCAGTGACGAGACATTGGCTCAGGAATTCTCAGACTTCCTCAATTTTGATTCTAGCGGTAGGTGGTATGGTTGACACAATTACTTTATTTTTTAAAAAATGGTAATGAAAGAGTTCCACTGATAGCATTTGGAGATTGTCCCACCATCTTCAAAGCAGTTGCTGGATAATTAAAATGAAAAGCATTCCTTCTTTTAATCCCAGCCAGCACACTTGCATAAAGATTGGTTGGTTGATTGGTTGAAATTAATGATCAAGAGACTGAGGCATTTTCATTGAGACAATCTAGCAAAGTTAGCTTTGCTTTGAATTTTTACTCTTCCACAGATATCCTGTGTTATTAAAAACAAAGAACAACCCCAAATCTGTGTTGTCTTGCTTGTTTCTTATCTTCAAAAATGTAGAAAACTAGTACCTTGCTCAAAAGAGAATCTTTAAAAGTTTCTACATCAAGTCTTTTGTTGTTGACATATTTTTATCTTGGAGGTGTTTTTTCTATTCATTTCTTAATGGTCTTTAGTTGGCAGTAGCTCCCAACTGTTTAAGTGTTATATTTCTCTGTGAAGCCTTCTGTCAAGTTAATGGTCCATGTCTTAGTCATCTAGTGCTGCTATAACAGAGATACCACAAGTGGATGGTGTTAACAAAGAGAAGTTTATTCTCTCACAGTCCAGTGGGCTACAAGTCCAAATTCAGGGCGTCAGCTCCAGGGGAATGCTTTCTCTGTCGACTCTGGAGGAAGGTGCATGTCACCAGTCTTCCGTTGGTCTAGGAGCTTCTCTGCACAGGAACCTCTGGTCCAAAGGATGTGCTCTGCTCCCGGCACTGCTTTCTTGGTGGTATGAGGTATCCATGTGTCTCTGCTCACTTCTCTCTTTTATATCTCAAAAGAGATTGGCTTAAGACACTATCCAATCTTGTATACCTCATCAGTATAACTGCCGCTAATCCATTTTATTGGATCATAGTGATTGAATTTATAACACATAAGGAAATCACATCAGATTACACAGCTATACAGTGCTGGGAATCATGACCCAAGCAAGCTGACAGATATTTTTGGAGGACACAATTCAATCCATGACAGTCTATGAACAAAGACATATGTTCCGGGGAGTTCTTAAGAGGAACTTATTTTAAAGCAGGCAGTCAGTCCATAATTTGTTTTGGGAATTTGGATTGTGATAAATTAATTTTTCTCTAAGTAAGAGCCCATACATACTCTTGGATAGTATTAATAATTCAGAAATCTGTTATGTTTCAGGTCTTAAAGAGATTATTGTGCCCCAGTTAGGTTGCCATTCAGAATCAGTGGTATCAGCTGGTGAGTCTACTGCCTCGAAGCCAAAGAAGAGGAAAAAGGATGAAGTATCTGGTGAGAGGCTCTTTGTTTGTTTGTGGTGGTGTTGTCTTTAGATGTTGTTTTACTGTGTTTCTCTAAGTAAGTCCCAGCAATTACAAGAAATAGCTCGTAGGCTTTTTTCCTGAAAGAAGTTTTTCCCTTTTCAAGTCAAGCTAATAGTTGGTTATGGCCAAAATAAGATCCACCCAAACTTCATTTTTGTTGTTGTATATGTTTGTTCATCCCTTAAACATTCAGACTACTCTTACCCCTTAATCTGTCTTAGGGCAGTATTTTGAAGTTTTTATCCAGAGGATTTCAAAAGAATTTGTGACAATGGTTAATTATATTTTCCACACAAATTTAGGAGTACAGTTTTCAGCATGTGGTACCACATATGTGAAAACCAAAAAAACCAAACCAGTTGCCATCGAGTCAATTCCAACTCATAGCGACCCCATAGGACAGAGTAGAACTGCCCATAAAGTTTCCAGGGAGCACCTGCTGGATTCAAACTGCCGACCTTTTAGGTTAGCAGCCATAGCTCTTAACTACTACGCCACCAGGGTTTCCACCATACATATAGATACGGTTTTTTAGAAATTCAAATACTTAGTGTCAGTTAAGAACCTACGTAAATCAATGTTAAAATGCTGAGACACCCTAGTAAATAAGGGTCAAAAGACCTAGACTCTAAACAAAATGAAAATATTACTTGGTCCATACATGCGGGAAAAAAATATTTAAACTCACTGGTGAACAGAGAAATGCAAACATTTTAGAAATGCAAAAGTAAAGCAAGATACTTTTTGCTACCAAGTTAGCAAAGATTTTTAAGGTGGTGATACCACAGGCAAAGGTCAAATCAGGGCTCTCTGGCATTGCTAACATAGTGTAAGTTGCTATAACCATTTGTAAAAGTAGTTTGCAATATCTATTCCTCCACCACTACTAGTCGAGTTGATTTTGACTCATGGTGACCCCATGTGTGTCAGAGTAGAACTGCACCCCACAGCGTTTTTGATGACTGGTTTTCCAGACGTAGCACCAGGCCTTTCTTCTGAGGCACCACTGGGTGTTAACCATTTGCGCCACCCAGGGGCTCTGCAGTACCCGTTAAGAACCTTAAAAATGTTCCTACCCATAGGGAGTATTGCTGGAGGTGGATGAGGTGGTCACGCACAGAAGTTTTGCCGCTGGGGAGTTGGAGAAAGAATTTTGAGAAACAAAGTGTAATGTTCATTTCTGTATTTTAGAAAGGTAATTCCGGCAGCAATGTAGAGCAGAGATTGTTGTTAAATCCTTCCTTTTTGGTTTTTCCCAGGAAAATTTGAAATTGTAAACCAAACCAAACCAAACAAATAAGCAAAAAAACTTATCTTCTGACTCAGTAGTTCTACTTCTAATTTTAAGGAAATAATCTTTAGTAGAGAAGAAGTGTTTTGTCCAGAGCTGTTCATTTTATGGTCATTTGTAATATTGGAAAATTAGAAACACTGAAAGCTCAACCACCGGAGAGTAGTTAAATGAACCATGGTAAAGCCACTTGATAGAATGTCAGGCAGCTTAAATAATGGTTAGGACAAATTTGGAAAAATGTTTAGATCAGTACGGTGGCCATACAAAATACAGAATGCTCAGTTAAATTTGAATATCAGAGAAAGAATAATTTTTTAGTATAAATATCTCCTATACAATTTGTGGAACATATACTAACAAATTATTTTGTTTATCTGAAAATTTCTTTTAATTTGAATTTTGTTTTGGAAAATCTGGCAACTTTAGTAAAATCACAGCTATTTAAAATCACAAAACCAGCAAAACAATTTATTCATAGAAAAGAAAATGGAAGACAGCTTACCAGAAAATTAATAATGATTGTCTGAGACGTGGGAATGATGGATGAATATTTTTTCTTCCTTTTACTTCTGTTCCCCCCCTCCCCCGCCAATTTCTTACAAAGAGTATAAGAAACTTAAAATTTTGTGTATATAGGCTAATGCTAATTCCTTCTAGAAACTGAGACGCTAACCTAGAAATTAGCAAAGACTGTTTATATGTTTTAGGTAGGCTTTTTGGAAATTAGTATCCAATCAATTTATATTATGCAGAAATGTTATTAAATGCTGTAATTATTTATGGTTTAGGTGCACAGACGAACAGTTCACTGTTGCCTCAAGATGCAGTGAGCAGTAATCTAAGGAAAAGTGCCCTGAAAAAGCCTGTGGTTGCTTCTGCATTAAAAAGGCAGGGTAAGTGTCCGTCTCCCAGAATAGGCTTTTCTTTTCATCCTAAAGAAGCCCTAAGGCAGCATAATCAAGAGAAAGTTTGCACGTTGTTCCCCCACGGGTGCTTAAGATAGACACTAGCAGGCATTGAGACTGAGGTCTTTCCTGTCTCACTGTCTCAAGTCATGCTCAAGAGTAAATTACGCAGCGTTGTTCATCAGAGACAAATGGTGGAAACAACACAAGTGTCCATCAACAGGTGAAAGAGAAATAGAATGCGGTACATCCATACAATGGAATATTATTCAGCCATAAAGAGAAATGATACATGCCACAACATGGATAAACTTTGAAAACATTATGCTGAGCAAAATTAGTCAGACACAAGAGGATGAATATAGTATGATCCCACTTATATGACATATCTACAAGAGACAATGCAGAGGAACAAATTAGTGGTTACCAGGAGCTAGAGGGGTAGGGAATTAGGAGTTACTGCTCAATAGGTACAGAGTTTCTGTTTGGGGTGATGAAAAGGTTTGGAAACAGTGAATGTGATTAATGCCACTGGATTGTATGCTTAAAAATGGTTAAAATGGCAAACTTGATATTTTTATATTTTACCACATTAAAAAAAAAAGAAGAAAACTAAATTATGTCTTTTAAGTAACAAACGCAACAAAAATTACTGACATGTTTTGGTGGCAGGTATTTTACAGGATTTTTCCTCTTGTTGATTTTTACCCACATGCAGTTAGTATGGAGATTCAAAGTTGAAGAAAAGATATATTTTATAGTTCTTCAGTGATAAGTATTTGTTGAGAAAGACAAATACAGTCTGTTCTCCAAAGTCAGTAAAGTTTGAAAACATATCTAAAAGGAACAACATGGCTATAATTCTGAGTTTATGAGACAGAATAGCAATTTAAG
>NW_004443940.1:12662621-12696464 GCF_000243295.1 Trichechus manatus latirostris
TAACTTTTTCAAACTTCGGTTGACTGTTTGTTCTATAAGAAAAGATAAAGGTTACTGAAGCGGTTTTTGTTTTGTTTTCTCTTTCCCTAGCCTGTGGCCAGCTGTTAGATGAGGCACAAGTGACCTTATCCTTCCAAGACTGGCTGGCCAGTGTCACAGAACGCATCCATCAAACCATGCACTATCAGTTTGATGGTACGTATTGGTTGCCCAACTGGGCTGTTGTAAAAGTAGGAGAAACTCAAGTAATTGTGCTGTAGTTCTACTCTTTTAAGGTTTTCACTGGCCAGTTTTTTTAGAAGTAAATCACCAGGTCCTTCTTCCTAGTCTGTCTTAGGCTGGGATCTCTGATGAAACCTGTCCACCATGGGTGACCCTGCTGGTATTTGAAATACCAGTGGCATAGCTTCCAGCATCACAGCAACACATGAGCCACAAGAGTACAACACACTGACACAGGAGTGGTGGAATAATAAAATCAGGAAAGGTGTGCATCGAGGTTGTATCCTTTCACAATACTTATTCAGCCTGAATGCTGAGCATGTAATTTGAGAAGCTGCAATATATGAAGAATGAGGCATCAGGATTGGAGGAAGACTCATTAACAGTCTGTGATAAGTAGATGACACAACCTTACTTGCTGAAAGCAAAGAGGACTTGAAGCAGTTACTGATGAAAATCAAAGACTGCAGCCTTCAGTATGGATTACTCCTTAACATAAAGAAAACAAAAATCTTCACAACTGGACCAATAAGTAACATCATGATAAATGGAGAAAAGATTCAAGGATTTCATTTTGCTTGGATCCGCAATCAACGCCCATGGAAGCAGTAGTAAAGAAATCAGATGATGTATTTGCGTTGGGTAAATCTGCTGCAAAAGACCTCTTTAAAGTGTTAAAAAACAAAGATGTCACTTTGAGGACTAAGCTGCGCCTGACCCAAGCCATAGTATTTTCAGTTACCTCATATGCATGCGAAAACTGGACAATTAATAAGGAAGACCGAAGAAGAATTGATGCCTTTGAATTATGGTGTTGGCGAAGAATATTGAACATACCATGAACTACCAGAAGAATGAACAAATCTATCTTGGAGAAGTACAGGCAGAATTCTCCTTGGAAGCGAGGATGGCAAGACTTTGTCTCACGTACTTTGGACATGTGATCAGGAGGGACCAGTCACTAGAGAAGGACATCATGCTTGGTAAAGTAGAGGGTCAGCAAAAAAGAGGAAGACCCTCAACGAGACGGATTGACACAGTGGTTGCAACAGTGGGCTCAAACATAGCAACAATTGTGAGAATGGCACAGGACTGGGCAATATTGTACATAGAGTCACTATGATTCAGAACCAACTCAATGGCACCTAACAACAATAGTTCTACTCTGTTTTGAAAGGAAAGGTAATTGGACTTCAGTCCAGAATGCACTGGGGTGTAAGAAAGTAGAAATCTAATATGCTCAATAACAACAACAACAAATAAATTATATTAAAAAAAAAGAAAGAAAGTATAAATTGAAGTGAAATCTAGTTAAAATGCAGGCCCAGCAAAATGAATTTGGAGATGGAAGAGAAAAAACACAGCAAATAAGTAAAGGTAGATAGCTCTGATGTTCGATGTGTGCGTCTGTCTGTCTGTCTGGTGAAGAGATACCAAAGCCTTAGAAGATCATTCTAACCCACAAATTGAAGATAGGGGGGAAAAGTTTAGAGAAAAACATAAGAGACTAAAGTAGTTATGTGAGATAACATTGACATGTGTCATGGATTGAATAGTGTCCCCCCAAAATATCTGTCAGCTTGGCTAGGTCATGATTCCCTGTATTGTATGATTGTCTACCATTTTGTAATCTGATGTGATTTCCCTATGTGTTGTATATTCTATCACTGTGATGTAATAAGATGGATTAATGGCAGTTATATTGATGAGGTCTACAAGATTAGATAGTGTCTTAAGCCAATCTCTTTTGAGATATAAGAGACAGAAGCAAGCAGAGAGTCATGGGAACCTCATACCACCAAGAAAGCAGCACCGGGAGCAGAGCGCGTCCTTTGGACCTGAGGTTCCTGCACTGAGATGCTACCAGATCAAGGGAAGACTGATGGCAAGGACCTTCCTCCAGTGCCGACAGAGGAGAAAAAGCCTTCCCCTGGAACTGACACTCTGAATTTGGACTTATAGCCTACTGGACTGTGAGAGAATAAATTTCTCTTTGTTAAAGCCATCCACTTGTGATATTTCTGTTATAGCAGCACTAGATGACTAAGACAGCATGTTTCCACGGATTGGAAAACACAGGCTCGATCTGGGTGTGATTTGTTACAGCATCCGGAACCTCAGAGATTTCAGAAGAGGACCATCTAGCCAGTCCCTACCCATCACCTTAAAAGAATCCTTGCTGGATGGTTTTCCAGGCTTTGTCCAGTGATGAGAAGCTCACTGAGTGTTGAGGCAACGTGTAACATTATTGGACAATAGTAGTAGTGACGAAGGTCTTTCTCATGCTAAGTGGAAATGTGTCCTTATGATATTTCTTGTTGATTCTAGTTCTGCATGTGGAATCACGTGGTCTGTTCCTGTTTCCAAATAACAGTCTCTGCCACTGCACACTACCGGGCCTCTTTCCTCGTTCAAGCGACACACCCCAGGTTCTTCAGACACTCCTCGTGGCATATTTACAGACCTTATATCATCTTGATGTTCTTTGCTTTCTTTTCATATTTTTATGAATATCTTTAAAAAAAAAAGAGCACCCTGAACTAAATAGTAGCCTGAAAGCAGGTGCAAAGTGGGATGAGATGAGTTTTGAAGGATTAGAATAGTTATGACTTTATGGGAGAAAGATGAGGCAGTCTGCTTCCATAAAGATTTACAGCCTTGGAAACTCTATGGGGTTGCTATGAATTGGAATCGACTCAACGGCAGTGGGTTTTTTTTTTTTTAAGAGAGACAAGAATGGAAGGCCTTGAAATACATGCTTAGACATTTGAATTTTTAATTCAGAATAAGGAAGACTTCAGAAATTACTTCTTAGAAAAACAATAAAATAAGCTAAGTCGGGTTATAAAGAGAATCTTTTTTTCTTTTAAATTTTTGTTTATTGTTTTGAAATGATATGATAAATACAGAAAATAGAACACTGACAAGAATGTAAACACTCTGTGTGGTCCTCCACCATCCCATCCCTGTACTGCCCCACCCGAGTTAACCCCTCTCACCATCTCCATCACCCCGCCTTTGTCCAAGCCACCATCAGCTCTTTCTGGACTGTGAGTCTGTATTTTTATGAGTGCTTGGAGATTAATTCTCAAACCTAAGCTCTATCATCATATCAGCTGGGTTCTGGTTAGTTGGCACTTCTTTTAGAGAGAGCTGTAACGATCCTTGTATGTAGACATAATCTAATTTCAGGATGAAAGATTTTAAAATTCTCTCAAGTGCCCAGATATTAATATTTTAGTGGCTCAAAAGCTGTGACAGTTTTGTCGCTGACATTCTGCATTGAATGAAGTAGGTAAAATCAGTCGAAAGAATGTATTTTTTCCTATGAATCCTAGAAATTAGTTCATTTTTATTTTTCTTGGCTCAACCTTTGTTTCAAAAAGGCTTCTGACCATCTGTCTTTAAAAGTCTTTCTTTAAGAGATGGTCTTTAAGTGGTATCCAAGCTGATAGAAATTGTTTATCCACCTGGTTCTGGATGTTTTCCCTCTGCCGGGGCTAGCCCCTTGGGCAGAGTTGTTAAAGGAAAACTCTGAACTCATTGGACCCTTCCCCTGAACTCTCTTTCTGTGCCCACATGGCCTATTGACTTATTGTTAATCTGGTATCTTACAAGTTTCTTTAAGAGATTTGTGAAGTATTTCCAAACATTTTGCGTGCCTTGACGTCGTACTCAGGACTGATGCTTACTGGCATAAATGGTGTCCCTGCTCTGTGGTCCCTTGGCATCCATGGTCCTGATGGTTTGAGTGAGTGCATGAGGTTGCTTTGCTAGGGATAGTGTGCAGGAGTGGATCGCGTGGAGGCAGCTAGATACCTTCTTCTCACCTCTGTGTCATCACTCGCATCTTGTCTCATCTCACATACCCTGTAAGAGGAAAACTCTGGGCAATGGTGGTGTTTACAAAATTGGGCATTTGAAAAATTATCCTTGGTGGATGACAAGGATCTACTGTATTTTTTATAATTTCAAGGGATCAAGAGTAGGACTGGTAACAGTGCTTGGCTCACAAAAGTCAAAGCCTTCTTTTTCCTCTTTGTAAAGAAGCCTCAATGGTAATAATACTTTTTCATTATCTCTGCCCGTCCATTCCATTTCTTCACTTCTCCCCACCCGTCAGAAAACCTGCTGAGTTCCTTTCAGTGAGCTGCTTCTTATTTCCTATAGGCAAACCAGAGCCGTTGGTGTTCCACATTCCTCAGTCCTTTTTTGATGCCTTGCAACAGAGAATCTCTATAGGAAGTACAAAAAAACGGCTCCCCAACTCCACCACAGGTATGGAGTTTTTCCTCAGGAATCTCAATAGATGTCTTGACCTTGGAATTTTCAGGGTTTTAGGACTTCCAGTCATAGGCCTAGAGCATGAAGCAAGCCTCTGCTAAACAGTCCTTAGAATAATGACCACACTCTTCAAAGGCCCCATTTATTCCAGTAAGAGTTAATGGAAATTCAGACAGTGCAAACTTGGGAAATGATGAATGATGATATGTAATTATTAAAAAGGTGCCCACCAAGAGGTTTGATATTTTTGAGAAAGAAACCAATTTCCACAAAAGCATCACATTCCCCGATAGCTATTTGGACCAGGTTGGCTTCTTGAAACATATGATACTATATGTCAAAAAATAAAACTTTTCTGTCATGATTCCTAATTTTTCGTGAAGGAGTATTTTATTTTTAGGGTAATTTAGCCTTGAAACACTTTATAATTACATTATTCTGATACTTACTTTTTGGTTTTTTATAACATCTTTCTACTAGAGATTTCAAGATACTTAGTAGTTGAGAATTAAGGGAGAGGAAAAGAAAAAGGATTGCTCAGTGACAGATAGTCCTACGGTTAGAAACCAATGTTATTTCTTTGGTAAATTGTTATTTGATATTACAATAGTGACTTCTTGAGGTTTAAACCTGTTTTTGAATAGTGTAAGCTGTGAATCACTTATGTTTGGGGCTACACAGTTTATCTTCACAGTTTTATCGATCTCACTTTTGAGGCAGTGTTGGGTCTTCATTCTAGTTTAAACTTCAGGCCTAATACACTGAATTCACCCATCCCTCAATTATTTTTGCAGGCCCTTCAGTGGAACCCTTTTATAATCCTGCAGGCAGGGTAGTGGATCAGCAAGTACATTAGCAAGCTTAAACTCCATGTAATTGTTTTGAAGGCTGTGATTTGACCTCTGATATATCTACAGTTGTAAGCGGCTGCTTTATAATGGGGTCCTATGCATGTAACTTTACCAAACAAATAAACAGGTTTCTAAGGTAACAAAAATAATTAGCATCTCAAAGAAGCATCAAACAAGGACTTTCTATAGCAAAAATCCACATTATTGAATTTGTCACACTTCAGCCAAACTCCTAGAATTTCTTTTTAAAAGTGCTGAGATTCTATGAAGAAAGATAAGCCCTGCACTGAACTCTGCAGAAATTAGGGAACCAATACAGTGAAAGAGAATGGCTAATTTTGTCCCCTTTTTACATTGCAGCTTTTGTTCGGAAAGATGCCTTGCCACTGGGAACCTTTTCCAAGTATACCTGGCATATCACTAACATCCTACAAGTTAAACAAATCTTAGATACCCCAGAGGTAAGAGTTTATTTCCACAATAATAGGAGGGTGGAGAGGGGAAGAACAGGAAGTATGAGAAGTACATTTGCACCAGTTCCTTGAGGTATAGAAGCCAAAGAGAGTTCTTGTTTTTCATGCTAAGAAATTATTCAGAAATATCTATGGTTTTATAGTTCTGACTCTCTGATTTTAACGGGTTTTCCTCATGGCTTGAAATTGGAGTGTGCTGTTTCCAGTGTCTCTGTGTTTGGGTGGGGTGAAAATATACACAATGAAACATGCATCCGTTCAACAATTTTTACACGTGCAATTCATTGACAGTGGTTACATTCTGCACGCTGGGTTACCATTCTCACTCTTCGCCTCTGTTGTTTTGCCGCTGTTAACGTATACTCACTGCCCTTAAAGTTCTCATCTGGGCTTTAGAGTTACTGTTGTCATTTCAGTCTCAGATAGGTAATTCTTCAACAGGCCACGATGCTCAAGACAGACATTCTTTATTTATTGAGCTAAATTGTTTAGTTTAAAGATGACTTCATGGGATAGTTTTGGCTTAAGGTTCCAAAGTTATTTTCAGGCAATAGAATCAGGGTCCCTCTGTTTCCTGTGTCTTTGGAATCAGAAAACAGAGAAGATTTTTCTTGTAAATTGAATAAGGATTCCCCTAGTCACTATGATGAGCCCTAGATTTGGTTGGCCAGCAGCTAGAAAGTATGTAAATAATTTGAGATGATCTACTGTTTGTGAAGTCAGCGTGTCCAACACAGCCAAACCCTCCTCCTCAAACTGCAATTGTGTTCTCATTAAAGAAACAACCCTGAATTAGTTTATGTTCTCTTTCCCAAGGGAAATCTTAGATGTTTTCAAGGATTTTTTTCAAGCAGATCCTGGAAATTTGAGAAGGATTTTTCAGTTATATTGTAAAAAATTCAGCATAGTATGGTTCAACTCATTATATATTAAAATTAGCTTAATTACAAGACATTGTCATGTTCAGAAAAAAGTATCTTTGTTTGGTAGAAAGGACTGCTCAGTGACAAATAGCCCAAAAATCATGACACGTGAGCCCTAGAAAAGGCCTGTGTTAGCACAGAAGACACTTGAGGAACTTCTTAAAATGCAAGATGTCACAGAGGCAGCTTCTAGCCTGGGACAGGCAGCATTCAGGGAGGCACTGAAGCAACCCAGGGCAAAAGTCAAGTGAGGGAAGAGAGCTGTTGATCACTGAGCTTATTCTGTCTGTGCCTCACCTCATTTAATCTCCCAACCATGCATGGCTGGTATTAACTACATTTTACAGAGAAGGAAACAGGCTCAGAGAAGTTAGGGAACTTGCTCAGGGTCACCCTGCTGTTCAGTGGCAAAGACAGAATTTCGTTTAAGTACTGTCTGGCTCAGCACAAGGACAGTGTGATGCCCACGGGATGTGAGGTCAGCTGTAGGTGCTGTCGACAGAGTTTTTAGGAGAAGAATGCTTCTAGCAGAACAGTAAGCGAGGGGATAATGCTGATTTTAGAGCAGGTCTGTGCCAGTAGCAGTCAGATGCTGAGATTCAGTTGGCATATGGTTTGGCTGGGGTTCTCATTAAGGTTATAGAGACAAAAGGAAAGCCATGAATGATGTAAGGAAAGAAACTTTTTTTTTTTTTTTTGGATGATTATACACTCAGTAGTTTTATTAATACAATTCAAACTGAGGAGCTATCTTCTTTTGTTGTTTTTTTTTTTAAATTGTACTTTAGATGAAGGTTTACGGAACAAATAGTTTCTCATTAAACAGTTAGTACACATATTGTTTTATGACATTGGTTAACAACCCCACGACGTGTCAACACTCTCCTTTCTTGACCTTGGGTTCCCCATTACCAGCTTTCCTGTCCCCTCCTGCCTTCTAGTCTTTGCCCCTGGACTGTTGTGCCCCATTAGTCTCGTTTTGTTTTATGAGGCTGTCTATTCTTTGCTGAAGGGCGAACCTTGGGAGTGACTTCATTACTGAACTAAAAGCGTGTCCAGGGCCCATACTCTCGGGGTTTCTCCAGTCTCTGTCAGGCGAGTAAGTCTGGTCTTTTTTTGTGAGTCAGAATTTTGTTCTCCATTTTTCTCCAGCTCTGTCTGGGACCCTCTGTTGTGATCCCTGTCGGAGCAGTCAGTGCGGGTAGCCGGGCACCACCTGGTTGTACTGCACAGGAAACATTCTTGTGGACAGAATGAAAACACAAAGGGAATTTTTTTTTAAATTTTTTTAAATTGTACTTTAGATGAAGGTTTACAGAACAAATAGTTTCTCACTAAACAGTTAGTACGCATATCATTTTATGACATTGGGTAACAACCCCACGACATGTCAGCACTCTCCCTCTCGACCTTGGGTTCCCTATTACCAGCTTTCCTGTCCCCTCCTGCCTTCTAGTCCTTGTCCCTGGGCTGTTGTGCCCCTTTAGTCTTGTTTTGTTTTATGGGTCCGTCTAACCTTTGGCTGAAGGGTGAACCTCGGGAGTGACTTCATTACTGAGCTAAAAGGGTATCCGAGGCAAAGGGAATTTTTAATGAATTTGAATATACTTAACAAAAAAAAGAGAGTAAGTAAAAGGCCTATTGTCATCCAAGAATTTGTCTACTTTGAAAGTTTTTCCTCTCTCACATTTCTTGGTATTGTCTCGGTACCCAGATGCCCTTGGAAATCACCCGGAGCTTTATCCAGAACCGAGATGGGACTTACGAGCTGTTTAAGTGCCCGAAAGTAGAAGTAGAGAGCATAGCAGAAACCTATGGCCGGATAGAAAAGCAACCAGTGCTACGACCCTTGGAACTAAAAACTTTTCTCAAAGTTGGTAAGTTTAATTAGTGTTTTCAGTAGCACATCTTCCTTTGAAAGTCTACTGTGTGTATTACACTGTCCTAGGCTTTGGATCTTGACCTAAACAAAGAGGACACATTCATTTGTCTTGTAAAGCCTATGTGAGTAACCAGTCAGGCAGTCCTGGGATAAGGTGTTGTGTTTAATTTGAGCCAGCCTTTAAAAATAAAATTATAGAGGTTTTACATGTTCATTATATAGAAATCAAAGAGCATAAAGGAGAAGAATAAAAACTATCTACAATTCCACCCCCCATAGACAACAACTCTGTTGAGATTTTGGTGTATAACCTACCAGACTCTTCTATACATGAAAAACGAGTTTCTAAAACATGGGATCATACCTCAACTTCTTTTTCACCTATAGTACATGATGAACAGTTTTACATGTCTGTCTTCAACCTTATTTTTTTAAAAGCTGCATAAAATTCATTCATATATATGCACCACCCGCTAGTCAATCCCCTAGTTAGGTTGTTTCTAATTTTTTTTTTCCCCTGTATTGTACTTTAGATGAAGGTTTACAGAGCAAATTAGTTTCTCATTAAACAATCAATACACATTGTTTTGTGACATTGGTTGCCAACCCCACAGCATGTCAACACTCTCCCCTTCTCAATCTTGGAATCCCCCTTACCAGCTTTCCTGTCCCTGCTGCCTTCTCATCCTTGCCCCTGGGCTGGTGTGCCTATTTAGTCTCGTTTTGTTTTATGGGCCTGTCTAATCTTTGGCTGAAGGGTGAAGCTCAGGAGTGACTTCAGTACTGAGTTCAAAGGGTGTTTGAGGGTATTTCCAGTTTTTTGCTATTACAAACAATGCTGTCATTAACTTTCTTTTGATAAACCTTTTATATCCTCAATTATTTTCTAATTTATTTAGGATGTTTTCCTATTTAGGATATTCTTTGGGATAAATTCCTGAAAGTGCAATTACAGGGAAGAAGGATATGTACATTTCTAAGGCTTTTGATTATTTTTGCCACTCTGCTTTCCAGAAAGATTGCAGTAATTTATATAATGTACTCCTGCCAGCTGTGTATAAAAGAACGCATTGCTCTTTTTTTTTTTAATCTTTGTTGATTTGATAGGCAAAAAATGTTGTCTCACTGTTTTGATTTGTATTTCCCGCAGTATTAGTGAGGGTGAACTTTTACATATGTTAATTAGTATTTGATGAATTGCTTTTTCCTCATTCATTTTTAACTGAGGTATTGGTGTAATAATTTAGTAATAACAGTTACAGCTGTAACAAGCAGCACTTAATGAGAAACTTCTCTGTGTCAGGCACTGTTTTAAATGCTTTATGTATATTCATTTAATGCCCATCAGCCCAGTGAGAGGTGGATTCTGTGATCCCCATTTACAGATGAAGAAATCGAGGTAAAGACGGGTACAGTCTCCTACCCAGGGTCACACGGCTAGTAAGTGGTAGAGCTGGGCTTTAAGCCCAGGCAGTTTCAGACCTCAGAGCCTGCATTCCTCTAATCTAACCCTAACCTGTCTTCCCACCGCCTTGACATGAGTTCTTGCAACGCAATGAACTATGTCACTCTTGTTCGTCACCAGACTCCAAGATAGCATAATGTCTAGTCCATACTAGGCACTCAGGAAAGACTTTTTGAATGAATGTATGGATGAATGAATGAATGCCAGCCGTGATTTTAATTACTTTAGCTTTGTGATCCATCTAGCAGGCCCCGTCCCCTTCATTTCTCTAACTTGTGAGTTTCTTCCAGGAGAAATTTAGAATTTAGAATTATTTTTTCCAATTCTTAAAAAAAAAAAAAAAAAAGAAACCTAAAACCTGTTTTGATTGATTGGACATTTGCTGAATTTACAGATTAATGTGAGGAACTTAAAATATTCATTTTTCTATCCAGGACTATGACAGTGTCTCTCTCCTTTTATTCCAGTCTTTCAAATACCTCACTAGAGTTTTATAACTTCTTCATCTAGGTCCTACACATTTCTTATGAATATGTTCCTATATATATATATTTGCTGCTGTTGTGAATGGGATGTTTATCATGTTTCTAACTTGTTATTGTCAGTGTAGGAAAAGCTCTTCGTTTTGGTATATGATTATCAAATTGGTCCCTTAGTGAATTCCAAGTAGTGATAATAGTAACTCAGTTGTTTCCCCTCAGTTTCTGAGAAATAAGTTACATCACCTGCAAAATAATGATAACTTTGTTTCCTATCAAATATTTGTATCTCATTGTTTTTTCTGGTTAAATTAGCCAGGATTTTCAGAACAGCAATGAATGCTAAGCCATGTGTATCTTTTCAGACTCTAGGAAAAACTCCGGTGGAGCATTTTTCCGCTCTGTCTTGAAGAAGAGCTAGTAATAATACTCTGGGAAAAAAAGTGTTCGCTGGTCAGATAAGTTTGAGAAATGCTTCACATCATCCTGTTTCTTTGACTTTAAGACCCTTGACTTTAAGATGCTGAGTGAGAGTAATAGCTTTTTGGTGGGAAAAGAAACTTTACCATATGAGAGCTGCTCTGCTTGTGGTGTACACTGAGATCTCAGAAAATGTTAAAATTGGGATACAGAGGCCGTAGGGAGCAGTGTCTGAGAATATAATTTACTCCCTCTTAGGAATTCGCTCTATCAATTTGCATTTTTAAAATACCCTGAAATAAAAACACTTGTTGAACTTTACTTAACTGAGGTTTCCCAAACGTATTTGACCAGTGAACATTTTTTAGGGGAATACCATTAGTATTTTATAGAATTTTTTCTGGGAAAATCTGCTCTTATGTTTTACTACTGATTATTGTTTTATTGATTTCACATACTTTTTTTTTATTATTATAAGGACATATATTCTTATTGTTGTTGTTAGGTGCCGGCGAGTCACTTCCAACTCATAGCAACCCTGTGTACAACAGAAGGAAACACTGCTCAGTCCTGCGCCATCCTCATGACTGTTGTTATGGTTTAGCCCATATTCTTATTAGGATAATATTGAATTTTATGAAATGCCTTGTCTTAGTCATCTGGTGCTGCTATAACAGAAATACCACAAGTGGATGGCTTTAACAAAGAGAAATTTATTTCCTTACAGTAAAGTAGGCTAAAAGTCCAAATTCAGGGCGTCAGCTCCAGGGGAAGGCTTTCTCTCTATCGGCCTTCTCATCAGTGTTCCCCCAGACTAGGAGCTTCTTGGCACAGGGACCCCAGTCCAAAGGACGCGCTCTGCTCCCAGCACTGCTTTCTTGATGGTATGAGGTCCCCCTGTCTCACTGCTCACTTCTGTCTTTTATATCTCAAGAGATTGCCTCAGGACATAATCCAGTCTTGTAGATCCAGTCTTGCCTTACTAACACAACTGCCACCCATCCTCCCTCATTAACATCATAGAGGCAGGATTTACAACATATAGGAAAATCACTGATATACACATTTTTGGGGGGACATAATTCAAACCATGACATGCCTTCTTACTATCATTTGACCTACTAGTGCAAATGAATTTTATTAATAGATTTTTAATATTGAAATAATCTTGCATTTCTGGAATAAATCCTATTTGGCCTTTTTTTTTAGTATTGTAAAAATAGTGTGGCAGACAAGAGACAGAGAGGGCCATATAAACCAGAGACTTCATCAGCCTGAGACCAGAAGAACTAGATGGTGCCTGGCTACTACCGTGACCACCCTGACAGGGAACACAACAGAGAGTCCCTGACAGAGCAGGAGAAAAGTGGGGTGCAGAGCTCAAACTCTGGTCAAAAGACCGGACTTAATGGTTCGATTCAGATTGGAGGGACCCCAGAAGACATGGCCCCCAGACTCTCTGTTAGCCCAAAACTAAAACCATTCCCGAGGCTAACTCTTCAGACAAAGATCACACTGGAGTATGGGACATAAAATGATACTTGTGAAGAGTGTGCTTCTTAACTCAAGTAGATACATGAGACTAAATGGGCAGCTTCTGTGTGGAGGCGAGATGAGAAGGCAGAGAGGGTCAGGAGCTGGCTGAATGGACACGGGAAATCCGGAATAGAAAGGAGGAGTGTGCTGTCACAGTACAGGGAGAGCAACTAGGGTCACATAACAATGTATGTGTAAATTTTTGTATGAGAGACTAACTTGAATTGTAAACTTTCACTTAAAGCCCAACCAAAAAAAAAAAAACAAAGGCGTGGCGGAGGCGTCTGACCTCTTCTAACTTCACAAGGGGGAAAGAAAAACAAGATCAACAGCAAAAGGCTGATTCCTATGAGGCGGAGGTCAGACATACCTCCTCTACAACCTTCTTACCAATTCTGACACCCACTGTCCCTCCCACAGCTTTCTCTGCTTCTCTGCTGGGTTCGATAATTCATTGCAATGGCCACACAGAACTCAAAGACCATACTCACAGTTATGGGGTTTATTAGGGAAGTAACAGATTACAATTCAGGTTCAGGAATGCTCAGGATACAGTTCTTTGATCAGAACAGCCTTTTCTCAGTTGTGCCTGCAGGTACACCTCTCTCTGGCCCCTTGGCACAGCCTCTGCCCTGCTCAGGCAAGTGTTACAAAGCTCTTTTAGTTCAGCTGTTAAGTGCCCAGAGGCATCCTACTCCGCCAGTAAGCCTCAGCCCAGAAGCAGTCAGCTCTAGCTCTGTGGGTCGGCAAACCTAGCTCCATCAGGTGCCTGGAGGCACCCTACTCTGCCAGCAAGCCTCCTGCCTGAAGGCACTCAGCTTTCTCGCTCCATTGGCCAGGAAGCCCACCACCATCTCCTGCTGGTCTCCTGCCAGTCTCCTGCCTCTGCTGCCATTGTTTCTCTGCTGCTGCTTCTCACTGTCTTTGGTGTTGCAGCTCTCTCTCAGTCTCCTGGTTCTAGGAGCTTCTCGGTGCAGGGATCCTGAGTCCAAAGGACACGCTTCACTCCAGGCTCTTCTTTCTTGTTGGTGGTGAGAGACTCCCTTCCTGCCTCTGAGATGGCTCATTTTAAGCCTAGCAGGATTGCAGAACTGACCAATCCCCTCAGTAGGGTTCCATAAACCTTATTTGCATGGTCCCACCCCCACAAGAGTGCCATGCACCTTATTTACAGTATCAGCAAAATATCCAATCCCCTTGGTGGGCTACAATCACCTCATTTGCATAGTCCCACCCAGTCATTTGGTAGGAGTTACCAGGACTACTAAGACTATGGCTAGAAGGGCCGTATTAAGTAATTCACTGCACCACAAATATATAACTGGATTCTCTTTACTAATATTTTATTTAGGATCTTTGAATATGTAGTCATCAGTGAGAACTACTTACAGTTTCTTTTTGGAGGCTATGTTTTGGGGTTTTGGTATCAGGCATACTAGAAAATGGTATTGGAAACTTTCCATCTTTTAGAAAGATTTGGATTAGATTCAGTAGTTTAGGAAATAGCTGTTCTTGGGAGTTTGAAGAATTTATCCTCTGGACCTAACCCTTTCTTGGAGGCAGTTCTCTAAATGCTTGTTCAGTTTATTCTGATTTACACTTATATTCATGGTTTCTATCTTTTCTTGAGTTAATTTTGATAATTCATATTTTCTCCAAAACTGGTTTATTTCATTTAAAATTTAAATCATGTACGTTTTTGTAATTTTTGGTGTAGATGATAATTACAGTTTTTCAAATTTGTTCTAAATTTGTAGTTTTACACTCTACCACAATTTCATGTTTTAGATCTTTTTCAAAGAACTAGCTCTTGTATTTGTCAATTGCTCTAAATTTGTCTTCTAATCATTTTTCTCTTTATCTATTATAATTTCTGCTAATGTTTTTAAATTTTTCCTAACCTTTTCCTAGGGTTATTTTATTTTTATAGCTTTTAAAATGGAATGCTCAGTTAATATTATTTGAGTTCATATTTGATAATAAGGGTATTTAAGGTTCTTATTATTGTTAATATCTAAATAATCTATAATCATTAGTTATTTTCTCATTGTCCCCAATACTTTATATTTAAAAAGCTGAGGTTTTTGATCTTTACATTCTTTTCTTTTTTTTTTTACTGTTGTAAAAATACATATAACACAACATTTGCCAATTTGATTTTTAAATTCTTAAGTTATCTATTTCTAGTTTTATTATATTGTGGCTAGAAGGTTTGCTTTTTTCAGTTTCTTTTTTTCTTAGCAACTTAAAAAATATTTTTTCACTAACTTAATAGATGTTCATGAATTTTTGCTAAAAAGATGTTATTATTTATCTGATGCAAAGTTTTATATAGCTTTTTAATTTATTAGTTTTATTAACTAAATTCTCTTTATCTTTATTTATTATTCTTTGACCTCCCAAAGACTGGAAGGTCATGATACAATTTCCTACTACAATTATGTTTCTGTAAATGTCTTCTTATGTTTCTAAAAACCTTTAGGTTTTTTTACTGCAATGTTGTTGGTGCCTCAGTTATTGACAAATATGTTGTCACTGTAAATTATATACTTTATTAGTGTAAAAATGACTGTTGTCTTAAATGCATCTTTATCCAATATTACAATGACACCAGCTTTCTTTTGTTCTTCTTTTTTCTGATATCTGTTTGCCACCTTTTTACTTTTAAATTTTTGTAGCACTTCATTTTACTTGTATCACTTATCAACATTATATACTTGGTTCTTATTTTTCTCCAATTTTAATAGCTTGTTGTTTTAGGTACAGTCGAGTTCCGACTTATAGCGACACCATGTACAACATAAACGAAACACTGCCCAGTCCTGCACCAGCCTCACAGTCATTGCTATTTAATAGTTTATCCCCTTTATATTTATTACAATTGATACAGATGGTCTTTTGTCTGCTTGTTTTGTGCTTTTTTTTTTTTTTTACTTTAGTGGTTTTTATTTTTGTTTTCCATTTTTTGCTCAATGGTCTATGTTTTTTGTGCTTAATTTCTCCATAGCTTTTGAAGATATACTATGTCTTATTTTAAATTCTGCTAGTGTTTGATTTTATATTTCTCCAAAGCATTATTTAACCTAAGTTTTTCATGTTTAAATCTTGGCACCTCTGGAATTTATGTTGATGTAAGGAATGAGGTAAGGCTTCACTTTTTATTTTCTTCCAGATGGTTATCTGGTTAATACACACTGTTTAAGTTAAGAAACGTTTGCATTTCTTTTACTAATTGAAAATGCCATCTTTACCATATGCCAAATTTTTGTTCTGTTTGTATCTGTTTCTGGTCTTTCTGTTTTGCTTCTTTCATCTGTCTAGATATGTGCCAGTACCATACTCTTTTGATTATTATGAATTTGTAATATGTTTTAGAACCATGTAGATTTTAATTCTACTGTTTCTTTCTGGTTTCCTTGAAACTGGACCTTTTCTTGCCAGTCTCCCTTTCTTTTAATCTCATCCAGCTGTATTTTGGGCTCTCCTTATGATTCTTTTAGCTCTATTTTCACAAGGGTACATCTTATTTTATTCTTTTGAGGATGCCAAACAGTTCCCTGAAATTTTCTTTCGGACACAGCAGTAATCACTTTCCCTTTCCTTGATTCTGCTAATTTTCATATAGGGTATTTTACTTCTTCTTTTCTTTCCTTTTTTGGTCATACAGGGTTTTTTACTTCTTTTTCTTTTCCTTATTTATTCCTGAGCAGAGAAAGATCTTTCCAGACTCATTTTGGCAGCAAACAGGTCGCCTTGGACCCACTCCTGATCCCCTCCTCAGATCTGTAGTTGGAAGGCTGATGCTCAGTTCCCAGGCCTGCTCCTGCTATTGCTCTTGTCCATCACGGTGGCATCTCTCAATCAGCTCTCTCCTTCTTTGCTAATTTGGACCAATGTAATATATGAAAGAAAAAAAAAAACCCTGCAAAACTAACAGTCCAAGCATGTAGTTTTCCAGGTTTTTCCTGCCTCTTTCCCCTGCCTGTAATGCTTTACTTATGCAGCCTGCACCTTCTAGAATACCTTCTGCCACTGCTAATCAGCTCTAAACATGCATTGACCCTCCCCTAAATCTCTTTTGCAGTCACCAGTAATGCGGGTACTTTCAGGAAAGGGGTGTACGTCAGGTTTTCTAATGTGTAGGAAATAGACTGCGTATTTTCTGATTTGTACAAGTTCTGGTCAGGGTACATATGGTGGGAGGGACTAAGCATCTTCCTACCTTTTCCATGCAGCCTCCCTTTATGAAGGAAAGGTGAGATGTCCCATGGGCGTAAGCCTGGGTAGGTTCTCACCATCCATCTCCATCTGCTTTATATTTACTCCTAGGTACTGGTAATAGTCTTCGTTTTCATTGTTGGGAGTTTTTCTGTGTCTTCATTTAAATGAAAAGTTGGGAGCAACTTCATGGGAGTGCTGTCAATCAGAGATCATTTGAACTGGAAGCTGTAATAAGGTGGTCGTGACAAGCACAAGAGCCAGATGATAACTAATGTTTATATTCTCCAGCTAGAGAAAACCACCCAGACCAAAAAACACCAACCCACAAGGTCATTACTCTGGGATGGATGGAAGCTTTGTTTCTCCTCATATAAGTGATATTTTGGTCATTGATTTGTTCACCACTTGGTCACAAAAAAGTAGAGGAAAGGGATTTAGAAAAGGTGGCTGTTTAGGGTAAAATAGAGGGAGAATAAGATAGTGAAGTAAAAAAAAAAAAAATTAGCTGATGAACTAAAAAAGTAGTGCTAAGAGAAAAAGCTTTCGGCATTATGAGTTTTTCACCTGTATCCTTCCTTGTTGTCTTTTATTTACATATTTTTGTTGTTGTCATTTTTTACTTATATCTCCTGAGAGCTTTCACTTTTTAAATGGCATTTTTAAAATATCATTGAATCTGAGATTTTTTCATTTTGAATTTGCCATCTGACTGTCACCCTAGCCGGCAGCATCAGTAAGTTCTAAGATTATTAAATATATATGTTTTAACTTTGTAATGATCAGGAAATTTGGTACCCCAATCACCAATGAATTTATAAACTTTTCCTAGCCTTCTAAGGAACCCTGGTGGCACAGCGGTTAAGTGCTTGTCTAACCGAAAGCTTGGTGGTTCAAACCCACCAGCCACTCCACAGGAGAAAGATGTGGCAGTCTACTTCCATAAAGAATCACCAAAAGAACCAAACCCATTGCTGTCAAGTGGATTCTCCTAGTGACCCTGCAAGACAGAGTAGAACTGCCCCATAGGATTTCCAAGGAGTGGTTGGTGGATTCCAGCTGCCGACCTTTTGGTTAGCAGCCAGATGCTTAACCATTGTGCAACCAGACTCCCCATAAAGATTACAGCCTTGGAAACCCTATGGGGCAGTTCTACTCTGTCCATGGGGTTGCTATGAGTTGGAATCAACTTGACTGCAATAATGTTACCCAGCATTTTGATTATCAAGACAGAGGAGACTTGGCTCCAATTCAGGAAACTTATTGCTTTAGGAACACTGTCTTAGTTATCTGGTGCTGCTATAACAGAAATACCACAAATGGGTGAAGGCTTTACGAATAGAAATTTATTTTCTCACAGTTTAGGAGGCTAGAAGTCTGAATTCAGGGTGCCGACTCTAAGGGAAGACTTTCTTTCTCTGTGGGCTCTGGGGGAAGGTCCTTGTTTCTTTGAGCTTCTGCTCCTGGGTGATCTTCATATGGCTTGTCATGTGTCTTCATCCATCTCTGCTTGTTTAATCTCTTTTATATCTCACAAGAGATTTACTCAAGACACACCCTATACTAATCCTGTTTAATTAACATAACAAAGACAACCCATTCCCAAACGGGATTATAACCACAGGCATAGAGGTTAGGATTTACAACACATATTTTTCGGGAACACATTTTAATCTATAACATTCCACCCTTTGGCACCCCAAAAATGCATGTCCTTGCCACATGCAAAACACATTCACCCTATCACATCATCCCAAAAATCTTAAATCAACTCCAAGTCTAAAATCTCATTTTCTGAATCATCTAAATCAAATATGGATGAGACTTTAGGCATATTCCATCCTGGGACAAATTCCTCTTCATCTCTGAACTTGTGAAATCTACACTACAGATTATCTATTTCCAAAGTACAATGGTAGAATAGGCATGTCTTAGTTATCTAGTGCTGCTATAACAGAAATACCACAAGTAGATGGCTTTAACAAAGAGAAATGTATTCTCTCACAGTCTAGGAGGCTAGAAGCCCAAATTCAGGGTGCCAGCTCCAAGAGAAGTGTCTTAGTCATCTAGTGCTGCTCTAACAGAAATACCACGAGTGGATGGCTTTAACAAAGAGAAATTTATTCTCTCATAGTCTAGTAGGCTACAAGTCCAAATTCAGGGCATCAGCTCCAGGAGAATGCTTTCTCTTTCGGCTCTGGAGGAAGGTCCATGTCATCAATCTTCCTTTGGTCTGGGAGCATCTCAGCACAGGAACCTCAGGTCCAAAGGACTCGCTTCTCTCTTTTATACCTCAAAAGAGATTGACTCAAGACACACCCTACACTAATCCTGTCTCTTTAACATAACAAAGGCAACCCATTCCCAAATGGGATTATAACCATCGGCATAAAAACCGAAAACCAAACCCATTGCCCTTGAGTTGATGCCGACTCATAGCGACCCTATAGGACAAAGGAGAACTGTCCCATCAGGTTTCCAAGGAGCAGCTGGTGGATTTGAACTGCAGACGTTTTAGTTAGCAGCCGAGCTCTTAACCACTGTGCCACCAGCACTCCAACCATAGGCATAGAGATTACAACACATATTTTTGGAGGACACAATTCAGTCCATAACAGAACACCCATTAGAGTCATGTGGCATTGTACTAATCAGTGTTCCTTTTTTTCTTTTTAGGCAATACTTCCCCAGATCAAAAGGAGCCAACACCTTTCATCATCGAGTGGATCCCAGATATTCTTCCCCAATCCAAGATTGGTGAGCTGCGGATCAAGTTTGAGTACGGTCACCACCGCAATGGGCATGTGGCAGAATACCAAGACCCCCGGACTCCCCTGGACCAGCCCTTGGAACTGGCCCCCCTGACCACCATCACTTTCCCTTGAGGCAAAACAGAAGCATCTTATGCTGCTAAATTTGCACATCCCCACCCCTTGACAACTTTAAATGCTCCTTAGGCACTTAGATAGCGCTGTTCCTTAGTAAACTGCTCTTCCTTAAGATGCAATTTCTGAAAGCATTCAGGTGGGTTCAGCTGAAGAAAAAATTTTGTAAGTAGCCTTTGTGGTGCTGCTGTGTACAGTCTTCATTATAAATTAGGCAGTATTTCTGCTAGAGTTTTAAAAGGAACAAGAGGAAAACCAGCTTACTTTCCCTCTTATGGACTCTTTTGACCTTTTTCTAATTCTCTTTCTAAGAAGTTAGCGGTACTAAACCTTACACCAACAATGCTGGAAACAGTGCTGGAAAGTTAATAATACCCTGGTTAGGGCAGAATGTTATGGACCATTCTGGCACAGTTACAGCATGCTCTTTATTTTGTTCTCAAATAAAGCACAGTGTCACTACTTTTTCCAGATCTCATGTTGACTTGTTTATAAAACTATAAACTTTCATGGGGGTTTTAGTTGATAATGAAATGGGAAGAAGAGACCCAGGTGTCAAGGGGATATTGACGTTTCAAACTAATGCTTATATAATTGTTTATTCACCTGACATTTAATTTGTTCCCCCTCTTGTCCCGAAAAAGTTTAACAGCTGGTAAAATTCAGTTCCTGTTTCTGAGTTCATTATTATGCACAGAATGGAGATACTGAAAGACAGAGAATTGGAAGCCTGTCTTCAAGGAGAAAAGAAGGAAAAGAATATTTCCTACACATCTACTGTGTGCCAGGCGCTTTCATTTACATTCTTGCTTACTCATTTTTCTTATGTAATCCTCATTATTCTTTTGAATTTAAGCATTACCCCGTCTTTTACAAAGTTAAAGAAATGGCCTCTCTGAGATTAGGTATGATGCTGGAGAAGGCATTAAAAATAATGTTTAGTTTTACTCCAAAGTACATGTGCTTTCCACTTTTTCACGCTGCTTTGATATAAATTTCTTATAATTCGTTGTCTTTGGGGAGACAAGAAAAGTCTGCATGAAGCAGGCTCTTAGTTTTCCTTCAGTTGCGAGTGATAGAAACCCAACTCAAACCAGTTTGGGCAAACATGGGAGTGAATGGCTGATTCATAGAATCCAAAGGAGGGTTGGACAGCCACACTGGGGCAGGGCTGGGGGGTAGCTAGTCCTCAGGACCCCGCAAGCCAGGGCCCACCTGACCATCTCTGCCTCTCTCTGGGGCCTCAGTTACTCGCAGCGCAGAGCAGCTCCTTCTCCTGGGAGGAATTCTGGCTCCTGAAGCTCCTGAACATACGGCTTCCACACTGGAGAAGGACTGACTTCATCCAAAAAGCAAAGTCCCTGAGAAGAGCTCTGATTGGCCTAACGTGGGACGATGGGCATTTTCAGTCGAAGTGGGAGCTGTGCCCCTAAAAGGGAGGGATTGGTAGCAAATGAACTGTTGTCTGCCCTGTATGATTGAGTGGCTAGCTTGTGTGGATAGCTCATAAGACCTTTAAACAGTGGCAAAATTATGGAGGAGAATCTGGGAAGGTTCATGGAGAAGGTAGAACTTGCACGGGGCTCTAAAGGAGAGAAAGGGTTTGGATAAGCATAGAGAAAAGGAGAAATTAAAACTAGGCAAGGCAGAGGGCCTGCCTGAAAAGCAAGAACACCCAAGGAAGGACAATGGTCAGCCCATTATGTGAAATCCTTCAACCTGAGAACTTTGAGGCCCTCAATCACAGCTTTCTGACCAAGACAAACCACTATGGACGGCAGGCAAATGTCTGATGTAGCAGTGCCTAACCATGATGCAGAGGAACCACAGAGGCCATGAAACACATGGCTGGGCAACAAATCCACCCAGAGGCCCCCACTCAAGCACTAAAGTCTTTGCCCAGGGCTACCCCAGCACACCATCACAGCCCATCACAACCTGGAATAGGGTTCAGAATTACACTGACCCTTTTTTCTAACTTGACACCCTCTATACCTAGGTCAAGCACATGCCTAGGAGAACCAGTAGGAACATTGCACCCACTCTCAGTTTCCTTACACCTCTGGGGAACCATCGGCATTGACCTCACTTCAGACCTACCCCATACCCAGAGGGTCCTAGAATCTCCCACCAGAACAACACTCTTCAAATCCTGCACTGACTGCCTCCCCCAAGTACACACTCCCATCTTGTACTGTCCATTGCACTCCCTCCCCATTAATCAAGGGACTCTTCCATCTCCATGGACTGCCTGGTGGCTGCCTCTCCATGCTGCAGCTACCATTTGTATCCTGGAAGACACAGCTCAAAATCATGTCCACACAGCCTCCCGTCTACTGCACAGGCTGATTGTCCTCATACTGAGTGGATTAATGGATCTGAGAGGGATGCCTTCTTAATTCCTCCTCCTGCAAGCCACAAAGCTTGGGCCCCTAACATCGTGGGCTCCATGAGAACAACCACTTGCTACTCCACCCAGAACATTTTTGTTGTAACCTACCGTGTCACTGCCTCTACCAGTACTGCTGTCATCTGAACAGATTGCTAGTATTTAGAGGAGTGATAGGCTACTCGAGGGCCTCCGGGAAATCTGACTCCAAGAACCACTCACCTAAGCAAAGGTCTGTAGGCCTGCCACCTGGCTCTCTCAAGGTACCAGATGCCACCAGCCCTGTGGCCTTCTGGGCCCAGCAACTCCCAGTCACATAAGTTCTCCCCACCTCTCACTGATCCTTGTAGTGTCTGTGCAGCCAATGCCTTATGCTTCCCTTCAGCCCACAGGTGCATACACACACGCACCGCATGCACTTCAGCCCCCAGCTCTGACCACCTATGATGGGCAACCTCTGCATGCCACCCGAGAGGCACTGTTCTCTCAGTACCTCAGCCAGCTCCTAGGGGCTGCCCCACCCCCCAGTTCTTTTAATGAACTGAACACTCTCAAGCATAAATCACAGCACAGAAAAGCCAGCCACAGGGAACAGCACCTGTGTCTACTATTTGTGAATTTTCCGAGGATTGATCTGCTTGCTCCCTCAACATAGTTTTCCTTCCTTTTACCTCTCAGATTCTGGTTTCCTGATTTTCCTCCTCTGCATCTCATGATATTTTTCTGACACTCCCTATTTGACTTTTAACCCTTTCATGGCCCGTGGTACATATAGCAACCACCTACATTTTTCACTTCTAGGGTTTATTGGGAAGCTGCTATTCCACCTATAGTGCATGCTGCTGCAAGGCGCAGACCTGAGTAACAGTTTGGAATGGAAGAAATGGGAGTATGCCACAAATTACTTTTTTTACAGGGTATTGTATGAGGTGGTGCTGAATCAATGTTTTTGGTATGAAACATGGATTTTGATAAAAAGTTCTTTGGGACATATACGACCCACTGAACTGTGAGGGGTAAAATCAGTGGCGCACCTATCTCCCTCTAGACTCTGAGTGTAGGCTGGTGGGATGAGGCAAGAAAAAAAATTCATAATACCTACCAAAATTCAAACACACTCAATGATTCAGTATGCATTCCATTAATGAAAACACCTGGTATCAACAAAAAATTCAACGCAGAAAATAGTTGGGTATTGAAAGAACAAGTCACCCTCCTTATCGACCTTAATCCCCTGATTCAGCACCACCTCATACAAAACTCGGTAAAAAAAGTAATTTGTGGTACACACCCATTTCTTCCATTTCATCCAACTCTGCAAGCTCCCTTCATATTGTTGTACCATCCCACCTGCCTCACCAAGGGAGCAGGCTGACTTGTTCTACAACAGTGCTTCTCAAACTTTAACGTGGATAGAAATCGCCCAGGGATCTAGTTAGAATACATATGCTGATTCAGAAGTTCTAGGGTGGAGCCTAAAATTCTGAATTTCTATCAAGCTCCCAGTGATGCAGAAAGTGTGGACTGCAGGGATGCTGCTGAACTGCAGACTGTGCCTTGAGTACCAAGGTCTAATGTCTGACCTACTACAGAACAGGCACGCAGACCTGTGACCTCCCTCCACACTTTCACTGCCAAATATAGGAGAGGGCTTTGCTGGAGGTTGGTGCCGACCAACACATAGCCAGGGCACTCAGATGTTTAAAGGCAGTTTGTTAGTGTGAGCTGCCCTCCTACCGGGCACTCTCCCACAAAGTTGCTCCACCTGATGGGGGCGCTAGCTTGTTCCTTGGAACCAGTTTCAACTCAACATTACAGAAGCAGAAAGCAGGTTCTGTAACCCTGTAAATTTCCTGCGTTTTTTTTCCTCCTCCTTAGCACCCGTTTTTCCACTGCCCTCCCCACTCTTTCCATCTTAAGACCTTAAGATTCGAAACGCCAACTCTGTTGTAACCTTGGGCAAGTTTTTCTCATCTGAGCTGATTTTCTCATCTGGATGATGTAACTGTTAAATAAGATACTGTGTTTATGTTGTTATTGTTGTTGTTAGGTGCTGTCCAGTGGTTGCGATTTGTAACGACCCAATGTACGACATAACGAAACAGTACCCAGTCCTGCACCATCCTCACTATAGTTGTTATGCTTCTGCCCATTGTTGCAGCCACTGTGTCAATCCATCTTGTTGAGGGTCTTCCTCTTTTTTGCTGACCCTCTTTGAGTTTATGGTGATGGAAAAATCGCACTGATTAAGGGTAAGAGTTGCACAGCCAATTAATGTAGTTGATGTTAATAAGTGTACACCTGTAAAAAGTAGAATTGGCAACAGACACTGTGTATCAAATGTTCATAAAATACTGTTATCCTTTCGCCTATTGTTTGAACGTCTCTCTTCCTCTTCTACCTTGTTTCTTACTGTTGAGGCTTAAAGGGTGCTTTCTGTCCATTCTTAGGAATCTTTGTACTTAAGAATACTAAGAATAGTAAGATCACACTTTTGCTTAACGCAAAACTGAAAGGTCGGAAATAAATATGATGAAAGGTTAAAGCTGTTTAGGGGTGCTGGTATTAATTTTATTCATATCTTTCCCTTTTTTCAAATTTTCTAGAATGAACAATATTACTTTGATCAGTTATAAAAAAGACAAAGTGTATAACCTTAAAAGAAGGGGCATGAAAACTAAGCTTCTGCAATCTCTACAGACAGTAGGAGGAAGAGAAAGAAAAAAGTGCTGAGACGCCACGGGGTGGAGACTGGTCACGCGGCAGCCACCCTCTCGCCTCTGCGAGCTGACGTTAGTCACGTTCTCCTCTTCCAGTCGGCTTGCTGGCTTTTCTTCCACAAGGCGGCGCCGCAGAACGTTCAGTTGCCGACGCCTCCTGCGCAGCTGCGCTAGGCCGTGGACAAGTCACCACCTTCGCGTCTTTTCTGGCGAGCGCGGGAATGCAAGGCCTGGAGGGTGGTGACGTCACCGGGGTTCCCCGCGTGGCTCGCGGGGGCGGGGCTGGAGACGTGGCGCAGGCTCCGGCCGGCGCGGGGGGAGGGGCTGTGGCGCCGAGCGCTGGCCCCGCCGGAGCTTAGCGGCCTCCGGCGCCCGCCTCGTGACCCGTGGAGCCGAGCCCGGGCCTGCCAGCCAGGCCACCCTGAGGGAAGGTGCTGACGAGGCGGAAGCGCCGGCTCGGCGGGGTGGGCGCTGGCGGCCTGGTGCGAAGCTTTCTCTGGGCGGTCGTTAGCGGGCCGGGCAGCCCCAGAGTGCCCTGGGCGCCTCAGACCGTCGACGGCCGCTGAGCCGGCACAGACTTCGGCCACCCTCCGCGACTAGGACAAAGCCTGGACTCCGGCTGGCGGCTCCTTAGGGGCAGCAGCAAGGACTGGGGCACGTGGATTCGAGCCGCACCCCCAGCCCCGACCACGCGGTTCCGCGGGCGAAGGAGGTGTGCGCCAACTCACGCTGTCTTCCTTCCCCGCCTACCTGGTGTCAGCCAACCCTCACCGGCTGTGAGCACCAGGTGGTGAGAGAGAGAACGTGGGCTCGGGAAGGAGATCTGGGTTTGAATCCCACCCCCTCTATTGCTGTTTGCCTTGAGCAAGTAATTCAGTATCTCAGTCTCGGTTTTCTCCTTTGTAAAATGCGGATAGTACACCCACTCGAAAGGCTTGTTCTAATAAAGTGCCCGACACTTGATAGGCTTCCAGTCAAAACATACACCTTTTTCACTTTTATCCACACGGTCCTTAGAGAAAATTTGTAAGGGCGTTAAGTCCTGGGTGGACCTTTTTTTTTTTTTTTTTTTTTAATTAAAAGCCTTTGTGTGGTTCAGTATGCTCGTTTTTTAATAGACAAACGCTTCCTTTTTCTTAGTATGAGCTCCACAGTCTGACCAGTGACTTTGGAGGAAAAAGCACTTATCATAAAGAGCTCATCCATAAATTGCTGAGTTGAACGTTGGAAATTTAGGGGAGGGGTTACAATACCTCTAGTCATCCAGTGATTCTAATTCACAGCCACCCTGTAGGACAGAGTAGAACTGCCCCAGTAAGGTTTCCAAAGCTGTAATCTTTATGAAAACAGACAGACTGCCACGTTTTTCTCCTATTGAGCGGCTAGTGGGTTGGAACTTCAGACTTTCACTGTGCCAAGGGGAAGGGTAGTTACTAGAAATTTCTCTGGGTCCCAAGCACCTATGAAACTATTAATCTGCAAGACCACGGGATTTCCTGCTGGGAGCCTTGTCTCCAGGTCACACTTGTCTTGGAGCACTCATCAGTTCTCTTTCTCCTCTTGCTATTCTTTCGCAGAATCTTTCACCTCATGTGACTTTGCTATGACCAAGTCATCTTTCTGGGGATGGCCTGAGCCCTAGAGATAAGCTAGCCTCCAGGTGCTTTTATGAGGCTGATCTAGACAGTGCAAGACTACAGTGCAGTGAATTACTTAATATGGCTGGCCCTTCTAGCCTAGTCTTTGTTACTCACACACAATGATTGGGTGGAACTATGCAAATAAGATGCTTGTGGCCCACCAAAGGGATTGGACAGCTTGCTGACAGGGCAAATAAGGTGCATGGAACCCCTGTGAGGGTGGGACCATGCATATAAGGTGTATGGAACCCTAATGAGGGGATTGGTCAGCTTTGCCATCCTCCTAGGCTTAAAAGAGCCAATCCCAGAGCAGATGGAGAACGTCACTACCACCAAGAAAGAAGAGCCAGGAGTAGAGCATGTCCTTTGGGCCTGGGGTCCTTGTATTGAGAACCTCCTAGACCCCAGGAGACAGATGTCAAAAAGCTGCGGCAGACAAATGGTGGCAGCAGATTCAGGAGACTGGTGCAAGTCAGCGTTGTGGGCCTCCAGGCCCACGAGCAAGGCAGTTACAATGGCTGTGTCAACTCACTTGGCGAGCAGGGCAGAGGCCAGGCCCAGGGGCCAAGGGAGAGGCCTGTTTGCGAGCAGGGCCAAAAAGCTGTCCTGACCGAAGAACTGTATCCTGAGTCATTCCTGATCCTGAATTGTAACCTGTTACTTCTCTAGTAAACATCATAATTGTGAGTAATGTCTGCGAGTTCTGTGTGACCATTGCAAAGAATTATCGAACCCAGCAGAGAAGTAGAGAGTGCCGAGGGAGGGATGGCTGGTGTCAGAATTGTGAATAGGTTGGAGGGTGGAGGTATGTTTGACCTCTACCTCATAGGCATCAGCCTTGGGCTGATGTTGATGGTGATTCTCTCTCCTCTGCCTTGTGAAGTCAGACCAGAAGGCTGGATGACGCTGCCGCCATGCTATTTTTACGAAGACTGTCTCCTGTAAGGAAAAAAACTAGCATATACTGAAATGCTTATTTAGCATGTGCAGGGACTGTACCAGGTTGTTCACAATGGCCTTGTGAGCTAGGTAGAATTATCTTTTTATAAATGAGGAAACTGTCTCAGCAGCTTAAGTAACTCACCCCACGTCTCACAGCAAGGAGGTGGTAGAGCCAATGTGCTTGGAAGCTATGCTAAAGTTCTGTTTTGGGTTGCTGGCAAGAAAGAGGTAGTACCTAGTCAACCCTTCTCTAAGAGACGTTCAGGACCATCCTAGAGGGTATGAATGAAGGCAGTTTACCCCGTGGGCTTCCCCTCCATATTTCCATGCCCTTGGCCACACCTGCCATTTATATCAGGGCAAAACCAGGTTAAGTGACAGATCAAGGGCAGCATTTGATGCACTAGAAACCCCAAAAGTCAGATGAGGGGCAAACCACCCCCACTACTTTGCCTTGGTCATGGATAGGTTAATGGACGGGCCTCCTGTGTATCAGACTTGGGTCTTTTTTTTAGCACCATCTCGCAGGAGCCACGTTTCGTGTCTCCTGCTGCTTCTACAAACCGCTGCTGATTTTCCAGCCAGTAGTGCAAAAGGCAGAAACATGGTGCATGTGTAATTCAGATTCAGTGAACCCCAGGGATGGCTGTGATCTCTGTCTTATGTCAGGAGAATGGCAGTCCATATCCACCGCTGAGTTGTACGTACACCTGCAAGAGACGAGAAAAGCAACGAAGGCAAAAGTTCTCCCTCCAGTTTTTTTTATTTTGTACTTGGCTACAGCTCAGGATAGAGAAATTCCCATGATAAGGCAAACAAATAAAGGCCCAGGTATTTCGGAGTAGTTGTTTAGAACCCAGGGCTTTGTAGATAGCCCTTGATCCTGAAAAAGACAGATAGGTTCTGTGTTTCACTTTAGAGAGAGAGTTTTTCTCTCCCTTTCTTTGCAGCCAAAGCATGTCTTCCTGCCCTGAATTTACAGACATACTTATTGAAACCTACAAAGCACATGCCCTCAAACACTTATAGTCTAACTGGAGAGATGTCTTCTGTTTTGTCAGTACAGCCTGTGTACCCAATGGATGGGAAATAAGTTTGCCTTCAGACCAGTAAAACCCACATGTAATGTATGATTAGACTTTTGTGAAAGTACACGTAGAGATCACCTGTAAACGTGTTGACGAAGAGTTTCAGGACACCCCAAACTGTGAGCAAGGGAGTGTGGGAGTGATCTCAGAAAGGAGAGGCTAGAATGTGGTTAACTTTAGGTAAATCTAATCAACTGTGTTGTAAACCAGTTTGGAGAACTGAACGGGGGTTTGGCAATCCTTAGAAGTATTGAAGCAAGCCCTGGTAAGGCCCATCCTGACACTGCCTAAGGGGCGGCAGGTCTTGACTAAGGGGATTTGAGTTCTATGATTTCTTTGGTCAGACTGCTCCTCCCTACTGGGAAGAGGGGCTCAGGCTGCCTTAAAAGAGAGACATGACTTTAGGTTGGTTACTTTTGTTCTGAGTCCCATTCACCAAGCAAACCATGGGGAGAAGATAGGCCAGTCAGGCCAATTCAAGCATTCCAGTCCACTTGGAATGTCCACTAGTCCTTGGTGTAAATCAGTATATTGACATTTGGTTAATGCCCCTTGGCCTCTGTGTGAACTTGGTTGATAGGTGTTTGAGAGATGGGCCCCCTTTCAGTGGGCCAGCCTGAAAGCCTAAAGCCCAGACCTGGGTCCTTGGTAAATTTAGCAAGGTAAGCATTGTCTTGTGGGGTGCTATGAGCTGGAGGTGGAGGGATGGGGAGCGGACGGCAAGCCAGCTTAGCCCAGGAAATACTGCCCTTGTCTTATTGTTGACTCTCCTCCTATTGCAGTCACATTCAGGAACATCCTATTACCAGCACAAGAGAGAAACTAAATTCTATATGGGCAATACAGGCATTGAGTGCTGTGGATTCAGAGAAGGGTGAGATTACTGTGGACGTGGGGAGGTTACACAATGATGTCAGAGAGGAGGTCGGTAGGACTTGGAAAATGAATGAGATTTCAGTAGATGGAAATGTAGGAGGTAACGAGGAAATACCTGCTGCCGCTAGTACAGTTCAGCACTAGAGCTGATGCAGCCTCTGGTTTCTTAGCTGTTAAGCCAAAGGGAAAACATTGTTGTGACAGGAGAGGGAAGTGTTAGGCCCCAGAGAAAAGGAAAGAAAAACCAACTATTTAACAGTTTATTTATCCAACATTTACTGAGTACCTGTTATGTGCCAGGCACAGTTGGGTCCTGGGGATACAGCAATGAGCAAAAGAAACAAAAATCCCTGCCCTCAAAGAGTTTATGTTCTAGTGAGGAAAGAGAGAGAGGGAGAAAGAGAAATAGAGAGAGTGAATGAATGAATGAAAAAACTACATAGAATGTCAGATGATGACACGGGGAAAACTAAAACAGGGTCCATGGCAGGGAGAAGGAAATGCTGAGGTGCCCCCTCATCAATTTTAAATAAATTATGTGCAAGTTAATATGAAGATAAAATAGACAACAATGTTTGATCATTTTCTGTGATGTGGGGGAGCTGGCCGGATTGTGTCCCAGGAGATATAGTTAGTGAATATGACACACTGCTTGGGGAAAAATAAGCAAAGTTTTCTGAATGGAGCATTTTCTCTGAAAACCAGAAAAAGCCAGGTACAATGGTAGAAAAACTGGAATTTTACCCCAGTCTCCTAAATAGAAACACTATTGTTGTTGTTGTTGTTAGGGCCGTCAAGTCAGTTCTGAACTCATAGCGACCCTATGTACAATAGAACGACACACTGCCTTGTCCCATGTCATCCTTACAATTGGTGCTATGTTTGAGCTCATTGTTGTAGCCGCTATGTCAGTCCATCTCATTGAGGGTCTTCCTCTTTTTTGCTGACCCTCTACTTTACTAAGCATGATGTCCTTCTCTAGAAACTGGTCCAAAGTATGTGAGACTAAGTCTCCCATCCTCTCTTCTAAGGAGCATTCTGGCTGTACTTCTTCCAAGACAGATTTAGTCGTTCTTCTGGCAGTCCATAGTATATTCAATATTCTTCAACATCATAATTCAAAGGCATCAATTCTTCAGTCTTCCTTATTCATTGTCCAGCTTTTACGTGCATATGAGGCAATTGAAAATACCATGGCTTGGGTCAGGCACACCTTAGTCCTCAAAGTGGTATCTTTGGTTTTTAACACTTTAAAGAGGTCTTTTGGAGTAGATTTGCCCAATGCAATGTGTCTTTAGATTTCTTGACCGCTGCTTCCATGGGTGTTGGTTGTGGATCCAATTAAAATGAAATCCTTGACAACTTCAATCTTTTCTCCATTTATTATGATGTTGTTTATTGGTCCAGTTATGAAGATTTTTGTTTTCTTTAGGTTGAGGTGTAATCCATACTAAAACTGTAGTCTTTTTAAAATTTATTTGTTGTGCTTTCAGTGACAGTTTACAGAGCAAATTAGTTTCTCATTCAAAAATTAATACACAAATTGTTCTGTGACATTGGTTGCATTCCCTGCAGTGTGTCAGCACTCTCCCCCATTCCACTCTGGGTTCCCTGTTTCCATTCGTTCAGTTTTCCTGTCCCTTCCTGCCTTCTCGTCTTTGCTTTTGGGCAGGTGTTGCCCATTTGGTCTCATATACTTAATTGAACTAAGAAGCATGCTCCTCACGTGTGTTATTGTTTGTTTTATCGGCCTGTCTAACCTTTGCCTGAAAGATGAACTTTGGGAGTAGCTTCAGTTCTGAGTTAGTAGGGTGTCTGGGGTGGTCATAGTCTCAGGGTGTCCTCCAGTCTCTGTCAGACCAGTAAGCCTGGTCTTTTTTTGTGAAGGCCGTAGTCTTTGATCTTCATCAGTAAATGCTTCAAGTGCTCTTCACTCTCAGCAAGCAAGGCTGTGTCATCTGCATAATGCAGGTTGTTAATGAGTCTTCTTCAAATCCTGATGTTGCGTTCTTCTTCATACAGTCCAGTTGCTCGGATTATTTGCTCAGCATATAGATTGAATAAGTACGGTGAAAGGACACATGAATACGATCATTCTAAGAATGTAACAGTGTTGACCTGGTGAATTGTGACAAAGCCAAGCAGAGAGGAGGAAAGGTGGGGCGGGGAGGAAGTCAGGCCTTAGACAGGTGTGGCTGTGGAGTCTGTGGAGACCGCATCTGTTTCCTCAGAAGGTTCCTTGTCCACAGATGCAGGCATGAAACTGGAGAGTCTACAAGTTAAAGGGGGAAATCTCACTCTGTCCCACAGCACTACCCTGCACTGTCCTGCACTACAGTGCTATTTTCTGAACCAAGCGTTTCAGAACTATAAAGCTTATTCTTCTTCTTGGTGCCAGACGTGAAACTGGAACACAACAACATTGGCATTCTGAAGCCATGTTGATGAGTCAATGAATACTTTTTTTATAAGGACAGCACAAAGGTGTTTCCTATGAGGCAGAGGTTAAAGATGTGCCAAATATCCAGCTTTTCCAAACTACTGTCCCATTCCATCATCTCTGACATCAACTACTCCTCCTTCCCTCAGTACTCTCCCTCCCGTCTTTGGGTTCTGTAATTCACTGCAACGTCTCACAGAACTCAAAAACCCTATCAAGGAAATGGCTCAGGCAGTTGTGGAGGCTGGCAAGTCTTAAATCTGTGGGTCAGGCATGGGCTTCTCCTGACTCATGCGGCCTCAGGGGCTGATGAACCCAAATCAGCAGTCCAGATGACAGGCTGCTGGCTCACCAGGCTGTCGAAGCTGGTGAATCCCAGAGTCGGCAGGTCGGGTGTCAGGCTGCTGGCTCCAGCCCCAAGAACTGGAGGTCAGATGATAATGAACCAGATGAGGGATGCAGAGTGAGAGAGAGAGAGAGAGAACTTTTTCAGAGAAACTCCCCTTAATTGAGCAAGGTGGTGCAAGGGTGTGACTTGAGTAAGGCAGTGACTTGAGTCACGTCCTTTAGTAAAGGTGTGACTTAAGATACACCCCACCCTAATCCTGAGGTTTAGGATTTACAACACATACACAAAACGGAGGACAATTACATCAGATCTTAAAGGGAAGGACAATTACACAATACTGGGAATCATGGCCTAGCCAAATTATAACCATCATAAGTTCCATGCATCTTATTTCCATGGTCCTACCCAATCATGTGGGGTGGTCACAAAGACTATGGCTAGAAGGGCCATATTAAGTAATTTATTGCATCACAATGATTTATGAGCATAATGGGATAGACTAATAGAAGGAAGTAAAAGTTTGTTGTTGAGGAGGAGATCATCAAATGTGGGTCAGTACAAATACTAGTATTAACAGATAGTACACATTGTAACAAGGCTGAGGGATGCACAACAGGTCCTTGAAACTCTCCACTGACCTGCAGGATCTCCGGGTCAGTGACCACCTATATTCTCTTTGATGCTGGGGGAGGTGGGGAAGTGAGTGTCCAATAGAAAAAGGCATAGGGCTGGTAGCTGATCTTGGCTCAGAAACTTACATTCCTGGAATCACCTGCTCCATCGCCTCTCCCCAGTGTTAATTTTAAGACTGGGGGAAATTAAAAGGGCCTTCTTATAGAAAGGTAGCCGGGGACTTGTGTTCTAGGATGGCTCTGCTGCTCTCCAGCTCTGTCCTTGTGCAGGTCCCTCCACCTCTTGGAGCTCTGACTTCCTCTTCTGCACGAGAAGGACTTTAACTGATCTCTATTTGTCCTTCAGGCTCAGACCTTCTGTGGAGAGAAAGATGGGGGTCCCTTCACCTATGACCCAGACTGTAGGTCTGAAAGGAGATTGGCTACTTAATGGTAATTAAGTGCCATCCTTTTCTGAACAGTGTTTCCCCTTCTTGCTTCCTCTGCACAGAAGACACAGTGGGGAAGAGCACTCACAAGAGAAGTTCTGTGGGGACCTGAGAAGTGGCATCACCCCCAGAAGCACAGTATATAGACAGTAGAGACTACCAGCTGTATAGTCTGAGTCTATGAGAAGGAAGAACACGCCTGTAGTCTTGAAGGATCTGCAGGTTGTCCAATACTTTCTGAATGTTATTTGGCAGTGCCCTTGAGAAATCATAAAAGTATTCATAATTTTTTACTTAAAATGGCAGCTTCCTCTTTCCTACACAACATGCTAATCTTATGTCCACATACTTCTCTCCACTCCCACTGGCACTCCTTTAGCTCAGCCCATCTTCATCTCTCACCGGGATCACTGCAAGGTGCCTGCCCCAACTCTCACGCTCCTCAAGTCTTCCCACAGCATGCCTTGTCTACTGTGTCATGTTACTCCCCTGCTGAAAACCTGTCAGTGGCTCCTCATTGTTTTCACATGTTTATGGGCAAATAATATGTATCCATCCCTGTCTGGACCTCATGGGGGACAAAACAAACATAAGACCTAGCTTCTATCATAGCATGACAACAATGGCCTTGGTCACCTGGCTCTGCTTATTTCTCTATCCATCCTCATCTCTTCCATGCTGCCCTCTCTCACCCTTTATTC
>NW_004443940.1:12697369-12701622 GCF_000243295.1 Trichechus manatus latirostris
CTGAGTTTGTTACATCCTTATGACAAATTTGGTTCAAGCTTACTTGTCTAAGACAGGGCCACTGTTTGCTGAGAATCTGTGCGTGGAGCCTTCTCCAGGCCAGATTCCTTGAGTCAGTTCATGCCCCCTGTATTCCTCTTTACCAGGAGGAAAAACTCCCTGTCATTAGTGGCAGTGGGTGATTTTCATACCCGCTTTCAGGCTCCATTTTTCAAGCTAACAGGTTCCTGGGGTTCTCAAGGACATGATCTGGCAGTTCCCCATCTGTTGGTTATGTTATATTTTTTAATGACAGACTGTGTTTCAAGCCAGGATGTCCTGACAGGAAACCTGAGTAACATATTGCTCCTTCTTCCTGCTGGTGTATTTTGTGTGGATGTGTAGAAGCTGCAACTGTGAGGTAGCTTCTTGCTGCTTCTCACAGCCTGTGGTGTTCATTATCATCTTCTGCCTGGTTGGAATTTTCCTTTGAGAATAAGCCAGTAAAGAATGAATCTTGCGGTATCATTCCTGGTGACACTGTACATGTGTGATAGGGGGTGGGCATGCTGTCTCTGTGGGGCCTTCTGCTCAGCATTCCCAGCAAATGTAACAACGCTTGATGGAAGTGTTCTGGCTGCGCATCCTCTGGGGAGGAATATGGTATGGTTCTGGACACCTGAATCCCTGCCAAGCTCAGCATCTCCGAAAAAGACTTGCTTTTAGACTCACGTTTGATTTGAGCAAAACCTTTCATTGAACACACGTTGCACATATCTCAAATTTCCTGCATGTTAGCCAAGGTATTCTGGCTAATGAAAGCTACCACACAGTTATGACTAAATTAACACCACGAGAGGTTAGTGAATTCTATGTGGATTACATTACATAGAATTTGAACTTTGGTTATGATCTTTGCAATATGAAAGTTATTTCCCCAAAACCTTAAAAAAGGGAAAGGGGGGAAATTTCAAACCATTCTCATAAGTCGTATTTCTGACACACAGCTAACCATGAAAATGGCCACAACTCAGGCATATAACTGATACCTTGCAAATGGATTTTAAAAATGACACAAATTAGTCCAGACACGTTCATGAGCTCAAGATATCCTCACGAGATTGTTCCAGACTCGCAGGCAGAGGCCAGGTCTCATGTTCATTTCTGTCCCCGGCACAGGGCTCAGACAGTGATAGATGGGTATTAGGTGTCGATAAACAGCTACTGCATTACTGAATGGAAATATACTGGGGCTCACAGTACTGCTAGACTCCACACACAAACAGATCTGCCCTGTGGGATTCTTAGCAAGAGCAGATTTTTTATGAGAGCTGTGTCCCTCTGAGTTGATTGGATGGACAAAGTGAAACCAGAGGATTGTGTTTTAAAACCAAATAGATGCACTCTGAAAAATTTTTACAACTGGGATGTTCGGCTTTGGGTGAAGAATTGGACAAAGTAACTTCTAACTTGAGGTTTGTAGCATCTGTGAAAATAGAGATTTTTTTTTTTTAGAGGCTGAGATGAACTCAGCAGGGAGCTGGCAGGAAGTTGACTCTGGTCCTTGCCTGAGAGGATGACACAGGCTAAAGGAGAGAAAAAAAAACGAGGCAGCCAGAGCCAGCAAAGCACTTTGCAAAGTAGTTGCAGAGCTTTCCAGGTTTTTCTGGAAAAAGGAAGAAAAAAAGGAGAGTAAAGGGCAGAAAGAGGATTGGTTAAGAACTGGCTTCAGAACTGCTGACGAGTGGCTTTGCTTATTGGTGTTGTTTTTCTGTTTTTCTAAGTTGAGGCTCAGGAAAGAGGGTGGGCTTGGCCTGGGCTGCTTGCTGGCGGACAGCCCTCCTCAGTCTGTGGGCGGACACGGACTGGAGGAGCCCAGGGGCCCGCGGCCGGCCAGCCGTGCGTGTCTCATTATGTTGGGGGGAAAGGGAGCCCCAGACTGCCCTCCAAAGTTGTCTAAGGCATGTGGTAGTGTAGAAAGGACAGCAATTTTGTTTTATTTTTGCCTTTAAAATGTTTATGTGTATTTACTTTTTTTGACATGGATAAAAACTAAAAAAAAAATAATATAAATGTATATAGTCTAGGTCCCTGGGTGGTACAAAATGGTTTTCACTGGTAACCAAAAGGTTGGCAATTCGAACCCACCCAACAGCACCGTGGAAGAGACAGGTCTGGTGATCTGCTTCCACTAAGATTAGAGCCAAGAAAACCCTATGGAGCAGTTCTACTCTGTAACACATGCAATCTCCTAAATCACAAATCAGCAACAAAAATAAAAAGTTTGTAGCAGAAAGTCTCTTTCCTATTCCTGGTCTCATCTGCCCAGTTCCCCCATCCCAGATACCACTGTTATTTGGTTTTTGTTTATCCTTCTAAAGTTGTTTTTATGCATATGCAAGCTAAAACAAATATATACTCTTTTTTAATCCATTTTAACGTAAATGCCATGCTATACACACGCTCTACAGCTTGTTTTCTGTGTTGCTGTTTTTTTTTTCCTCCACTTAACACTATATCTTGGAGACATTGCTATACCAGGATATAGACAGCATCCTCATTTTATTTTTCTGGCTGCAGAGTATCACATTGTATGGATGTCCTTTAACTTAACTGATCCCCGCTGATGGACATTTAGGTTACTTCCAGTCTTTTGTTATCACAAATTGGATCAATGCTTTAAAAAAAAAAAGCAGCTAATACACTCTTTCCTGCTTTGTTTTGCCCTGCCTACATAATTGCTACTTTCAGGATTTAGACCCAAGCAAGAGAGGCACCTATTCTTGGTCTTGTACTTTAGAGGACCCCAAATATTACAAATGCATACAATAATATATTATTTTAAAAGCATGTGGACATCTTTGTCACTCAGGGCCTGGTGCTTAGAATCAGCTCAGCCCCACTCATAGTTCTAAACATCTGCTCTTGTGACTAACCATATTCAGGCCCCAGGAAACACTCTTAACCTGTGTCCTAAAGCAAAAGGGAACTGCATCTGAATGTCGTGAAGGTGTGGGTTGTGTGCTTCTATGCTGGGAGACTGCTTTGGGGTACAGGGAAGATATGAGGAGCATAACCATTTAGTTAAGAGGAAAAAACAAATCAGATGTTGAATCCTTCTCAACTAGCAGGTGCATCACTTTGTTATTGCTTCTATAACAAATTACCACAAATTTAGCCAGAAAACCAAACTCCTTGCCATTGGGTCGATTCTGACTATAGCAACCCTATAGGACAGAGTAGAACTGTCCCATAGGGTTTCCAGGGAGCAGCTGGTGGGTTTGAACTGCCAGTCTCTATGGTTAGCAGCAAAGGTCTTAACAACTGCACCACCAGGGCTCCACCACAAATTTAGTGACTTAAAACAACATAAATTCATTATCTTACAGTTCTAGAGGTCAGAAGTCCTAAAATCAAAGTGTCGGCAGGGCTGTGTTCCTTCTGTAGGCTCTAGGGGAGAATCTGTTTCCTTGCCTTTTCTAATTTCTTGAGGTTGCCTGCATTCCTTGGCTCCTGGCCCCATCCTCCATCTTCAGAGCCAGAAGCATAACATCTTCCAATCTCTCTCTCTCTGTCTCTGACCCTTCTGCCTCCCTGCTATAAGGATCCTTGTTATTATGTCAGGCCCACCCTGATAATCCAGGGTAATCTCCCCATCTCAAAACCTTTAATTTAATCACGTCTTCGAAGTGCTTTTGGCTATATAGGATAAAATATTCACAGGTTCAGAAATTAGAACTTGGACATCTTGGTGGAGGGAGGAGACGATTATTCACCCTACCACAGAAGAGATGCAACACATTTGTGCAAAATAAAGTATGGTTTCCAGGAGTACAGAATGTGGATTTTCTTGCTGCTCTTTGTGTTCTAATTTATGGTTCCAGATGTATTCATGAATTAGCAAATATTCACAACAGTGCAGATGACAGCTGAAAAAATGGCCTTTTTCAGTATTAAAAAGTTCATGTTATTTGTAGATTTACATATGTATATCTGCAACATGCATGATTCTGTGTAAATTAGATGGATGTTGAATGCTAGAACTACAAAGAGTTCTGCTTTTATAAAAATGTGTCACCACAAGGAAAGTATTAGCCCAAGAGACAGAATGGGCCACATAAACCAGAGACTTCATCAGCCTGAGACCAGAAGAACTAGATGGTACCCGGCTACCACCAGAGGACGTCCTAACAGGGAACACAACAGAGGGTCCCTGATGGAGCAGTAGAAGGATGGGGTGCAGAACTCAAATTCTAGTAAGAAGACCAGACTTA
>NW_004443940.1:12703243-12739632 GCF_000243295.1 Trichechus manatus latirostris
AAGGTTTCAGTAATGTGACCAGAGTCACAGTTGGTAACCCAGGGCTTCTCGTTCTAAGTTCTTACTCTTTCTACTTCATTTTGTGCTGACCGTAAGGCTCTGTGCTGGGCTCTGGAGGATGCAGGCATGGGAAATAAACTCTCCTTGCCGTCAAGCTTACAATTTACTAGGAGGGGTAAGACAGAAGAAGATACGTAGGTCTCAGCGAGGTACACATCGAGGGTTATAGTTCTTTAAAGAAGAAAAAAAAATCCATCTATTAGGGAGAAGAGAAAGCCTTCATGGAATAAGAAAGATTTAGGTCGGGCTTTGAGGTACGGGTAGATATTGACCAGGAGAAATGGGACTTAGGGGAAGCATTTTAGGTGGAATGAACAGCATGAGCAAAGAGGCAGAAAATAGCGGTTCAGTCTGGCTGAAGCTCACAGTCTGTGCTCAGGAAAAAGAAAATATGGGAAACAGACAGGGCTGTGTTGATGAGACTTTGTATGTCAGGTTTAGAATTTTACATTTTATTCTGGTGACAGTGGTGAACCTGTGATAATTTTTCAGGCAAAAAAAAAAAAGGCATGCTAGAAGCTCTATATTAAAAAGATAGTCAGAAGCATGGAGACCAGATAGGAAAATATTTTTAGCAGCCCAGGAGAGACCCAGCCAGGGTGGTGGTAGGAAGGGAAATGAGGAGACTTCTGTGGGACACAGCATGGTGGTAGAATCTATAGAAGTTGACCATTGGTTGGATATGGAAGGGCAGAGGCACGGGTAAGGAGTCAGAGACTGTCTTAGTTACCTAGTGCTGCTATAACAGAAATGCCACAAGTGAATGGCTTTAACAAACAGAGGTTTATTTTCTCACAGTTTAGGAGGCTAGAAGTTCGAATTCAGGATGCTGGCTCTAGCGGAAGGCTTTCTCTGTTGGCTTTGGAGGAAGATCTTTGTCTCTTTTTATAGCTTCTGTCCCCTGTCCCTTGCTGATCTTCATGTGGCATGGCATCTATCTTCATCCATCTCTTCTTTCTGCTTGCTCTTAATCTACTCTTTTTATTTCTCAAAAGAGATAGATTTAAGACACACCCTAAACTAATATTGCCTCATTAACATGACAAAGAAAATCCATTCCAAAATGGGATTATAACCACAGGTATAAACCCAAAACTAAACCAAACCAAACCCATTGCCATCAGGTCAAGTCCAACTCATAGTGACCCTATAGAACAGAGAACTGCCCTCATAGGGTTTCCAGGGCTGTAATCTTTACAGAAACAGACTGCCAATCTCCTGCGGAGCAGCTAGTGGATTCTAACCGCAGACATTTTGGTTAGCAGTCTATCGCTTTAACCACTGTACCATCAGGGCTCCTTAACCACAAGTATAGGGGTTAGGTTTTTATAACACATATTTTCCGGGGGGACACAATTCAGTCCATAACAGGGACCAAACTTTTTATCCTGCTTACCAGGGAAAAGAATGTTTCTGTGGACATAAGTGGAGTCCCTGGGTGGTACAAATGGTTAATGCACTTGGCTGCTAACCAAAAGACTGACGTTCAAGTCCACCAAGAGGTGCCTCAGAAGAAAGGATGGTAATCTACTTCTGAAAAATCAGCCTCTGAAAACTCTATGGAGCACAGTTCTACTCTGACACACATAGGGTGGCCATGAGTCAGAATTAACTCTACGGCAACTGTTTTTTTGGTGTTTGGAGGGGAGAAGGTTGACATAAGTGTAGAAGTCAGGAGGATAAGGTGGTCGGGAGGAGTGAGGTAGGATGGATGGGGTTTGCGGGGAAGCTGAAGAACTCATTTGAACATTATTAATTGACTCATTAGTGGGACATCCAGAGGGAGATATCTGGCCAGCCTTTGGAAAACCAGTTCTGGAGGTCAGGAGAGAGTTTTAGACTGGACAATAGGATTTAAAGGACATTTTTACTGTGGTGGTATTGAAGTCATGAGAGTGAAAGAGATCCCACGGGAAGACAGGTAGAAGGAGAAGAGAAGAGGACCAGAGGGCAAAAAACATCAGGAGATGTCACCTTTGGGAGCTAAGAGGAAGAAGAGGTGGCAGTGAAGAACGCAAAGGAGTAGCCAGGGAAAGGGGAGATCCTCTATGAACAAGGAAGCTGAAAGCAGAGACCAGGTCTGTTTTTAGCATCCTCACCATACCTGGAGTACAAGCGCTCAATGAATGTTTGCTGAATGAATGAACGACCCCAAAGAGAGATAATAAAAATAAATAAATAAAGGAAAGGAGAGTTTCCAGAAGATAGTCAATAATATAAAATGCTGCTGAACTGCAAAGAAAACAAACCCCAAGTGGTCTTGTGAACATCACCCAGCTGGGGCAGTGGGTGACTAAACCACCACGCAGCAGGGAATGCTCCCAGGGAAGGGGTCAGAGCTGAAGACACTGGGGAGACTGCTCTTGCAGAGGACACCAAGTGAGGCTGGCCTGGTGCTTCCCCAGTGCCGGCCCTACCCTTTTGGCTTAAGTAGTTTCCAGTGTTTGGGAGCTGGGCCCTTTCCTCTGAGTCAGGAAAGAATCATTTCTCATCCCTTGTCTTGCTAAAGGAGGGGGCCTGTGTTGGTCTCTTTTAATGTGGGATTGCCAGGGAGTGGTAGAAAGAGGGAACACCCATGTGTAGAACCTGGCGTCACATGGAGCGTGGAGGTCGGCCACTGAACTTTAACTGAGGGCATCTTCAGCCCAGGCTTCACACATGAATATACTTTTCTGAATGTACAGAAGGCTATGGGTAAGTCCTCCAACTCTGGGGACTGGAATGCCAAGAGAAGAGTTTTGTTATGCAGTGAAACAAGGTTTGAAGGAAGGGAAGAGCAAAGGGTGAGACCTCTGGTCCCACTACAAACTAGCCACATCCTCTCACCCATTTGTGCCCCCAGTCTAGGAACTTTCTAGAAGTGTGTGCAGGGAGACAGAATAGGATCACCATGGTAAGCTGGCTGGCTACCTAGAGAGATCCCCATGGGTGTCAACTCACCTTAGAGCTTAGTTTGCTGGGCCCTCAGCCTTGCTTGGCTCAAAACTTGATTTATTAACACACCAAGGGTGGATCAGCTCTCTGGGGGACTGACTCATTAACTGAGTGCTCAGACACTGATGTATGTGTAGGGATAATATTTTTAATATCTTAACTGTTGTGTTTTTTCTCTCAGTGTTTCCTGTTACCCTATGACCCTTCCTCTCCTTGGCATGGCTGGGCTGTGAAGCATTGTTTGCCTGAAGGCACCGCTGTAGAGCAGAATGCAGACAGCAGAGGACTAGAGACTTCGGTCAGTCAGAGCCAGTTTCTTCCCCAACCACTTGACTGAGTGTTCCCAAACTAGTATCCTAAGGGAGTGAGATAGAGAAGGAGGAGGAGGGCTTAGGTCCCCAAGAAAGCCCCTCCACTGAGTGCTGGGGCTTGGGAAAGAGCGATAGGGAAAGGCAGATACCCTACATGGGTTTGGGGAGATCTGAGAGCAAAGAAGTCCCATGCCCTTTTCCTATGTAGATTCCGGAGGGGTGGCAGGACCAGCTACGTAATTGGCAGGACCCAGTGGAAAATGAAATTGAGGATGTTTTGTTAAAAAATTATCAAGAATTTTGAGACACTGACAGCAGAGCATTAACCAAATGCAGGGCCCTTCTAAGCATGGGACCTTGTGTGACTGCACAGGTCTCATGTCCATGAAGCCATACCTGGGAGGTAGAATTACCCTAAAGTTCCCTGGCCCTGGGGTGCTGATGAAGCCATAGACCATCAGTGCTGGGAGAAGTATCCAGCTAGGCCACCTCATTGCCCTATTGGCCTCTCTGTGATCATTGCTTCTGTGGATGCTGGTGTGTACAGGCGACCACGTGGACAGATATCCTCAGAGGACCAGGTAGTGCTTCCCCTCACACACACATACATACAAGTTTTGCACTGTGTCAGACCCCTGGGCATGCAGACCTCACCCTAGGGGAGGGAGAAACCCTGAACTGATCGTGATTATATTTCCAGTACCCAGTGCGATGAGGGATGGATATAGATACTAAAGTTAGTTATAGAAAAAGCAAGTTATGTTTCTTGAGCACAAACATTTATAGTCTGAAATTTGTACTTATTATACATAGAAAAGCAACCTTCCAACCAATGTATGTACAAGGCCCCTCACATCCTCCAGCCCACCCATTTTCTCCTAATGATCAAATCTACATTGGGATCCTCATTATAGTCAGAAAATTGCCAGCAAGATTGGAATCAGGACAGAGAGAGTTATATGACTGGAATATTGTATCTACCCTCATTCAAATCAGATCCACACAGTCCGAAGCTTCTGCCTCCACATTAAGGAGATACCTGTCATTCTGGCCAGAAAGGCAGTTGACTGCAAATTTGTCCCTGGATAATTTTTCAGCTCCAAATTTCTGTCTTCTTTTCTTTTTTTTTTTTTAAAGTACCTATGATTAAAGTGCCGGCTAACATGTGGGCTTTTCTGCCATGTTTTTACACAGATAAGGAACCAAATTCTTGCTAAAGTGAGGGACCTGCTGGTTTCTTTTAACTCTGGTTAATGAGCCACCCAGGCACACACAGGTACAAGGCAATACTAGAAGCAGAACATGTGATCGCTATGTGGACAGGCCTTGGCCGCTGGCCCAGGGGACATCCTCCCCCAGGCCTGCCCAACTCCTCACCTAGCTGAGCATGGCATTCACTTTGAAACTACTGAGCACTTATGAAGGCTCCAAACTGGCCTAGTTCCATTCCTTAAGGAGGGAGCAGACCCAGTATGAGAAGTTATTTTTTTTTCCACTCCAAGAAGCTAACTGTGGAATAATCACATGCCTAACTCAAAGTTAAAGGCTACAGAGACCTCTTGGCTGGCCTGGGGCCTCTGGGATCTGGCAGACAGTACAGTCACACAAGGATCCATGCCCCAAGCTTGGGGTTTAATGCTCTGCGGTCACCATCTTAAAATTCTTAATAATTTGATTTTTAAATCTGTGTTTTGTAAGTGAAGTCTGATGGGACAATGGAGCGTGCACAGGAGCTCGTGTGGTTCTGTCTCCCACTGCCTCCCACCTACCCAAATGGGTTCTCAGCCACCCATTCCCCTGCCCAGTGACCACTGCTGCCCTCCACCCCCGGTGGGAGCCTGGGTGTGGCATGGGGAGGATGAGGACCAGGTGTGTGCACCCCGCATGCCAGGTGCAGAGGAGGGTCCTGGGACACCGGTGAGGGTCTGCACTTACTCCACAAGTATCCCTATGCCTGAAGGAAGCTTACCGTTAAAGACCAAATAAAAAACACCAAGACAAATTGAGAGAGAGACTATGGGAGAAAGGAAAAACTCTTTTCTCTTTTACGAAAAAGGGGCCCCTGCATTTTTCACACTGGACCCTGAGAATTATGTATCTGACCCTGCTGGCAGATAAAACATCCCTAGAAGTCTAAGAATATTCTGGGGATATTGTGGCTTAAGTAAGAACGTCAGTTAGCCTTGCCCAAATCTGGAACAATGTTGGGGGCTATTTCAAGACAAGTGAAATGTCAACACCTGTGCTAAAGGACTATTAGCAAAGCAAATATGAAGTGACTGCACACGTGATAAGGAAAAATCAAACTTGCTGGATGTTTGTTGGCTCTTCAGCTTCACTTGGAAGACGAAACATGTGGGTAGAAAAGGCTGTCTGACTAGTTTACGGATAAACAAAGCTTGTTTATCCATATAATTTACCCTGATAATCTGGGGTCAGATCTGACGATCAAAACTTTAGAAAATACTGATTTGAAAAGTGAGCTGATCTCCTCACACCTTCCCCAATATTAAAACCAGCTGCCGTTGACCTAACTCCAACTCATGCTCCATAGGTTTTCTCCATAGAGTTTTCAACGGATGATTTTTCAGTAGATCTACAGGCCTTTCTTTCAAGGCACCCCTGGGTGGACTCAAACCTCCAACCTTTCTGTTAGCAACCAGGCACTTAACCGTTTGTGACACACAGGAACTCCCTCCCCAATATCACCCATTGCTGTTGAGTAGACTCCAACTCATAGCAACCTCATAGCGACCTTATAAGACAGAGGAGAACTGCCCTCTAAGGTTTCCAAGGAGCGGCTGGTGGATTCAAACTGCTGACCTTTCGATTAGCAGCCTGAGCTCTTACCACTTCGCCATCAGGGCTCCTCCCCAGTATTAGGTTCCACCAAATTTTGATGGATGCCAATTTGTTACTCAACACTGGTATCATGTGTTTATTTTTATGTCTTTGATTTCCAGGAGTTAAACTCCAAATGGGTCTTCCTTTCAAAAAAAAAAAATCACTTTAGATGTTTGTCCCCTTTTTTTAATTTCCCATTCGTATTCCTCTTTCTCTTACTTAGTTGTAAGCACTTCCTATATACCAAGAAAAACAATATTTTGTTTTATCATATGTGTTGCAAATAGTTTTCAGAGTTTTTCAGTTGCCTTTTAACTTTGTCTATCTGGAATGTCTCCCAGCCATACCATTTGATGGGAAGGAATGAGGTCATGCTAACAGTAATACTAAAATCTCATTAAATCAACTGCTATAATCACCAACAATAATCGAGCATATACTACGTGATTTACTTGCCATTAATCCTCACAATAACCCAGTAAAGTGGGCACTGTTATTTCCATATTATAAATGAAGAAACAGAGATAAGAGAGGTTGTAAGTAATTTGTCCAGTCACACAGCCTAGTAAGGAATGGAATCTGAGTCTTGAATCCAGATCTGACTCCCAAGAAATCCTAGCTTCCAATCCTGCGCTGTCCAATAAGGGTAGTCACACGTGGCTACTGCGCACCTGAAATGTGGCTAACCTTTCAAAAACCTCTTAAGAAAAAAAGAATGTGAAACATGTCATTGTTAATTTTTGTTGATTACATGTTGAAATAATGATTTGGACATATTGGGTTAAGTAAAATATATTTACCTGTTTCTTTTCTATTTTTAAAGGTAGCTTCTGGAAACTTAAATACGACTTGAATAATATTTCTGTTGACAATACTATTCTAATCACTTTCCTAGAGGGCCACCCTTCACTTGGGTGCAGACAGTTCTCCTGGTCCTTGGTGTCTTTTCTTCTCCAGTTACATTACACTGTGAGCTCCATTCAAATCTGTTGTCCACTAAAACCTCCAGCTGTTGTTTTGCGTTTTGGGCATTCTCAGTTCTCTCCACTCTTTCTCATACGACATGGTTTTGGGCGTCTCGACATCCTGGTCGTCCACATCTGGATATTCTCCTGTGTATGGCTATTTCTGTCGCCCTTTCCTCCTCAAAGTGGGAGGCAGGACCTTTAGAGTAGCCACTGCAGATGCCCCAGAAAGGTGATGTCCGCGATGGGTTCCAGCCGTCACATTACCCTGCAGCCCACCACTGAAATCATAGTCAACCAAGACCCTCAGGTCTTTTCCATTGTCAGGACTAGTTTTCTTCATCCGAATGCGCAGAAATCGCTTCTTAAAAACCATTACGTATAATAAAACTCTGCCTAATGTCTCACCCTTCTGCCCTAGAGAAGAGTGGCGCACCCAGAATTTGAGAGAAACGAGAGGCAGAGTTAGTTTGAAACTGCAGCTGCTGGCGCTTGCTCGTCAATTCCTTGAGCTCTTGAAAAGGGCAATGCAGAGCAAACGGGTGCTGGAAGAGGCGGGGGAGTGGGTGGCCTCATGGGTGCGTCGACAGCAGGGAAACCTGGGGACAGACGACCCGCAGGGCGGTGTTCGTCGGGGCCCCGCGCTCCCCACACCCCCCCACGCCCGGGGCGCAGGCGTCTTTGTCTCGGGGAAGGCGCGCCGGGGCTGCGGGGAGGGGGTGCGCGCAGGCAAGGAGGGGCGCTCGCTCCGCGGCGAAACGCAACCCGCGCGCGGCAGCTGGGGCGGGGGCGGCGGCGGGGCGGTGGCAGCCGAGGAACAGGCCGGAACCGGTTCCCTCGGTCTCCCCCTTTCCAGCCAGTGCCCGCGCCCCCTTTCCTGCCCCGTCCCGCCCTGGCTGCCGCCCTCCGCCGCTCCCCGCTCCGCTCAGAGCCTGCTTTTTCGCGAGCTCTTGCGGTGAAGCGCACCCTCCCCTTTCTCACCATCCTCAGTTAACAAAGAGCTCAGAGAAACCCCACAGCGTTCACTACACAAGCCGGCACTGACGTACGCGTTCCAGTATCGCCACGATTCCTCCGCCCAAAGAATTGGAAATAACTGGTAGCAGCGTGGCTACGGGAGGGGTCCTCCCTGTGCGCGCCCCACTGGACTTGTTCTACCCAGTCTGAGCCTGGGATCGTCTTTGCGGCAGGGCCTGTATCGCGGAGGCGGGCTTCCTGCGTGTTTTGTTTTGTTTTGCATTTGCTCAGTTTATTCTGTAAGTATTAAGGATATACATATTTATAATTATCTCCTCTTCCTCATCATCCACCATTTCCAGTTTTAACAAGCAGTATATACTTCCGTAATTTTTTCATGCCCACGTAAAATCACGAACGCGCGTGCGCGCCGCAGTTACTTCTTTTGTGTTCCAAAATGGCATCGTATAATATATGCCTCCCTGCATTTTGCTCTTCTAGTACATCGTGGAAATCTCAAATCCCAGCTAGAGTTCACTCTTCTAGTGGCCGAATATTAATCCATGGTATGAAGGCATCTCCGTTCATTTAATAATTCTGCCGTTTATGCCTTTTCCTGTTTCCCGTATTTTGCCACTGTAAGCCGTGAAGCCGTGCTGCAAGGATCATACATACAACCCCCAAGGTCTGAACGAGTCACGTTGATCACCAGTAAAATCTGAGAACTCTCCTAAGCCCAAAGAACATTTTGTCAGCCTGACGGCTGTAAATCCCACTCCATGAATGCCTTCTTTCCGGGATGGAATCCACCAGCGATGTTCCCTCCATTTTTTCTCTTCCTCCTCAGTGTTTTCCCCCTCCTACTCCAGAAGGCTTTTTCTCCTCACCAAGACTAACCTCCTGTTGGGCCCCTGGGCTCATCCGTCCTTCCTCCCCCTCCTGGGCCTTGTTTCATGCGACCCTGTCGTATCACATTTTCATTTTTCTCTTCCAAACCTGCCCAAACCTCCCCATCCTGAGGGGAGGGGGAAAAAAACCCAAGCTACTTCTCCTTCGTATTACCGTCCTGTTTCTTTCATTTACTACACAACTTGAAACACTTTTTCTAATTGTTTTGTGATTAGGTATTATGCCCCCACGGCTCATAATTTAAAAGATATAAGAGAGAGAGACAGCCGAGCTGTCTGGTACCCACGCATTTCCCTCCCCAAGGCTGCTACTGATACCAGTTTCTTCCAGAAAAATTATAGTTGGGTATATATATTTCATAAAGGGTAGCATAATGTACAGTAGTTAGCTGTGTGCAGAGTAGAACTTCTCCATAGGATTTTCAAGGCTGTGACCTTTCGGAAGCAGATCAGCCAGGACTGTCTCCTGAGGCACCACCAGGTGGGTTCGAACTGCCAACTTTTCAGCTAGTAGTGGAGCACTTAGCCGTTTTCACCACCCAGGGCTCCTATATAATAGGGATAGTAATATACAGACTGCCTTGCAATGGTGCAGAATGTCTTGGAAGTTTCCCTGCTCTCTCTGGCTCCTCACCACCTTCTCACTTATTTCCCCTTTCTGCTCTTCTCACACCACTGAAGCTGCTTTCTCCTACCCCCAAACCAAACCCGTTGCTGCTGATTCCAACTCATATAAGAGTAGAACTGCCCCATAGGATTTCCCAGGAGCAGCTGTGGCTGTGAACTGCTGACCTTTTGGTTACAGCTGAGCTCTTACCCACTGCACCACCAGGGCTCCCTGCTTTCTCTAGGGGGGCAAAATTTTATCTTTAGTCCCTTCTTCTCTTTTGCCTCCATATCTGATCAGTTGCTGGATCCTGATGGGACAACCTGCAATATTTCTTTCTAACCCCTCCTCTGTTCCGCTGCCTCTACCTGCTTCAGGCCTCATTCCACCACCTTGCTAGGCCACTGCAGTAGGCTCCAGGCTGTCCCCTTGCAAGATCAGGCCCCTTCAGTCCACTTTCCATCTTGGTTGTTTATCTAGTACCCAATAGCAAATCCTCCTCCAAGGAGATGATGCCTTTGCTCCATGAGGTTTATTGCCTGGAAGTAGCACTCGCCTGGGTGACCAGAGGCCAGGGTTAGAATCCAGAGCCTGCCCTTTCCTCGTCTGGTACCACTGTCGGCAGATTGCTCAGCATCTCTGGCTTCTCGCCAGACGATCCCCAAGGCCCAGAAGGCTCTAGTATCCGTGGGGCTACAATTACTGTTCCTTCTCATCGTCTCCTGCTCCCTGTACTAGCCCTCTCCCCAGTCCGCCACAGCGTCTTTTCCCTCTCGCAGTGCCTCTGGAAAGCCCTTCTTACTCTGAATATCCAGATGCTACTCTTCCTGAAAGACCTGACTTGGGTCTTGTTTCTCCCGCAGAGCCTTCTGCAGTGTCCCTGGGGGGAGGGGGGGGACGAACTGCTCTGTCCTTGAAAGGTGGTGGCCCATTAGCACTTTATCTGTATCCCATTAATGGCACTTATCACTCTGCCTTGTAGAGCTGATTGCCTACCTGTCCTTCTATCATTGTCCGCCTGTCCCCCAGGACCCCTAGTGTAGTACTTTGCACATGCTAGAGGACATGGTTTGGGGATTCCCAAGATCTGGGCTTAAGACCTTGCTCTGGTGCTAAATAATTTTGTTGCCTTGAACATGTCACCTAGCCTTTCTGAGCCTTGATTGCCCTAAATATAAAATAGGGATAATAACCAATTTCATAGTGTTGTTGTGCTGATTAAATGAGAAAATACATTGTGTGGATTAAATACGTGAGAAAGTATTTGGTAAACTGTAAAGCACTCTACAGATGCGAGTGATAATAATAAAGATAAATATTGCTCAGATGCTGTCAAGAGTGATTATCGTTCCAAAGCAAACTAATAAAAAGAAGGTGGGGAAATCTTTGTGGAAAAGGAAGGTTTTTCTCTCTAGGTTGCAGTCTCAAAATTTCGGGGGCCGATTTATTATTCCTTTTAGATCAATTAGCAGGTACCATTAAAAAAATAGGAAAAGCTGGAAATAATCTAAATTTTGAACAAGGGGAGAATGGCAATAATCTGTGGTGATCAAAATTATGTTTTTGAGGAATATTTAATGACATAGGAGACCAGTCATCATATAACATAAAAGCTGACAAAACAGGAGACTAAATGGTGTGTGTGGAGAGGAGATGTAAGAAGTGAGAAGGCTTCCTGCTGCTCCTCATAGCTTTTTATTAGGCCTCTAAATGGGGCACCTGGTGTCAGAGAATTTGGGACACATTCCAGGGCCTGAATCTTACACAAATAGCTCACTCCCTGCCTCCCAAGGGTCACAGATTCAGGATGGATGAACCAGGAGCCTAGCACCTCAGACAAGGCCACGGCCTGCCTCAGAGCCTAAGGACAGCCTTTGGCCTGCCTCTGCGTCTCCATGGCCTGACACTCCGGGGTCCTCCCTCCATCACTTCTCTCAGCTGGACTTTGGGCTTCAGACAAATAGAACCTCTCAGGGCCTGCTCTGGTACCATTTCCAGGGTGAGTTTGCAGGAAGAGGCCCTTCCAATCAGAAAGCAGGCTCCAAATATGAACGCTAGGCTCCCAAAAGAGGTACCATGGGCCATAGGAGTGGGCAAGAGTGAGCTATCACGGGGGGTTGGGGAAGTTCAGGGGCTCCAGGGAGAAGGTGGCATTTGCACTGGCCTGGGAAGGATGGTAGGGATTTGGCAAGTGGCAATATATCATTAAAACAAAATACTATAATTGTCTTAGTTATCCAGTGCTGCTATAACAGAAACACCACAAGTGGATGGCTTCAACAAAGAGAAGTTTATTCTCTCCCAGTTTAGGATCCTAGAAGTTCGAATTCAGGGTGCCAGCTCGGGGGGAAGAGAAGAGAAAGGTGAAAGTTTTCTCTCTCTCTGTCAGCTCTGGGGGAAGGTCCTTGTCATCAGTCTTCCCTTGGTCTAGGAGCTGCTAAGCACAGGGACCCTGGGTCAAAAGGACGTGCTTGCTCCCTGTTCTTCCTTTTTGGTGGTATGAGGTCCCTCTCCTCTCTGCTCGATTCTGTCTTTTATATCTCAAAAGAGATCAACTCTAAGACACAGCCTAATCCTATAGATTGCGTCCTGCCTCACCATAACTGTCTCTAATCCTGTCCCATCAACATCACAGAAGTTAGGATTTACAACACATAGGATAAATACATCAGATCACAAAATGGAGAACAACCACATGATACTGGGAATTATGGCCTAGCCAAGTTGACATATTTTTGGGGGACACAATTCAATCCATGACAATCATTATTATCTTACCCTCATTTCATACCCCAGGCAGGGGTGGGGGAATGGAGAGGAAAAGTTTTGTTTAAAATATCCTTTCCCCCCTTATTACAATGTATCATTGTAACAAAAAATGTGGAAAATTAGATAAGAAAAAGAATAAAAGTCTCCTATAACCCCACCAAGGAACCCTGGTGGTGCAGTGCTTAAGCGCTCGGCTGTGAACTGAAAGGTAGGCAGTTGGTTTGAATCCACCAGCCCACTCTGCAGGAGAAAGATGTGGCAGTCTGCTTCCATAAAGATATATAGCCTTGGAAACTGTACAGGGAAGTTCTCTGTCCTATAGGGTCACTATGAGTCAGAATTAACTCAACGGCAGTGGGATAACCCCACCACCAGAGCAGTGGCTGTCAACCCTGGTTGCACATTAGAATCTCCTGGGGAGCTTTTAAGAAATACCGTGAACCACCTGCAGAGAGTCTGGTTCTCTTACGGCAAGGGTAGGTCCACACACAAACACACATACCACACACCACACACATACGCATATACAAGTCCACACGTCTTACTCCATCCATTTGTAAATACTGTCAGTCTACCTTCAAAATGCACCCAGGATCTGAACACCACCTCCTCTGCTATCACCCTAGTCCAAGCCACTGTCTCCTGCCTGGCTTATTGCAATAGCCTCCTAACTGGTCTCCAACTTCTATCTTCACCCCTGTCCCCATTCTATTCTCTATATAGTACTCTCCAGAGTGATCCTTTTAAAGCGTAAGTCAGATCATATTCCTTCTCTGCTCAAAATCCTCCTATGACTCACCGTGTCACTCAGAGTAAAAGGCAAATCCTTAGAATGGTGACAGTGCCTCTGTGACCTGACTTGGTAGTCTGCTGACCTCATCTCCTCGTACTCTCCCCTTTGCTTACTGCACTCCAGTCACACTGGCCTCCTTGCTGTTCCTCAAACACAGCTAGCATGTTGCTGCCTCTGGGCCTTTGCACTTGCTGTTCCCTCTTGTCTAGACTTCTTTGGTAGTTCTTTCCTTCAGGTCTCACACAGGGGTGGATTAACCACATCTTTGATATGGTGAACAAGAGGTGAAATTGTGTACTACAGATTAGTAAATAGGCACAAGTAAGCCTGTGTGTACCTTGCTTATTGGGTAATCCATCTCTAGGACTCAGACAAATGTCAACTCATCAGAGGAGCCTTCCCTGACCACTCTAAATAAACCGGCAATGTCCACCCACCTCCCACACTCCCTACACCTCTTCTCTGTTTTACTTTTCTCCAGAGCACTTTTGTATCACCACACCTATCATATATTTTTTGTTAATCCCAGGACCCGGACTTGCAGTCTCACAAAGTCTCTCAGGAAAACAGCTCCTTTGCTTCTGTCTCAAACCTGTCTCTCCACTGAGGTTCAACAGTCCCATTATCTTCATCTCCCCCCACCTCCAAACCTGTGCTCCCCAAACTCCTCCCTCCTCCTGCCTTCACCTGTCAGCTCCGGTAAATGAACTCCCAGAGAAGTCGCCAGGCCTCCAGCCCCACAAACAGCCCAAACTCGATTCCCAGGTTTGGCTTTGCTAAGATACCCCGTTACCTGTGTCTGCATTGATCTATTTTCTTATTAATTATAATTTCTGCACAAAGGAAATCCTAACATGCCTATTGTTGGTCAGTTAGGGTGTTTTCCAGGTTTTTACTATTGTAAACATCCTTGAACACGCCCATGATTGTTTCCTTGAGCTAAATTGTTCGAAAAGAATTATGCAAAGAATACACAATTTTCAAGACTTCTGGTGTGTATTGCCAATTTCGTCTCCAGTTTATCTAATTATACTCCCACCAGCTGCATATGATGTCTCTGACAGCCTTACATCCTTGACAAAAGTGGGTATTTAAAAAAAAAAAGTTGAGAGGTAAGAAGATTATATCTTGTTTTAATTGATACTCTTGGTGAGGCTGAACATCTTTTCATCTGTTTCCCTTTTCTTTAAATGAGTTGTCTCTGCCCTTTTTCTCCTTTTGGGATGTTAGACTTTTTCTCCTACTGATCTATAATCATTATTTTTATTTTTAATACTATTTACTCTTTGAAATATGTGTTGCAAGCGTTTTTATCTGCTTGTTTTTCACTTTTCAATTCTGTTTAATACTTTTTTTAACAGGGAAAATATAGAAATATTTACCAATCAAGTTTCTAAATCTTTCTCTTTATAGATTTTGGTTTTGGTTTCATGCTTCTAGGTGGCAAGTTTTAAATAGCCCCCGTGATATTTCCAGACAGCTGAGATCTAACATTAAGTGGACAGGGTTATAAACCTAGACTTTCCAGCTCTCAGTTCACCTAGCCAGTGGCTTTCAAACTTTTTTACTGTGACCTGTAGTAAGGAATTTTACATTGCAAACCACTACAACAAAAATATTTATGTAAAAAATTATTTAAAAATTGCATGAAACAATACCCTAAATACGTGCAATGCTGATATTCCTGTTGACTAATTCGCTTCTAGTCTCTTTCATTTAAAAAAAAAAAAAAAGTTGGTCTTGACCCAATAAATTGACTTAACAATGGCATCTTGACTCACAGTTTGAAAAACACAGATCAGGACCATGAAGAGGGTGATTTCTTTCTCCCCAAGTCTTACCCACTTCCATGCCACTTTTACTCATCTCCCACTCCAAAGGGGTTATGGAGAGGTCAGACAATCATAACTCCATAGAGGAACACTCTGGAGACCTGTTTATAAGACTGAAGATGAACTAAGCTTTGATAGGCATCTAACAGGCAAAAGCAAAAACTGGTTTCAGAATAAGGTTCCTTCTAGTTCCATGGGCCCAAAGTCCTCAACCTAACTGTAATCACTTTAATGTACTCCTCGAAAACTCCTCTGTCTACTGTGTAATCTGGAACTTGGCTACAAAGGCCAGCAGGGTCTGCTGCAGCTCAGCTGTTCTTGAAATTAGAGCTGAAGAAAAGGGGGACATTACTTTCTTGGACAGAGAAACCAATCCAATGCACTCTTTGCACGTAGATTTAGACCGGCATGGAGAAGCCAGCCCCTCTGTGCAGAGGTGGAGAATCATAGGCAACGTATTCAGAAAGAAAGCTGATGACAGAAAGGGAATAAAGAAGCACCCATTAGAAAATCCTCAGAAGAAAAATCAGCCTAGGATTTGGGGTTAGAAGATCGGAGGTCAAGTCCCCATTCTGTCTGGTATTTTCCTACATTCTGTTCTAGGCCCAGTCAACGCTGCTCTCTCTGTGCCTCGTTTTTCTCATCCTCAAATGGTTAGAATAATAGCAGCTTTCTCGGGATTGTGGAGAAATGCAACTGAAATAGCAATAATGCTATGCAAATAGTCGTTGCTGCTGTTGTCGATTCACATACAAGTCTTGGTGACTTTGAAATTGTGCTCAACTACTGACCATTTAATTTGGTTAGTGATTTGTGCCTATAGCTTAATTCCAGCTAGAGCTAATGGTTCTAATAGCCATGAATGCATCTTAGAACTTAGGCCAGACACCTCTGGTTATTGCCTGCTAGGACTGACTGTGCATGGGCAGGTTTCTATGCAGGAGCCCAAATGCACAGTTAAACAGAGTCAAGTGCATGGCATCCATTTTTCTTTTTGAAAGTGCCATCAGGGCTCCTGGTGAGTGAGGACAGCCTGCCTCTCAGGTACCTCTGAGCTTTCTAGATTCTGTGCCTTCATTTACCTCTGCCCTGAGTGGCCCTCTGACCCACTAAGGCTCCAGGGCTGCCTTTGGAACACAAGCTCCAGAGTAGCCACCTTGATTCAGTTAAGATGAGTTTTAACATCTTGAGAGTTCCAGTGAGGTTAAAATTGCAGATATACTGCAAGAATCACAACCCTGGTGGTGATGAAGGAGCCCTGGTGGCACAGTAGTTAACCAAAAGCTCATCAGTTGGAACTCACCAGCCGCTCCGTGGGAAAAGATGCGGCAGTCTGCTTCGGCAAAGATTACAGCCTTGGAAACCCTATGGGGCAGTTCTACTCTGTTCTGTCGGATCGCCTGGAGTCAGAATCAACTTGATGGCAACGGGTAGTAGGAGTAGGAGTAGGTAGTGATGAAACTATAAATGGAATAACATGCAAAACTTAGACTGAATTTATAACTCAGTACATTCCCATGGGAGCTTCTAGAGGTGACAGGGCACTTCTGTTTCTTTCTTCCCTCCCCCAGAAAATTATCCGCTGGGAACATACCTGGGGGAAGCATCTGGCCAGTAGAAGTTCCCTTTCTCTGAGATGAGCCAATACCCAGGAGGAGCCTCAGTAGCCCTGGACCCTGTTTCACTGGGCAGAGGTGACTGATAGGGTTGTAGACACCTAACCCAGGCAGACAAATTGATTCTCTCTACTGGGAATTGAAACCTGAACAGAGAGTCTCTGAGTCTGGCAAGCGTGGAGCTTGGCCACATAAACCAGTCTCCTGGGTGTCCAGGTTCCTGCTGGTCTGGGCCTATCTGTTTTGTTGCCTCTTCCCTCAGTTCTCTGAGCCACCCCAATCTCCTTCTCATGAAGTCCCATTTTGGATTAGGCAGCCATGGCTAAAGCTGGTTTGGGGAGGGGAGGGCTCGAAAAACCAAACCAAACCAAAACAAGAAAGCCATCATAAATATTACAGCATTCTAGGAGTAGGGACATGGTGTAGTGGAAAGAGGATGGCCTTTGGTCTTTCTTTCTCTCTTTTTTAACTCCTTTCCATATCCAGGGTAGGTTTGAATCTTGGCTTTTCAACTTGCCAGCTGTATAAGGCAGGTTACTTACCCTTTCTGAGCCTTCATTTCCTCGACTATAAAATGAGGATCACCTACCTCATACAATTGGCCCTCCAATTAGTCAAGTGACATTTATCATGGTCACTCACAGGCTATTTTTGCTTATTGCCTAGTCCCCAGCTGTGCGGCAGATGGCTGAGGCCTTGAATACTAGTGATGTTAGGGTACTTTAATATAACCACATTTGAAATAGCTTTTTATTAAAGACAAGGAATCCTTTCTTTTCCATCGTCTCTAAGAATAAAAGGTTTTAATACTCTTCTTCATCAAAGGGGTTTTTGTTTGTTCGTCCACCTTGAAATCCCAATGCACGGAAGGGTAACAACCGCATTTAGGATAGTCTTGTTTCAATGGAATTTTAAATATTTAATTGCAGTGTAACTTAAGTTCATGCTTTAATAAAAATTGTCATGTGAATAAGAAACTTTTAAACCCTTTGTCACACAACCTGTCTCTATTTTTCTGGTTTAGAAACTGCAGTAACTGTTAGTATGAACTGGGTCAAGTTCTAAGCAGTGTTGAGCTCTGCTCAGAAATTAGCACTGGAAGGAAGCTTAGAAATTGTCCAGTCCAACAGTCTTAACTTACATGGTTGCCCATTTAGTTGGTTATTCAGGCATCAAACATTTACAGAGCCTATATACCAGGTGTCTTAGTTATCTAATGCTGCTATAACAGAAATGCTACAAGTGGATTCCTTTAACAAATTTATTTTCTCACAATTTAGGAGGCTGTTGTTGTTAGGTACTGTCGAGTTGCTTCCGACTCATAGCTACCCTATGTACAACAGAACGGAACACTGCCCAGTCCTGCGCCATCCTCACAATCCTTGTCATGCTTGAGCGCATCGTTCCAGCCACTGTGTCCATCCATCTCGTTGAGGGTCTTCCTCTTGTTCTACTTTACCAAGCATGATGTCCTTCTCCAGGGACTCATCCCTCCTAACATGTCCAAAGTATGTGAGCAAAGTCTTGCTTCTAAGCAGCATTCTGGCTGTTCCTCTTCCAAGATTGATTTGTTCCTTCTTTTGGCAGCCCATGGTATAGTCAATATTCTTCGCCAACACCATAACTCAAAGGTGTCAGTTCTTCTTCAGTCTTCCTTATTCATTGCCCAGCTTTCACATGCATATGAGGTGATTGAAAACACCTTTGCTTGGGTCAGGCGCACCTTAGTCTTCAAGGTGACATCTTTGCTTTTCAACACTTGAAAGAGATCTTTTGCAGCAGATTTGCCCAGTGTAATGCATCGTTTGATTTCTTGACCGCTGCTTCCATGGGTGTTGATTGTGGATCCAAAGAGGATAGAAGTCTGAATTCAGGGTGCCAACTGTAAGGGAAGCCTTTTTTTCCTTGTTGGCTCTGGAGGAAGTTTCTTCTCTCTTGAGCTTGTTTCCTAGTTCCTTGGAGATCTCCACGTGGCTTGGCATCAGTCTTCCCCTATCTCTGCAGCCCTCACTTGCTTGTTTAATCTCTGTTTATGTCTCAAAAGAGATTGATTTAAGACACGACTTACACTAATCCTGTCTAATTAGCATAACAAAGACAACCCACTCCCAAATGAAATTATAACCATAGACGTAAAGGTTAGGATTTACAACACATTTTTGGGGAACACAATTCAATCTATAATACCAGGAAAAGGAGCCCTGATGGCACAATGGTTAAGCGCTCGGCTGTTAACTGAAAGGCTGGCAGTTTGAACCCACCCAGTGCTCCTTGGGAGAAAGACCTGGCATTCTGCTCCCATAAAGATAACAGCCAAGACAACCCTAAGGGGCAGTTCTACTCTGTCACATGAGGTTGCTATGAGTTGGAATCAACTTGAGGGCACCCAGCAACAACAACTTATACCAGGACTGGGATGGGAGCTGAAGGGAGGACACAGCCACGGATGGGCCAAGCCCTCATCCTTCTCTGTGGAGCTCGTGTCGTTGGGAAGTGGACATGGACACACTGGGCCAGGGGTCAGTGGGCTGGAGAGCAAGAGTAAGGCGCTTACCTGCAGGAGATGAGATAACAAATGGAGCCTGGGACAGATTTTGAAAGGCTTCAAATGCCTTGGAGACTAGTTTAGGTTTTATTTTATACACTACAGATAATGGAGGCAGTGGGGTGGAAGTGGAGGTGAGGTCAGATTTTAAACTTGGGAGTAACAGGACGGATGTACATTCTAACGAAAGTACTGGCAGCTAGGTAGAAAAATGGCTGGCTGGAGGATTGTGTAATAGGACCTAGGGACTCGGTCTCAGGGAGAGAGAGGCCTGTTGCACTCAGTAGCTTGGAAACATGAAATATCTTTTCTAAATCACACAGTGACAGATCCAGGTCTGCAGCCCAGTCCCTCATTCTTTCCAAGCGACTGCGATATAATGGATTTTTCAAAACTTTGCAATGTCAGAATTTGCCGATATTTTATTTCAAGGAAGATTCCCTTCCATGTTGTCCATGTTCTTCCCCGCATTCCATTGCTGATCTCCCCACAGCAGCATCCCTGGGGGACAGTCCCTCCTCATGGACATAGTAAGAATGAAAGTGGATAGAAAATGTGAAGCATTCCTATCAACTCACCTACACGTCAGCAGCAGGCTTTGCAATGCTATCTTTGTACCTTCCAGATAAAGAGATCAAAGTTTCTCCAAGATCTGATTCCCCAGACTGATTTACAGAGGGAGGGGTTGGGGAGAGGAGGAGGGGCACAGGCTGATCTGCTGAGAAGATGCAGATGGAAATTTCGGTTCCAAAGGTGAAGTCTCCATCATGGCTGGTAGCAGTGGATCCGCACTAGAAGGAATCAGTTCTGGTCTATGACTGTGGGATCAGATACAAAATCTAGGCCAGGGTCTGGCCTCCACTTGAATCCTGGAATGTCTAAGCTGGAAGAGACCTTAGTCCCATTTAGACCAATACACCCATTGTACAGATAAGGAAATTGAGACCCAGGAAGTGGCAGAGCCAGACCTGGAGACAAGTGCTCTTGACTTTATACCCATTATACTTTCCACAACCTCTTGCTACTTTCCTCCACTAGTGTGTATATGTGTGTGTGTGGTGTCTAGGTTTATAAACAAACTTAAGGGATAAATAAATAAATAAAATGGAACAGAATGTTCCCTAAAGTTAGAGCTATATTTTTAAAATGTACCAATTCAGAAAAAGCCTGAGTCCAATTGCTTATATTTGAGAAGCTCTATGGCCCTGTTTCCCTTCCTTCTTTGCAGTGGTCAACATTTACTATAGCAAACCCTCATCATTTGTTTGTCTTAATGGGCACAGCTTCGGTAGTTATGGGTAGGTAGGCAGAATGCACTGGGAGAGAACAAAAGAAGGAACGAAGAGTTGGGCATCTGCCCTCCATATGGATCCATTAACTTTTTACTCCAATGACTCTCAACCGTGGCTGCGCATTAGAATCACCTGGGCAGCTTTTAAAAACCCCAACGCCCAGCCATCTGAGAGTGGAGCCAAGCCATCAGGATTTTTCAAAGCTCCCCAGGAGGTTACACCGGACAGCCAAGGTTGAGAACCATTACCCTTTCCCAAGGATGTGTCCTGTACCTCTTACTCTGACTGTACCCATTCCTGTCGAGTTGATTCCGACTCACAGCAACCCTTACTCTGACCAGCACATCGTCATAAAAGTTTGGCAATCTTTGTAAAGGTGATTGGGAATGGGAGTGCAGACAGACAGATGACTGTGTCTTTTACTAATTTTAAAAAATTGCAAGCTTATGTGTTCCTGAGGTGGAATTTTAACTTCAGTGTTTTCTGCCATGTGACAGCTCCTTGTATTGGGCGCTTGTATCGTATCAGAGCAGCTGTCTGTGATGCACCCCAACTAGACCCTAAGTTCTTTGCTGTCAGGGAGGAAGTATTGCCTAATGGTTAATAATGGGGCTTCTGGTAGCAGACTCACTGGCTTTCTTACCTAGCGCAAGCTACTCAATCAGTGCAAAGTGCCTGGCAAGTGTCAACCTTGTAAAAATTGTAGCTATTGCTATTATTATAGATGGCTTTGAACCTTCATGCTTCCTTGGACAAAATAGGTTCCCATAAAAGTTCATTGGTTGGTGGGCATAGTGCAGCACTGTTCGGTAGAAATACACATGTATAATTTAGAATTTTCTACTAGCCATATCGAAAAAGCCACACAAAAGAGGGGAAATTAATTTTAATAACACATTTCATCGAACTCAATATGCTCAAAATATTATCATTTCAACACGTTGTCTGTATCAAAAATTATTAATAAATTATTAGTGAGATATTTTACACTCTTTTTTTCCCCATACTAAGTCTTTGAAGGAGCCCTGGTGGTGTACTGGTTATGAGCTTGGCTGCTAACCAAAAGGTCAGCACTTCGAATCCACCAGCTGCTCCTTGGAAACCCTATGGGGCAGTTCTACTCTGTCCTATAGGGTCGCTATGAGTCGGAATCGACTTGATGGCAACGGTTTTTTTATTTATTTTTTTAAGTCTTTGAAAGCTGGTGTGTATTTTATATCTTAATTCAGACTAGTCATATTCCAAGTGCTCAATAGCCACATGTGGCTAGTGGCTACCATGGTGGACAGAACAGGTTTAGTGTTTCCTGCACGTAGTGTGTTTCCATTAATGTGCTCATCTGAGCTGGTCCTGTCTGCCCTCGAGGCTCCCTCTTCACAGGGGCAGCCACGCTCTGCACAGGCCTTCTCTTGTTCCAGCCCTGACGCCCATTTTGTATAAAGCTTCATTTTTTAGCATGACACTCTGTACCCCAGTCCTTGTACAAACATCCCCATGCTTTTGCAAGCTCTCCCTCCACTCATGGGGCTCATCATCCTTACTTCAACTTGTCTGCTTTCACTGGGAAATTTGTGATCATAAGAGGAAAGTTATACTTTCTGTCTTAATTTTTACAAAAATATTTGGTTGGCCTAAAAGGCAGCCTGCCCAGGGGCAGGGTGGGAAGTTCATAGAAGCCACTGTACCTGGGACTCATCCCAGCCAGGCCCCAGCCCACACTGGGTGGCAGCCCGGTGGCTGTTGCAGCCAAGCAGCATGAGTCATCATGGTCACTTGTTACACCTTCTGTTCCAAGTCTCAGAGCAGCTTTTGTTTTTCAGTTGAATACCAAAAATCAAAAACCAAACCCACTGCCATCGATTTGATTCTGACTCATAGCAACACTATAAGGCGGAATAGAACTGCCCCATAGGGTTTCCAAGGCTGTAAATCTTTACTGAAGCAAACTGCCACCTCTTTCTCCCATGGAGCGGCTGGTGGGTTCGAGCCACTGACCTTTTGGTTAGCAGTCGAGTGCTTTAACCACTGCACCACCAGGGCTCAGTTGAGTAAACAGCCCTAAACATACACACATACGCGCGCGCACACACACACAAGTGCAGTGAAACCAGGCCAAGGGTTTGGTTCTCCACTGGGCAAGCCTATTGTTTGCCATAATTATTATCATAATCCTGAACCTGACACTCCACTGTCACACCAGGATTGCTGGGCCTCCCTGCCAGGGAAGCTCTCTTGGTTTAACATAGGGCAGGAGGTTGGAGACGAATTCAGATCCTGACAGAAAGGCCAAACAATGCAGGAATTCATCCTCCTATGATTGGAGGGATGGCCACAGCTCGCACAAGAACCCACTGCTTCAGGCAGGACCGCGGAGCCTCTCGTTGTCCTTTCTCCCGGGACTGGGGAGTCAGTCTTCATATGCACCAGTTCACTTTTAACCCGAGTTCTCATCCATGACCACACATTAGAATCACCTGGGCAGCTCTTAAAATTCCTGATGTCCAGACCAAAACCCAGAACAATTAAATCAGAATCTCTGGAGGCCTTTACTCTTTGACAAGGTGGACGTGTGATCTTCACTCTCAGTGAGAGCCCTAAACTCTCTTCAGCAGTTCTTCAATCCTCCCTAGTCAGCAAGTTTTCTGGGCCTAGCAACAGTGATTCCACACCTCACTGCTCTCTGGGTCCCTCCCAGTCTCCTTTCTTTGTCTGGGTGAGACCAGGACAGAGGTGGGAACTTCTTTTCTTCTGAGGTGCCAATCCTTACCCATCTTATAACTTTCCCTCCACTTCAGAGAAAAAGGAGGACTTCTTACCAGGAGTCCCTGGGTGGTGCAAAAGGTTAACATGCTGGCTGCTAACCTAAAGTTTGATGGTTCAAGTCCACCCAGAGGTGCCTTGGAAAAAAGGCCTGGAGATCTACTTCTGAAAAATTAGCCAGTGAAAACCCTTTGGAGCACAGTTCTACTGTGACACATATGGGATCGCCATGAGTTGGACTCGACAGCGAAGGCTAACAGGGTCCCCACCTCAGTAGTCAATTCCTTCCACTGTCCCTGTGCTTTTGCTCTGTATAATTTCTCCCCTGTTTCTTACTCAAACTTAGTCTGTTTCACTGTCTTTTGCTTTCAGCTTATAAATATCCTCATGTTAACAAAAAACTACTTTCTGTCGAGTTGATTCTGACTCCTGGTGACCCCACATGTGCCCCAGTAGAACTGTGCTCCATAGGGTTTTCAGTGGCTGATTTTTTGGAAGTAGATTGCCAGGCCTTTCTTCTGAGGCACCTCTGGGTGGACTTGAACTTCCAAACTTTCGGTTAGTAGCCAAGCATGTTAACTGTGTGTACTACCTGGGGACTCCTCATCCTTATGTTACTACAACCTAAAAATCCAGATCCTTTCCTCAATTCTTTCTCCCATTCAATTTAGTTTCCCTTCCCTGCTAAGCTTCTTGAAGGAGCAGTCCTTATGGCGGACTGCACTTTCTCGCCTCTCTCACTCCTCAACCCATGGCAGGTGACTGCTGCTCCTTCACAGCACTGACACTCACTAAGGTCACCAGTGACCTCCTACTTACTAAATCTGTGGCCTGTTTTCAGTCTACCCCCACCCCCTTTGCTCTTTAGCTATGTTGATCACTTCCTATCCCTTTAAACTTACCTTTTGTCTCCTGTGAGTCTGGTCTCCTCTTTTTATTAATTTCCACTCATTTTTTAATGGTTTCCTCCTAGTTCTTTCTGTTTCCTTGTTCAGCCTTCAATACTGGTGTTCCCTAGTTCTGTCTTTGGCCTTCTCTCCAGTGTGAATTTATCTATCCGAACGCTTCAGCTACCACCTATATGATGTTAACTTCCAAATCTTTGTCTCTAGCCCAGATTTCTTTCTTTCACGTCTCAAGACCTGTATGTCCAACTATCTACTGAACATCTCCACGCAAATGCCCCTCTAAACATATCCAAAATGGAACCTGTTATTTTTTTCCCAGCAAATTTGTTCTTCATCTAGTTATCGTACTTAACAGTAAAACACCAGAAATGTTACCATAAAAGTCAGGAACAAGTAAAAGTGCATGCTGCCATCACTGTTATTTAGGATTGTTCTGGAAGATCTATTCAATACAATAAGTCTTGTAAGAAAAAGAATTAAGGGCAACACATATTGATAAGGCAATCATCAATATCTGCAGATGCAGAAAATTCCAGAGAATCACTTAAAACACAGAACTAATCAAATAACTCAGCAAGGTTGCCTATTACTAATTAATGACATACCAATAATGATATATTGCTTTATACCAGTATTCCTCCTTTCATTTAAACATTTTTATTGAGGGGCTACCATGTAGAGGCACTGTTTCTTAAGCACTAGGGCTATAGATATGAACAAAAGACACAGGGCTTCTGTTCTCATGAAGCTTACATTCTAGTAAGAAGTTAGATACATTGAAAAAAGATCTCATTTATAACACAGAAAAACCAAACCCATTGCTGTCAAGCCAATTCTGACTCATAGCGACCCTATGGGACAGAAACAGAACCGCCCCATAGGGTTTCCAAGGCCTTAAATCTTTACCGAAGCCGACTGCCATATCTTTCTCTTGTGGAGCAGCTGGTGGGTTCAAACCACTGACCCTTTGGTTAGCAGCCAAGTGCTTAACCACTGCGCCACCAGGGCTCCAAGTTCATTTATAATAAACCAAAAACCAAACCTGTTGCACTAGAGTTGATTCTGACTCCTAGCGACCCTCTAGGACAGAGTAGAACTGCTCCAGAGGGTTTCCAAGGAGCGGCTGGTGGATTTGAACTGCCAACTTCTTGGTTAGCAGCTAAAAGCTTAACCACTGTGCCATCAGGGCTCCAAACATGAGATTTAAAGAACAGCAGCCACAAATTTAAAATACCCAGGAATAAACTTAACTAGTGACATGTAAGAGCTATCAGAATAAAACCATCTGGAGACATAAAGGGACTCTTTAAAAATGGAAAGAAAAACCATGTACCTAGATTGGAAAATCTAATATAAATTTTAAATTTTAATTTGCTTATTTTGGAGGTAATTTGATGCAATAAATTTAGTCAGAAATTAAATGAGAGAAAATAGTCAATAAAATGTTGAAAAAGGTGTAAGGCTTGTCCTACCAGCTATTACCATTTATACATAGAAGCAATAAGCAAAGTGTGGAATTGGCCCAGGAAAAGACAGACATATCAATAAAGCAGAAAGGGAAGTCTAGAATAAAAAAAGAATGTATTATCTATTAAAGCCATCTCACATCAACAGGGAAAAGAATGAATTAGTCTAGGGAATGACAAAAGGTTTCATCTTGATGCCAAATCCCACAGGTAGGACATGGCTGCCTAACGGGCTAGGAGGGCTGTGAGGCCTAGTCTAGGTTTAGCTGGAAAGAGTTCTGCGTTTGATTAGAAATGTCTTCCAGGGGCCCAGGCGAGGGGGAGACTGACTGCCCACAGACGTATTTGTCATTCCTGGATTATTCAATAAATATCACTGGGATGACCAGCTAGCAATTTGGGGGAAAAATTTTTAGCTCTTTCCATCCTATATACCAAAATAAATTTCAGTTTGATTAAAGATTTAAATGTAGAAAATGAATACACAAAATATTAGAGGAAAATTTAAAAAAATAACTATTGTGGTTGATAAAGGACTTCCCAAGCATAACACTGAATACAGAAAAGCATAAAGTTAGAGACTGATGGATTTAGCTACTTAATCATTAGAAACTTCTGCAGAGCAGAAATTAAAAGGAAACTGATAAATTAAGAAAAAATTATAGTATATATTATGATGGGTTAATGTTTTACTACATAATAAGCTCCTCAATCAATAAATAGAATATGAATCCCCTAATAGAAAAAGGTGAAAAAGATATGAGCAGGCAATTTACTTAAGGAGAAATGCAAACAGCTGAGAAACATTAAAAAATTTTTTTACTCACCAAGAATCTAAGGAATGCAAATTAAAACAATGCTTTTTTTTTTTTCTCCTGCCAAACTAGCAAAGAAAAATCTCCAATGTGGGTAAGAATGCGGGACACAATATTGAAATGGAGAAAATCCCAGCTAATGGGGCCTAGTTACCTTGGACACAAAATCCACTTTGTACTGGTTTCTGATTACCTTTCTCAGAGAGCAGTCAAGCAATAGAAAGTAGCATTACTGGTGATGTTTGCAAAAAGTTGTGAAAGGAGATATGTGTAGCTAAGCTGTAATTCTGTGAATTTGTGGTTAGCTAGAATATCCTGTCAGACTGTTCAGTTCTAGTTTCCTTTTCTTATTTTAAAGCTTCTTGTCTTAAGAAATGGGTCATGAGTCCTTAGGCTATTTTCTCCTAATAAAGATTTCATTTCTTGGATGCTCAAATCCCCTGCTAAAATTTTGGGTATAAGCTGGCTGTACCTCAGGGTACAGTGAGACAGCCCCCTCCTGGGCACCACCATCTTGGCCTGAGGCCAGGAGGCCCACCCAGCTGGGCAACTGCTTCTCTGTGAGGGATAGGAACCTCACAAGTCTCCAGCCTTCTGATCAGGTGAGTCCCACTTCAGCCAGCACACAAACAATAAACCCCACTTTTGTCACCACGTTCTGGGTGAGCAGGGGCTTTCCTCGCAGGACATTAGGTTGGGAGCTGTCTTGGGTTTGTGACTTCAAAGAGCATCTTTATTCTGACTCAGAAGTGATTTCACTTTCACTGTGTGATACCCAAATACCGTAATTAACAGAATAAAAACGTGTCGGTTATGTTAATAATATAAAAGTGCTGATCAGGTACCTCCTAATGGCGTCCTAGGGCAAACAGGCACATTCATGCACTGCTGGTGGGAGTTAAAACTGGTACAACTTTTCTAGAGGACAACTGAACTTTGGGTAGGGCAAAAAGAAAGGACAAATCCCATTAAAAATACTGATAGATTTGCCTATGTAAACATAATAATAAAAGACCCTTTGGCACATCAAAAATATTTTCAACATTCATAACAAAAGGTTAATATCTTGAATATAAAGAGTGTTCTTACAATCAATAAGATAAAAGATGATCATTCCAGGAAAGAAAATGTGCAAAGAACACAGAGAGGCAATTCTTAAAAGAAGAAATGTAAACTGCAAAATCATAAAGAAAGTTTCAACATTATTAGAAATTAGAGAATGCAAATTAAAACCACAAAGAGACTCCGCTTTTTGCTTAACAAATTAGCAACGGTTTAAAACAAACAAACAAAATATGATGACCAGTGGTGGCGAAGGTACAGGGGTGGGGTGGGGTGGGGTGGGGAATAAGGCACTGTGGTGAGAGGATAATTTGGTAAAATCTTTCTGGAGAGCAGGGTTTTTCAAAGAGTGGGGAGAAACCCCTAGGGCTCTCTGAGACCCGTTGAGCGATCTGAGAGGTCAAAACTATTCTGTAACAATACTAACATGTTATCTGCCCTTTTCACTCTCTCTCACTAGTATACAGTGAAGTTTACCAAAGGCTACATGATGTGTGATATCACAACAGATCACTATACAAAATAGCATTTTTTTGTGGAGAAAATGTTCACAATTTATTCAGTTAAAAAGTAGGATACAATGAAAGAACAGTCTTTTCAACAAATGGTGTTGGGACAACTGGATATCACATGCAAAAGAATGAATTTGAACCCCCTATGTCACACCCTACACAAAAATTATCTCAAAATGGATCAAAGGCCTAAGTGTAAAAGCTAAAACTAAAGAATTCTTAGACAAAAATGTAAGTATAACTCTTTGCGACCTTGGATTAGGCTAGATACGACACCAAAAGCACAAGCAACCAAAGAAAAAAATAAATTGGACTTCATTAAAATTAAAAACTTTTGTACATCAAAAGATGCTGTTAATAAAGTGAAATGATAACCTGCAGAATGGGAGAAAATATTTGCAAATCATGTGTCTGGTAAGGGTCTAGTAAACAAAAATACTTAAAGAACTCTTACAACTCAACAATAAAAGACAAATAACCCAATCAAAAAACAGGCGAAGGATCTGAACAGACATTTCTCTAAAAAAGATACAAAAGACCAATAAACACATGAAAAGATGCTCAATATCACTAGTGTTTAGAGAAATGCAAATCAAAACCACAATGAGATGCCAACTCCCACTCACTAGGATGGCTCTGATTGAAAAAAAAAAAAAATAAGGTAAGAGAGCAGCTAGGGAGCTACACTGCTGTGTTCAAATACTGGCCTGGCCTCAACCAGCTCTGTAACCTTGGGCAAGTTACTTTACTGCTGTGTGCCTCAGTTGTCTAGCTTGTGAAGTGGCATCAAAATAATACCTACATCATAGGGATTAAATGAGTTAATTGAAGTCAAGTGCTCAGAGCAGCGTTGTTCACAGTAAGCATTTAATAAACTGTAGCCAGTCCTGGGGATGTGTGGCAATGCTCAGGTTCCAGGCTGGGGAATGACCACATCTGACCCCACTAATGTCCTGTCAGAAGCCAGTGGGAGAAGGTTCCCATAAAGGCCCAATGACAAAGACCAGAAATGCTTTTTAAAGTAGAAATGAATTGACAAACCAAGGCACAGGTTTTCATCCAAAGAAAGGTAGGTTTAAGAAAATGTACTGTATCTCCTCTCTGTGGTTGAACTGCTCAAGAAATGACCACTTTGGTATCCTCCACCACCCGAGTGACTAATTGGGTAATACGTTTGCTGTCACTGAAGTACAGTGGCCTCAGCTCCCTACCGAGGCCCACTCAGCTCAGTGGCAGCTGTGTGGAGGCATAACTGATCGTTGGGAGGGGAAAGGGGCAGCTATAGACACCCTATCCCTACGTTAGTGAACACGAGACCAGGGGACGGGCAATCAGAAGAGCCTGTAATAGAGTATGAGGGCAGGGGAAAGGAGCGGAAGGGGGCTTGGGTCTGCTTTTGTGGACTGACTTCTCCTCGTGTGTAACCTTTTCTGGCATGCCCCCTCTTCTCCTTCCCCTCTACTCTCCTCTTCCCCACGAAGTCTAAGTGACAGGCACCATCAGGGATGTTTAGAACACACCTCTCTGGTAGTTGCATCCGTTCTGCTTCCTTCTTAATCAAGCCCCCATGGGTGGTTACCCAGAATGCTCAGCTGGGGCTTGCTGCTACCAGTTTTTTGTTAACTTTCGTTTTTCTTTCTTAGAGTGTTTACAGGAGGCCTGTGTGTCAGAAGTCAGCCCTGTTGCTGGAGGCAGAAGCAGGGGTGGGTGACCACAAGGGCAGCATTATTTTCCAAGGCAGCCAGAGAACTGTGGATATTAGAAGGATATTATCCTTCTCAGATGGAGGACTAAGACCCAGAAAGGGGGCACAACTTGTCCAACATCACCCAGTGAGTTGATGCCAGAGCCAGGACTAGAACTCAGGCCTCCTGATCCTCAGCTGAGTGTAATTTTCCTTGCGGAGCACAGATGCCCCAGGACCCCCAGCAGGTAATGAAGACGAGCACAGATAGGGGTAGAATTAGGAAGAAACACTTATTTCCCAAAGGCAGGGATGCCAAAACAGAATGACTTTAGGGGAGCTCCAAGCTGTTCTGTAGGCAGAGACAAGAGGCTAGCAGGCCTTACCCTAATGAGGCTGGTGGGCAACAGATCCCGAAGGGTCTTCTAAGCTATGCTGAGAAGTTCGGATTTACTTCTGTAGTGGAGGTGGGACAGGATGGCCATTAAGCAGGGGCCTGATTTGCATTTTAGGAAGGTCCCTCAGGTGGCCAGGCCAGGCAAGGTGACCGGAGGACCTGGTAGTGGAAGGCTTCTCCTGTGGTGACGGCCTACTGACAAGCCTGGCTGGATTCTGTCTCACTGGCAGGAGGTAGCAGCCGAGGGATGCCGGAGTGTGTGTGATTTACCACTTAAGGTAGCCAAGAGTAGCAGGGAGTGAGGTGGGTTCAACTCACAAACCTCAAGCCCTTGGCAAACACTGCTTACTTTCCAGGTGATGGGGAATACGTGGCTGCTCCAGGTGTGAACCCGAGAGTGGTGATTCACTGTTCAAACTGCTGGCTGGGGATGGGACATGTGATTGTGTTGGAAGTGGTGTGTGTGTATGTTGAGAGGGGCAAGGGAGAGAGCTGGGGAGGGCAGTGGGAGGAGGGAGACCAGCCTTCTAAACATGTGGGGCAACTCCTGTGGCTATGCCACAAGTGCTCGTCAACCTGTTCAGACTCCTCCGGACTGTGGCACTTGCTGTGGCCTAACAGCTGGTGGTAGGAATGGGGCTGTGACAGGAAACACAGCAACTGCAGAGGGGGCTCACCGATTTCCAGTCCTCATTCCAGAAGAGGACAGGACATGCTCAAGTTACCCCAAAGAGAACGGACAAAGGAGAGGAATCCTGAAATGCAAGTCCTGGTAGGAGAGGGGACAAAGTAAATTAAATTCCAGTAGTCAGACTGGGCCGGCACCTGATATTCATTGCTCCAAGACCCTCTTCTAATCTACAGTCCTCTCTTAACCTGTAGCTTTAATTTTTCGTTTTCTCTTGGTTCCTTGTCATCTGCCTTTAACGAGGTTCCTTTTAACAATGACAAAACAAAACCAACTTTCCCCCAATTTTCCCCCCTCAAGTGATTAGCCTGTTTCTTTCCCTTCTGTCTCTACTACCTTGCCCCCCAGGCCCTCAGTCTGCTGCAATTGAGCTTCCATTCTGATCACTCTTCTGAAATTCTGCTCCCCAAGGATACTCATGACAGTGTAATTGCCAAATCCAGGCTTCTGAAGGAACAACCCTTTGTTGTTCAAGGGGTTGAAGTGGTCTCTAAAATGACTGGGGCAGCGGTGGGAGAGGGGGTTGGGGGGAAAAAAAAACCTGTTGCTGTTGAGTTGATTCTGACTCATAGCAACCCTACAGGACAGAGTAGAACTGTCCCATAGGGTTTCCAAGGATCGGCTGGTGGATTCGAACTGCCAACCTTTTGGTTAGCAGCCGAGCTCTTAATCACCGCGCTGCCAGGGCTCCAAGGGGTAAAAAAAACCTTGCAAATTAATTTCAATTTATTTTTATCTTAATTGTTAACATTCAGATTTTTGTTTTATAATATACATAATAGGAGCCCCAGTGGCAGAGCGGTTAAAGCGCTCAGTTGCCAACCAAAAGGTTGGAGGTTTGAACCCACCAGCCGCTCCGAGGGAGAAAGATGTGGCAGTCTGCTCCCATGAAGATTTACGGCTTTGGAAACCCCATGGGGCAGTTCTACTCTATCCTATAGGGCTGCTATGAGTCGGAACCGACTCAAGGGCAGTGGGTTTAATGTACACAATGTTTAGAATTCTGCTTGTATATAGTTTATAAATAAGCATTATGATTAGTATGTTGTTGTTAGCGGCTGTTGAGTTGGCCCACTCATGGTCACCCCATGGGTTACAGAGTAGAACTGCTTCATAGGGTTTTCTTGGCTGTCATCTTTTTTTTTCTTCATAATTTATTTTTGTTGTTGTTAATATACACAGAACATATGCCAATTCAAAAACGTCTGCAAGGACATTGATTATATTCTTTGAGTCGTGCAACCATTCTCTCCCTCCTTTCTTGGCTATAATCTTTATGGAAGCATATTCCCAGGCCTTTCTTCCACGGAGCTTCTGGGTGGGTTCAAACGGCCAGCATTTCGGTTAGCAGCTGATCGAAAACTGCACATGCCACTCAGGCTTCTACGATTAGCACATATATATATACATAATTTTTAAATTAATAAGCATGTAATAACGGTATATGCTAAAGACTTTTTACTTAAGGAATGTACTTTTAAGAAAACGTTGGAGGCCTCGGGTCTTCAGGATAAAGCTCACCGCCTTTATTATGGCATCGGAGGCTGTTTATAAGTTAGCCTCAAATGATTTTATGGCTTCATCCACCTTCCCTTCCCTCTAACACATACCATATAACTATAATGAACTGCTAGCCTTCTTTCAAATGCACCAAAACATCGAGTTCCAGTTCAAAGTATTTTGCGCATAGTAGGTGCCTCAACAATTCTGTTAAATAAACAATCTGTTAAACAACCTCTCTGTAGCTTTTTTGTCATTCTACCAGCCTTGAAACTTTCCTTCTTTCCAGGGCACTATCCCAGTTTTTCTCCCGCTAATTTGACTATCCCTCTGTCTTCTTCATTGGCTGTTTCTTCCATTTTCATTCTACAAATATTTACTGAGTCTCTGCTATGTGTCAGACATGGTGATAGGCACTGGAGATACAGGGGGAGCAAGAACATCAAGACCCTCACCCCAAGGATATACCCCAAAGCTCAATCTCTAAACCTTTCCTCTTATTTACCTTTATCTCCCTCCAGCTCTGACTTTCCTTCAGCTTCTGTCGCCTATTTCTAGCTCCTTGTTGACTATTTCTATCTGCATATACTTCCATCACCATGTCTGAATTCATTGCTTCCCTCATCACCTCTCTGATTCTTTGGCCTCCACACCGTGTTCAATCTCTTACATTTGTCCCTTTCTTTGCGTTTATTGGTTCCACTTCCCAAACTATTAAAACCTGCTTAAGTTTTCTAACTGCTGTTCTGTAGAACTAACTGCCTTTAGTCTCCCCAAGTTGCAATTTATCCTATACCTTGCTGCTGAAATTATTGTACAAATTAATGCAAGCTTTGCCTTGGAAGTAGGGTTAAGGAGGAAAAGCTTGAGGCCTACCTTTTATAGGGCATTCAGACCACTTCACCCAGCAAGCTTCAGGGACTCCTCACAAACTACCTTAATTGATGTTTGAGGGTTCAATCTAATTATCCACTCCTCCCTTACAATATGCAAACCTAATCAATTGGTGTTCATCATTTTCAGAAGATAATGTACTCATTTCTGGGTCTCCACTAAGCCCCCCCACCCCACCTGCCCTGGCCCCTCAGTCCAACTCTTCTCTAACCTAACACACATTGCTTTGTTCTCTTTAGTATGTGCTTTCTCTGCCCAAAATATTGTCAGCAATCCCTACATCCAGTAATGGGCCTTTTTGCTCTTTGTAAACTGAAGTATATTAAAGTTTACTGTCTTCTAAGCACTTTACATACATTCTCGTATTTTCACAAGCCAGGAGATATGTAGTTTTAACATCTCCATTTTAGAAGTTAATTTGCCCAAGGGCACAATTAAGTGGCAGGATCCAAATTTTAACTCAGGTCTAATGCCAGAATTTGGGCTCCGTTCAGTAACTGCTGCCTGCCCCCACAGCGCGTGTGAAGTGCATGGCTGACCCCAATCTTACCTCCAGGGGCTCTCGGAAGCAGGCCTCTACCTCAGGAAAGAGCAGATGCACTAAAGAATAAGCCTCAACAACTATTTATTGTGGAAAATACTACCCTCCCACAGGAATTTCTCTTTGTTACTGATCTCCCATAATGCCTGAGGTCTGAACTACACATTTTGGCATCTATTGTCTCGTACTGTCGGTTCTTTTGTTGTCTTTGCCTAATGGTAGAGAATTGTTCTTCTTTTCTCAGGTCCAGTCTAGTTCCACTGGCTGATGACAGGAAGTTGCAGGGCCTTTACTGCAGAATCTTCCTTCAATACGCAATAAATAGCTTTGGGGGTGAGAATCTGCATTTTTAATACCCCTGGTCATTCTCAGACCTTTAGTCAATGGACCACTCTATAGTCCTGCCTGTGAAGACTGCCCCATCAGGCAGGTTCATTTCTTGATATAGTGATTTCTCTAAATATTGCACATAGCTGAAGGATTGGAAGCTGGGTCTCTCGTTTCTGTATATGCCACAACATCCTGACAGGCAAGTTACCACAACTGCACGTCTGACATATCCATCCCCCACGGGTACCATTCCTGCCACCCACACAAGACCCCACTGTCCCCACCACCACCCGGTAGCTGTTACCCTCCCAAGCTCTCAGACCCACCCTTCCCCATAGCCCCTGCTCCAGCCCTTTCCTCCCCTCAAGCTTCTGCCTCTCCCTCCCTCCTCCAGCCCCTACCCTTCCCTCCTCCATACCTTTCCCTGGCCCCTGGTTTTCCACGTTTAAACTGGTTAGATGGAAAGATGGAACACACTGCCATTCGTTAGAGAGCCTACTGAATGTGCACACATCTTCTATTTGGGAAAACCCTGTTTCCTACCAGAGAAATAAGCAGAGGCCTCTCTCTGGAACTCGGCTGGAGAATGTCACTTGCGCGGAGAGCCCGGGTCTCTGCAAACGTCCCAAGGTAGGCCCAACCTGCCATGTTCCTTTGTTGGGGCACAGAAGGGCTGGAATCTTACCAATAATGTGAGAAAGGCTTGAGAGAATACCAAGGACGGGCCCACCCGTCTCCCTCCTCCCCACGAACACCTAACAGGAAAAGGGGGGGTAGAATAAAAAGCACCAACAAGAGTTTAAGATAGTAGTTCCCAGCTTTTTCAAATATGAAGCAATTTTTTTTAACCAATCCATTTTTTAATTCTTAAATTCTTGACATTACAGAACTAAACTGAAATTTATTAACATTCCACTCTTACATTTCTTATCGACAAACAGAAATAAAACTTATGAGCCAAAAAACCCAAACAAAACTAAAAACAGGGAAAAGCTTATAAAACTAAATATGGATCCCAGCATTAACAGCTGAACAGAAAATGTGATTTTTAAATTCTTAGCAGATGATAAAGTTATGTAGAAACTGAACACTTACAAATTATTTAGAACCTGGAATCACTGACCAGAAATTACACAGCTGGATCATGGGAAAACAGCAGAAAGGGGTTATGAGTGAACCTACACTGTTCTAGCTGCACCCCATGCCCTTCTCAGAGGAAAGCCTGGCATTAATTAGATACTGGGCCAGGCTAATACTGGCAGCAGAACCAGTGATAGTAACCTGCCTACCAGAAGAGCCTTCCACTGGGTTGGCAATTTTGATCTGGGCCCCCGACATCTGGCGGATCTCATTGATGTTGGCGCCCTGGCGCCCGATTATGCAGCCAATTAAGTTATTTGGAATGGTGAGTTCATGGGTGGTTTGAGTAGATGCATCCAAACTTGCCCAATAGCCTTTCACCTCTGGAGAGCTGGAGTCAATTCCGGCGAATCCGGTCCCGCCGTGCAGCATGGCAAAGTGAGACTGTTGTCTTGCCACCTGGTTCAGCTTGGCCAGATCGAGCGGAGAAATGGTGTGTTGTCCTTGAATCGAGTAGGCGTCTAGAGGTGGTCCCTCCAGGTCATGGGTGGCGTGGGGGTAGCCCGCAGCGTCGCTGCAACGATCTTGGCCGCCGGCACAAATGACTGGCGAGGTGGCCGGCATGGGCTGGTACGGAATGGTCATGACTCTCCCTTGCGGAGACTGGGAGAGCGTCTCCAGCATGACCAGGCAGATCTGCTTGACACACTCGGTGACAGACTGCGGCACGCCAGCAATGGTGATGGCCCGCTCGGTGGAGTTGGGCAGCATATCCCCCGCCACCTGGACCTGGGCCCCCGTGCTCTCGCGGATCTCCTTGATCTTACACCCGCCTTTCCCAATCAGGGAGCCGCACTGGGTGGCTGGCACCACCAGCCTCAGGGTGACCGGGGGCCTGCTGGCCGCCGTGCTGTTGGTCATGGAGCTGTTGATATCTTCTTCCAGCTTGTCGATGATCATAGCGAAGGCCTTAAAGATGGCATTGGTGGGCCCGGTCAGAGTAATGATTCTCTCGGGACAATTCCCCTCCGAGATGTTGATCCGCGCGCCACTCTCCTCGCGGATCCTCTTAACCGACTCCCCTTTCTTCCCAATGATGCTTCCTACTTCCTTTCCATGCATAAGAAGCCGAATGGTGAGAGTCACATTTAGTCCACTTTCAGTCACACCGGCATCCATGGCGAGCGGCGGGCGGCGTTCGGGGGAGTTGGGCTCGTTACGTGGTCAAGTCTTTGGTGGCTGGCGGGGGGAGGGGAGGTGTAGGCCCAAAACTGCCGGCGCGAGGCGAGCGAGGGCCGCGGGAGCGAGCGGGTGCGGGC
>NW_004443940.1:12739809-12768831 GCF_000243295.1 Trichechus manatus latirostris
ACCCCGCGTACCCTCTGACCCCGGAAGTGCTTGCTGCCGCAGGACCCCTTGAAAAAAAAATGAGGACCCGTCTTTTAGGTCACAAGATCTCGCCACTTCCTTATGGTACTGAAAAAAACACCCCTCTTAACACCATGGTGGTGACAATAAAGCACACAATGGGCAGACTCCGTGAGTCCGGCAGAGCTTTAAAATAAATACGTGTTTTATTCAACCTAACGGCACTGGCATGTGCTTAAAAATGTTAATGTTGTGTGCTGGAGAGACACATTGTTTTTCCGCTCCATGAAAGTGATTTGTGCACGGAGTGAAGCGGGCAGCCCCGGCAGTAACTGCAGGCGGGAGCCGGGACGCCGCGGTTTTAAAACGTGCGCGTGAGGCCGCCAGAGCGCGTGCGCTGGGCTGTGGTGGAACGGGAGGGGCTCCCGCAGTCTTCCGGGGGGGAAGGGCGGCGAGGCGAGGCCCGACGGGCGCGCGCGGGCGGGCACGTGGGGCCCCTTCGTCCCCGGCGTCCGGCTGGTCCGCGCCAGCCCCCACCCCCTCTTTGGCTCCGCGGCTGCGGCCGGAGTCGCAAGACCGAAACCCACCCGCGGCCTCTGCCCGAGTCTCCGCTCTGTTGATTGTTTCTGGGAAGTGCTAGAAACATGGCATAAAAAGAATGGCGTCCATTTACATAATGCTTTGTTTGCATTTTGCAAGTTTCTTTCGGTTAAACCCCCATAAGCCCCACCTCCTGCCCTTGCATCGCTTTAATCGTCGTTGCCCCGTCAGACGTTTCAAACAATGGTGTGCCTCTGTGGAGACTTCATTTATTCTGGGGTTACGAGCAGCGCTTTGGGGAGGTCCTGTGGTTGTTCCCGCGCGGTTTACACCCCCCGCTGCTGCTTTTCGGCCCTTTTCCTTCTTGGTGCAGCCACCGCGCCCTGCTGTCCCCGGGGGCGGCCCCCGATGGAGCCCCGCCATCTTGGAAAGCTTTTCCTGCCGAGTGTAGCTACCACACTTTCCTCTCGCTAAGGAAATGTCGTTCGGGACGGTGGTGTACGAGTAGTGATTTCCGCTCCTTCTCCTTCGGCTAAGCCAGACCGTAATAGACTTCTGCGCAACGTGCTTCAGGATCTCGCAGGGAAAGTGGCTAACGTGGCGGTGCTTCCGCCCCCCCCTTCGCCTTCCCCACGGGGGTGGCCGCCATGTTTCCTGAACACAAAATGGCGACACGTGTCCTGGATTTGTCGCCTACGAGAGACCCGAAAACTCTAGAATGTTCGTCCCCCGGCTCGTAGCTTCCGTGGGTCGGGACCTTCCCCGCATACAAAGTCCTCTGAATCCTCTGGGATGAACCCCCGCAGGCTGATCAGGAGCTCTGTGGATGAATTTTAATGCGTTTCCCACATTCATTTGAAAGGGAACTCGAATAATTGCAAAATGTAGACACAATACTGATTTATTTTTTAACAAATTTAATAATTGGTAATGGGGGCAGGAATTTGCCCCTCCCCCCCTCCAAAATTTAGGAACACTGCCTTAATGAATGAGATGGGAAATACTGCTTTCCTAGATTTCCTAGCACAGGCCGGCTTGCCAGTGAACCTCAGTTTACCACCAAAGTGGTGTTCACCTCTAGTCTAGAAGGGACAGATGTTCATTGTGCATATACCAGATCCTGTGCTAAAGATTTTAATGCGTATTTAATTTTTACAATAGTTCTCTGAGGTAGGTGTTGTCTCTCTCTCTTTTTAACAGACAAGACATTTAGGCCAGAAACATGAAGTCACTACTTCAAGGTCACACAATGTGGGGAATGGAATCCAGACCCGATTTCCTTGCTGGTGAGTGTATTTTCTAGATTTTCTGTAAATCTCAGGTAAACTTTTGTTGTGTATTCATACCCTACTTATGTCTCTTTTGGGACTCCCAGGTTTTCCTGATGTGAGCTACACCTGTAACGGGCACAAATGCTATTTTATGAGGTGCCTGGGTGAGGATCAGGAGAGGGTAGTGATTCAGCTCTGCCCAAAGGCTCAAGTATCTGTCAGTCTGGCCTTCCCTGTGACACATTTGAGTCTACCTGGCTCTCTGGGAGCAAACAAGTCTGTGACTCACCTCCTCAGATTTGACTCCCACCTTCCCCACCCCACCTTCCCTACCCTATCTTCCCCACCCCAGCTCCCCACCCAGGTAAAAATAAATTATTTTACTCTGGCGCCAAGTTTCCAGTTTTCTGTAAATATTGACAGAGCGTGGCAGAGTGTTAGATAAATCATAGTGTGTAGGCTCGTCAGTTCACCATAACAAGTAACCAAGCAACAAATATGTGCCTAAACAGAACTCTACTTGTATGATGTCCCAGAAGGAGAGAAGGGTTTTCTGCTTCCTTTAACTTACGTCAGTGTCACATAGCAAACTTTCAAAATGTTTTCACGTTACTGTATAATCCTACAGACTAATAGGTAGGTGTCTAACAGCAACAATCACAATAATAGATAGCACTAAGTGCTTACTATGCACCACACACTGCTCTAAGCTTTATCTATGGGTTAATTCATTGACTGTCATTTTTAAAAGCAAACCATCATTAGAAATAAATTTTACATCAGGATTCGGGCAAATATGTAAGAGAAACAACATTTTTCCAAAACAGTACTTATTCTTTCTAAAGGCAATTTAGTAATTTCTGTTCTCCTTTTTATATTAAAAAAAAAAAGGCAGATGATAGTTAGAGTGACTAAAAACCCGTTATTAGGTTGTGCCCACTGTTCACATTTAATCCTCAAAATCTTGTGAGATGGGTGGTGATATTTCCATTTTACAGAGGTAGAGAGCGGTGAAGGAACTTACCCATGGTCATACAGCTATAAGTGGTAAAGCAAGGATTTGAATCTAGGCAATCTGAATCCGGAGACTATATACTTAACCACTAAGGTAGATGTGGTCTCTACGGAGAGCCTTGGCTTGTAGGGAGACCGAGTAGTGAGGAAATTAAAGAAATTAGTAAATGCTAAAAATTCAAGACAATGGAAGGACTAAATAGTATATAATCAAGGATTATCCATTCTGGTCCTCTCAACCTGCCGCCTATTTATCTTCCTTAAATTTTTTTTTACCCAACAGGTTTTCTTCCCCAGACTGCCTACTTTAAGCCTTTTCTGCCTGAAATAGTCCCTTGATTTTCTCTTATCTGAGTACCTACAGAACTCAGCTCACCTCCTCAGTGAAGCCTTCCCTTTCCAGCTCCTGTAGCTCTCAGCTTCCCTCCTTCCCTCAGAGTCCTAAAACCCCTCCCTCTAGGAGCCCACATTTGGTTATTGCTTACGTTGTATATCAGTCTTGGTGTCGATAATGTGTGGTACAGACCACAGGTGCCTTGGGTGACCCTTTGATCTGGCAAAGAAGGTGCTGGACTTCGGAATTGGAGGCCTTGGATCCTAGCCCCGGCTGTGCCGCTGACCAGCTCTGAGACTTTTGCAAGCTTCAGTTTTGTCGTCTGTAAAACAACAGTAAATGATCTCGAAGGCCCCTTCTGATCTATTCAGGAAGTGTTGATGTTTGGTGATCTTGGTTATTTATCTCTGGGGGAATGATTGTGTAAATGTTTTACTCATTTTTGTAAATTCTCCACAGGTCGATTTTCTCAGACCTGCACAATTTTGTGGACATGTGAGTGAATTCCACATTACACATTTTACAGATGAAGCTAGTGAGATATGGAGCAACTGACTCTGAATAGTCACCGCCCCACCCCTGGAGCCTCATACATGACTATTCTCCTGCTCAAGTGACGGAAGGTTTGTTAAGGGGTTTAACAAGGTTGGGAAGGTGAGTCAGGCTTAGACTTTGGAAATTGAACCACAGGATTTATACTACATTCAGAGGAAGGATTTCTGCTTCCTGTTACTTCTCATTGGCATGTTATGGAAAACCTTTCAGAGTGATTTCACATTACTTATTTAATCATGACAAACGACTTTGCCAGGAAGGTATATTGTTCCGACTTTATGGAAGAGCTAACTGGATCAGAGGAGTGAAGTGACTTGCTCAAGGTTATACAGCTTGTTAGGACCTGAGCTGGGCCTCTTGACCTCTACTTGTGGATTGTTTCCTTTCTTTCTGATTCTTGTGGCACTGACTTTAATATGTGGAATAACTTTTTTTTTTATATTATTGTACTTTAGATGAAGGTTTACAGAACAAACTAACTTCTCATGTTATTTTGTGATATTGGTTACCAACCCCGTAACACGTCAACACTCTCCCCTTCTCGACCTTGGGTTCCCTGTTACCAGCTTTCCTGTCCCCTCCTGCTTTCTAGTTCTTGCCCCTCGGCTAGTGTGCCCGTTTAGTCTTGTTTTGTGGGCCTGCCTAATCTTTGGCTGAAGGGTGACTTCATTACTGAGCTAAAAGGGTATCGGCGGGCCATACTTTCAGAGTTTGAAATAACTACCTTCAAGTCAAAAGACTTTCTAGATACTCTGTTTTTCTCTCCCAGAACATCCAACCCACTTAGATGAGGCTCCTGACTGTTGGCTTGAGAGACTGTCTTTTCTCTTGCCTGGCCCAGTAAGTATACCGCAGCTATTTGAATTTACCCTACTAACATGCAGTATTTGCTTTTCAAAAACATGGTTTCTTCTTTTGTTCTCTTTTAGATTTCTTTTCTTCTTTCTCATCTATTTAAAATTATAATAAATTGAAGACAGTAGACAAGTATTATCTTAGGTGAAGGAAAGGACAGCACACACTACAGGGGAAGTCAGCACAGCTGGACTAAACCAAAGCTAAGAAGTTTCCTGAATACAATCTAACACTTCAAGGGACAGAGTAGCAGGGATGGGGTCTGGGGACCATGCTTTCAGGGAACATCGAGGTTAATTAACAAAGTTTATTAAGAAAATGTTCTGCATCCTTCTTTGGTGAGTGGCGTCTGGGGTCTTAAAAGCTTGCAAGTGGCCAGCTAAGATGCCTCAGTTGGTCCCCACCACCTAGAGTAAAGGAGAATGAAGAACACCATAGACACAAGGAAAGTATTAGCCCAAGAGACAGAAAGGGCCATATAAACCAGAGACTGCATCATCCCAAGACCAGAAGAACTAGATGGTGCCTGGCTACCACCAATGACTGCCCTGTCAGGGAACACAGCAGAAAGTCTCTGATGGAGCAGGAGAAAGATGGGGTTCAGAACTCAAATTCTAGTAAGAAGACCAGACTTACTGGTCTGACTGACTGAGACTGGAAGAACCCTGGAAAGCATGGCCCCCGGACTCTCTGTCAAACCAGAACTAAAACAATTCCCGAGGCCAACTGTTCCGATAAAGATTAGACTGGACTCTGGGACATAAGATGATACTCGTGAAGGGTGTGCTTCTTAGCTCAAGTAGATACATGAGACTAAATAGGCAGCTTCTGTCTGTAGGTGAGATGAGAAAGCGGAGAGGGTTAGGAGCTGGTTAAATGGGCATGGGAAACTGGGTAGAAAGGTGGAGTGTGCTGTCACAGTATAGGGAGAGCAATCAGGGTCACATAACAATGTGCGTATAAATTTTTGTATGAGAAATTAATTTGAAATGTATACTTTCACTTAAACTACAAGAATAAACAAAAATAAATAAATAAATAAAATTATAGTAAATTGAGAGGATATTTTCTAGGCTCCTACAAAATGCAGCCTAGAAACATGTCATACCCACTTCGTGGATAGAAACAATATGACCTCATGTGCCGGTGACCCGGTTCTACTGTTATAGGGTCACTGCTTGGTTTCCTCAGAAGGAAATTCTGAATTCCCCATGATGCTTCTGACTAAATAAGGTATGGGGAAGGGAGTGTAGAGAAATTAAAGGGGAAAATGGAGAACAGAACGCAAATACAAAGTATAGAAAATGAGAAAGGAAAAAAAGGTTAGAAGAGGAAAGAGAATAGGGTCGACAGAAGGGGAGAATATAGGATCTATGGAGGGGAGGTAAAGAGAACAATCTAGAGGTATATTATCCTCTTCTGTGGTATGGAAAAGGAGCTCTCGTGGTCAGCAGTTCAAACCTACTAGCTGCTCTCGGGGAGAAAGATGTGGCAGTCCATTTTCATAAAGATTACAGCCTTGGAAGCTCTATGGGGCATTTCTACTCTGTCCTAAACACTCGCTGTGAGTTGGAATCAACTCGATGGCAGTGGGTTTGGTTATGGTATGGAAAGGTCCCTGGATGGCAAAAACAGTTTGTGCTAGGCTACTAACTGAACTGTTAGTGGTTCAAACCCACCCAACAGTGCCTTGGAAGAAAGAAAGGCCTGGTGATCTGCTTCCATGAATATTACAGTCAAGAAAACCACATGGAGTGCAGTTCTACTCTGTAACACATGGGGCAGCCATGAGTTGGAATCGATAGCAAAGGGTTTGGGTGTTTTTTGGTTTATGGTATGGAAACATAGGCTGTCTCGTACCAAGGAAGAGCAGCTGGTATGGTAACTCTTCCTGAGGTGATCTTGAGCAGCACTTGCTTGCCTTTTTGATCTTCTATTTCCAGTATCAAGTAGGGAGAATTTTTTTTGATTCTCCTATCAGTTGAGGAGGTGATTAGATGCCAGTAATTTTAGTATTAGTCTCAGCTCAATTGGTTTATAAAGGATATGTTGTTACAAAATCACAGAAGTTGTTCCCGGTCCAATTTCTTTATAATAATCATTGATTATTTTATATGTTCCAGACACCAGAGATACAGAGATGAATGGGATTCTGTCCTTGCTCTCAAGATGTTACGGCCTGGAGAGGGAGACAGGCAGGTAAACAGATACCCACAAAGTGTTAAAGAGTTAGGATATGAGTAAAAAGAGGGTGTTATGGGAGCACAGAGGAGGAGTCCTTGATTCAGCCTAGAACGGGGCCGGGGAAGGCTACCTAGAGAAGTCAACATCCAGGCTGAGTCTCAGTTTGGCAAGTTGCAGGGAAGGGTATTTCAGGCAAAGGGAACATCCTTACAAAGGCCCAAAGGCAGAAAACACAGCCCATTCAGAAGTTGTGGCCATTTCAGGGGTATGAAGGATGTTTGAATTATCCAATTTTTGGTGATTATTGTTCTGCCACCTCAGTAGTGTGGATTATTGAGACTTGATTATGTTTGCTAGAACATAGAAAGTTAAAATTCCTCATTTTGTAGCCATAAAAAGTCCTCAATTTGTAGCAGAAAGCATTTTCTTTTTTTAAGATAAAGGCACCAGAAATTGCACTTCCTGTCTAGAGATTCTAAGGAAAAAATGGAAAAGAGGCATAGCCTTTGAAGTAGCAAAGGCTGTGATTGGCAGCCCTCTGTCCAGTAAAGAAGGAAGGCGCGATGCACAGCATATCCCTTTCTCATCCAACTTTCGGTTCTGACTGTGTTTTGCTTTGTTTCTAAAAGGGAGAGTGGACATTTAGTGTCTTTGTTGAGCTAGTTAGGATGTTTGAGTTGGGGAGGAGGGAAAGGAGTTCAAGGATAATTGCTACTTTATGGCAGAACAAAAGAAATGCATTTAAACAGCTCAGTTCTCCGATCCCACCTACTGAGCATAAGCAAGACAGAGTCAGGGACTTTGTTTCACAGAGACAGTTACTTCAACCAGACAAAGTAGTTGTTCAACATTATTCACTGTGTGAGATCTGTTGTATCCAGATTAAGAGCACTGTGTTTTGGTTTTTGATTTTTTGAGACACAGATGTTGCTGCATTAGACAGAAACCTGATGCATATGCATTGGACAATACTGGGGTTTTACCTGGATTAAGAGAGAAAAAGTAATATATGTGGGATAGGAAAGAACATGTTTAGAAAACAGCACAGAGATTCAGTGGCCATTTCTTACCTTCTTACTTGACTTCACAGTAATATTTGACGCTCCCTCTTTGTACTCTAGCTTCACGTGGCTTCCAGAACACCACTCCCTTGGTTCTCCTCCTACCTGGTCCCTCCTTCTCAGTCTTCTGTTGTTGTTGTTGTTGATTCCCCCCATCTCCTCAGCCTCCAATGATGGAGTTCTCGGGTCAGTCCTTGAAGCCTTTCTCTGTCCACACTCATTCCTAGGTGCTCTCTTTTAAGACTTTAAGTACCGTTCACCTCCTGACAATTCTCAGCTTTATATTTCTGGTTTGGCTATCTCCCCTTAATTGGAGATTTTTATATCCAGCTGCCTACCGTAAACCTCTACTTGTGTATCTCATAGCTTCTCGAACTTAGCACATTCAAAAGCTTAACGCTTTGGTGACCCAGTTATTTTCTGCTTTGAATTTTTTGTTGATACCATGTGTCTTCATTAATGGAAGCAGGCTGAATCATTGAGTGTGTCTGAATTTTTGGTAGGTAGTGTGGATTTTTTCTTGTTGCCCCCTCCCACAAGCCTACCCTACGTGTTTAGTGGTACATATGAAGTACTGCTAACTAACTATACCCCAGAGTCCCCACCGGGGTCTCTTGCTACATATATGTAACAAATGATTTTCAAAATTTTTATTTTTCCTATCAAAGTTGAGATACTTAATACAATACTCTGTAAAAACAGTAATTTGTGGCACGCTCCTGTTTCTTCAGTTTCAAACAATCATAAATGTCTCTGCCTTGTGACGTCATGCACTGTCAGTGGTACAGCAGCTTCCCAGTAAACCCCAGAGGCTGAAAAAGTTCATGGTCACTATATGTACCACTGGGCATGAAAGGGTTAACTCCAGATTTTCTCCTCTCAAACCTGCATTTTTTATTGATCCTTTCTATTTTATTTTCGGTTGTATTGAATATACAGTAAAGAGAAGTTTCCCTTGACTTGGTTCTTTTTCCTTCCTCACCCAGTCTGCCAACACGTCCTGCCAGCTTTGAAAAATATATCCAGGATTTGAATACTTCTCATTACCTTCCCTGCTACTGTTGGAATAGCCTTCTAAATGGTCTTCCTCCTTTTTTTCTTGGTCTCCTTAACAGAGTGGCCAGAGTAATCGTTTAAGTGTTTGTCAGAGCATGCCACTCCTCTGCTATAAACTGTTAACCAGGTACCCATCCTGCCCAGATTAAAAGCTAAAATCCTTCCAGTGGTCGTCAAAGCCTTACAGGATCTGCAACACCACCTCTCCCTTAGCCACTCTGGCCTGGCCTCCTGCCACTGTTTCCTGGTGTGCTAGCCACACTGGTCTCCTGGCAGTTGCTCCAACTTGCCAGGCCTTGGGGTCTTGCAGTTATTTCCTCTGCTTGGAACTCTATTCTTCTGGATATCAGTATGTCCTCCTCCTCCACTTCCTTCAGGTTTCTGCTCAGCTGTCACCTAATCAGTGAAGCATTCCTTGACCATCCATCCTATTTAAAGTAAAAGCCATCTTCCTGCCTCGCCTTCCTTATCCCCCTCCCCTGCTTTATTTTTCTTTGCACTCAGTACTGTTTAACATGCTTGTCTCCCTTCCTTCCTTTCTTCTTTTACCATACCTTACCTTTTCTTTCTTTCCTCCTTTCAACAGCTGTGAGTGTTGCCTGCTATGTGCCGGGCACTGTTCTGGGGACTCTCTAGCTTATTGTTTTCCACCCTCGTTAGAATATAAATTTTATGATGGTTAGGACTTTGTTTTTCTTACTGCTGTTATTTCCACCTACTAGAACTGTACCTAGCACATAAGAGTTAAATGAATAAATTTATTTAGTTTTTAAGCAAAAATATATTGAATATGTAGAGGGTGGTATACTAGGTTAATGAGGAAAAAATCTGTATGAATTAGACATTGTTCCTGCCCTCTGGTTGCTCAGAGTCTAAAAAGTGCCGATTTTGACCTAAACAGTGCTGTGTTCTCCAGCAGGATAAAGTGATACATCATTTTGGTATTGGGGAGGTGAAGACTGGCGTGCAAGGGTATGGATTTCATCAGAGTTGAAGTCGTGCTTTGTCAGACTTATCAGTAATTTGCAGTGTTCCTGAGAGGGCAAGGTTGATGATAGCTCACTGCATTACTGGCTTTTTAGGCTGCAGTTCCTGTTTGGCTTTGTTTTGTTAGAGCAGTCAGGTCTTTTTCAAGAGTTTCTTAAAAATCCCATTATCAGTCTTAGTTCCTTGTAGGTAACTTCTAGGCACCTGTCACAGCTACCTTTTCCATATCTCGAGGATAAGTGAAAGAGTTTATCAACTCTACCTTCCTTTACATCTGCAAGTTCTTTTCCAGCAACCCTGACCATCCACTTAATAGCTATGTGGCCTTGAACCTCCTGAACCTCATTTTCTGCACCTTTCAGATGGGGATAAAAACACCACCAATTTTACTTCTTCTGAAGATTAAATGACTAATACACTCATGCACCACATAACATCTTTTCGAGCAATGTCCGACCACATGTATGTCCATGGTCCCAACTCTGTAAAGCCTATTATGTCAAAAATTCGAGGTACATACAGTGGTTCGTAATAACAAACACGCGCTACTTTGCAATACGCATCAAAACATTATTATTACTATGTTATTGTGTTAAAGATGTTTTAGTGTATCTGGAAGTGTTTAAATTTTTTATGCATAGAAAGGTGGAGTATATACTAAGACAAACATTAGACTAACTGATGGTAGATATGCACCGTACTTAACTGTTCCAACTTATGTACGAATTCAACTTAAAGACAGATTTAGGAGTGGAACTTGTTCATAATCTGGGCACTGTCAGTATATTAATATAACACGGTGTTCCCACAATGTCCAAATCACATAATGGCCTATTTCACAGAACATGTCATGGACATAAAGTGACACGTGACTGTATGCTGTTTATGAGAACAGGAGAGTGGAAAGGGGAAGGAGAGTAGAGGGCAGGCAGTTTCATCTTTTTAGTTAAGTACTGTATATCTCTTTTGTTATGGAAAAAAAACTTATAATGGGCATACGTTTCTTTTCTACTAAGAGTAATAACTCGTAGCTGTTGAGTGGTTTCTGACTCATAGCAACCCTGTAGGACAGAGCAGAACTGCCCCATAGGGTTTCTAAGGTGTGGCTAGTAGATTCGAACTGCTGACATTTTGCTTAGCAGGCGAGTTCTGAACCACTGTGCCACCAGGGCTCCGTAATAAGAGTAATAGATTGTTATTAAAAACAAAAACTTCAGTATATTACTTTTAATAGAGTAGCAGGTTTACAATGAGTATTTCCTTGTTTCCCCACCCAGATACTTATGTTACATGAGGGAAATGGAATAATGGAACCCCACCCCAAGCTACCTATTGAGCTGGTATCCAGATAGGAAGTAACCCTTTCCCTTTAGGTGAAATTGGATCTCAAGAGGTAGTAGTTGGGAGGGGCTCAAAGGGATTGATGATGATGATGATGATAATGATGATGACCACCAGAGCAGCCAACATAGTAATGGCTAACTTTGATAGCCAGGCACTGTGCTAGCACTTTATGTGGATTATCTTATTTTAACAAGATAGTCATATGAGGCAGGAACTAGAGAAGCAGACCAATATAGGAGTAAGGAGTGTAGACCCTGGGATCGGACTGCCTGCAGTGACATCTCAGCTTTGCCAGTAACTGGCCCTGTGACCTCAAACAAGGACACTATGCCTCATTTTCCTCATTTGTAAAATGAGGGTAATAACAGTACCCGCCTCATAAGGTGGTTGTGATGATTAAATGATACAAGCCACGTAAAGTCCTTGGCATAGTGCTTGGTGCACAGAAGGTGCGCAGTATCAGGTGTCATAATTAAAATAGTTGTTATCCTCATTTAACAGATGGAGAAACAAAGACTTGGAGAGAGGTAAAGTAGTTTTCTTAAGTCACACAGCAAAGAAATGATGGAACAGGGATTTGAACCCAGGCAGCCAGACTCTAGAGCTCATTTTCTGTACGTTTCAAATGGGGATAATGACAACACCAGTTTTACTTCTTGCAAGGATTAAATGACTAATACAGTCATGCACCACATAATGTCTGTTCAAGCAATGTCCGTAATGGTCAGTGTAACCATTGCTCTGTACCACCTTAGTGGGTTGAAGGGAACAGACAGGATGAGAATTGCTCCTTGTCCATCTTGAGAGAGTAGGTATGAAAGTTGGCTTGGGTTATGACCTAGCTGAAGTTCATTTGTGATCTTAAGCACCTTATCAAGATCACACATGCTTTGTTATTTGACTTGACTCTTCCCTAGATCCAAAGAAAGAAGGAGAAATGAGTGATGGGTTGTTTATAGTCTTCTTCTGCTGAGGAACTGCGTGCTCCTGGGCCTGGGCTAGGAAATGGAGCTAAATAAACATCTGTGCCCTTCGCAGTGCTCTTTGGCCCAGAAGTAGGAACCTGTCCCTTCTCTGTTGTTATTCTGCTTGTTTTTCTTCTTCTTTTTTAAAATTTCATTTTGTTGTTGTTGAGGCTTGTTTCTCTTCTTAATACACCCGGTAATGAAGAGAAGCAGAGCTGTGTATGCATCGAGTACTTTCTGTGCATTTTACATGGATTATCTCATTTAATCCTTAAAATAATCCTACAAGGTAGTCATTCTTATCCCTGTTTTATAGAAGCAAAGAGAGGTTAGGAAACTTCCTTAAAGTCATACAATTAAGTGGTAGAGTTGGGATTTGAATAAGGCAATCTGGCTCCAGACTCCATCCTCTTAACCTTTACACTCTACTACTTCTGTTCTTCTCTTACTTGTGTAAAGTAGGTAGTATGGGCTGGGTGGCTTAGGAGGTGGTAAGGCCAACCCTATTTTTCCCATTTGAAAAAAGGGGAAGATTTTGACCACTGGGCTACGAATAAGGCCTGTGTTCTTGTCGTGACCCTGTCACCAACTTGTCATGTTCAGGATTTCACTTTTCTCAGCCTTCGTGTCCTCATCAGTTAAACAAATGGGTTGTTGTAGATGGTCTCTGAGATCCCTTCTAACTGATGTTCTGTAATTGATCACGTGAAGTGAGGAGAGTAACACTTGCTCAGCTCCTTCACGTGAGGACAATAGTATTTGTGAGGTCTTAGGGAACCTGCTTTGTGTGGGGAAGATGCCCAGATTCCAGGGCAAGGCATGAACCTCCTCCTTCAAGAAGATAGTTTTGGGCTCTTTTTTGAGGCTGGTTGCCAAGGAAACCTACCCTCTGGCTAGCAACAGCCAGGAATGCTTTGGTTGAGGATTGGGTACAGATAATTTAAACAAGCAGTACATTTAGGTTTCACTTCGCTTCTCTCCCCCTTTCCCTTCCCCAGCTACCTTTCCTTTTCAGCTGCTTGCTTTGAATGCTTTCTATATGTTAGGTCTTGTTTTTGTCCTTACAGATAATGAAACTGAAGCACTAAGAGTTAAGTAATTTGGCCGCATTTACTCGGAGGATTTTTTAGTTATTTATGAATGTTTTTTGTTTCATTTTTGTTTTACTTAAAATGATAGACTCTTGGAGCTGGAAAGAGCCTTTGAAGTAATTTAATACAACGTCCTTATCTCTAGTTTGCCATTCAATTAAAGGAATGCTTTCTGTTGCCCCTCAGAGAGATGATCATCCAAATTCCCTTTGAATATCTCCATTGATGGAGGAGCTCTTTCCTGTTAAGGAATCATATTATTATTTTTTTTTAAGAACAACAGTTTATTGTTGTAGTTTAAATGAAGTTTACATTTCAAGTTAGTCTCCCATGCAAAAATTTATATGTGCATTGTTACGTGACCCTAATTGCTCTCCCCATGCTGTGACAGCGCACTCCTCCTTTCCACCCCTGATTCCCCATGTCCATTCAACCAGCTCCTAGCCCTCTCTGCCTTCCCATCTCACCTCTGGACAGAAGCTGCCTGTTTAGTCTCTTGTATCTACTTGAGCTAAGAGGCACTCTCCTCATGAGTATCAGTTTTTGTCCTACAGTCCAATCCCTGTCTGAAGAGTTGGCCTCAGAAATTGTTTTAGCTCTGAGCTGATAGAGAATTCGGGGGCCGTGCTTTCCGGGGTTCCTCCAGTCTCATTCAGACCATTTAGTCTGGTTTTCTTACTAGAATTTGAGTTCTGAACCCCATCTTTCTCCTGCTCCATCAGGGACTCTCTGTTGTGTTCCCTGTCAGGGCGGTCATTGGTGGTAGCCAGGCACCATCTAGTTCTTCTGGTCTCAGGCTGATGAAGTCTCTAGTTTATGTGGCCCTTTCTGTCTCTTGGGCTAATACTTTCCTTGTGTCTTTGGCATTCTTCATTCTCCTTTACTTCAGGTGGTTGGGACGATTGATGCATTTTAGATGGCTGCTTGCAAGGTTTTAAGACCCCAGCCGCCACTCATCAAAGTAGGATGCAGAACATTTTCTTGATAAGCTTTGTTATGCCAATTGACCTAGATGTCCCCTGAAAGCATGGTCCCCAGACCCCTACCCTTGCTACTCTGTCCCTCAAAGTGTTAGATTTTATTCAGGAAACTTCTTAGCTTTGGTTTAGTCCAGTTGTGCTGACTTCCCCTGTAGAGTGTGCTCTCCTTCCCTTCATCTAAGATAATTCTTATCTACTATCTAGTTAGTAACTAACCCTCACCCTCCCGCCCACCCTCATAACCATCAAAGAATGTTTTCTTCTGAGTTTAAACCTTTTCTTGAGTTCTTATAATAGTGGTCTTATACAATGTTTGTTCTTCTGTGACTGACTAAATTCACTCAGCATAATCCCCTTGGTAAAAAAAATTATTTTTTGTTTTGAATTGAAATCTAATTGAGACTTCTTGTCAGTTTTAGGTCTGTCCCTTCTAACTATACAGAATAAATGTCCATCTTCCACATGCCAATCTTGTGAATGTTTGAAGACAGTCTTTCTATTTATAAGGCATACTTGCAGTTTCCTCATAGCATCTAAACTTGCTTTCAATTCATATTGATTTGTGCAAAAGCAGTCTCTACCTCTCACTGCTTTGCAAGTGCAGCCTCACAAACCTGTGCTTCACTTCTTCTGATTAGGCTAGGTCTTTCCCATATCCTGGAAATGAATGGATAGTGAGCTAAATCTTTACAATTGTGTGAATATGGAGGGTTTGCAGTCTTTTCCTCTTGTGAACTCTAGGAGGTCAGGCTGCTGTCCTGTGCACGCTGACCTGTACCTGTTGCTGTCGAATCGATTCCAACTCACAGAGACCCTATAGGACAGAGTAGAACAGCCCTGTAGGGTTTCCAAGGAGCAGCTGGTGCATTTGAACTGCTGACCTTTGGTTTAGCAGCGGACCTCTTAACCACTGCACCACCAGGGCTCTGTGCACACTGACAGTGCTCACAAAATGGCTGGGTTTATCTGGGCACTGGATGAAACTGCATTACTTCATCAGGCCACTAGGTGATGAACAACTCACAGATGCAGACTGCCAGGGATGTTTGTGTACAGGACAGTTTCTGTTTGGACTTGAAAAGGCCGTCAGAAGTCATCTAGTCCAATCTCTTCATTAAAAGATTTGTGTGTCTAAACATATGTCTTTTGTAAACTTTGTTTTTCTTAGTTTTGTTCTGATTTTAAATATTAATTTGGTTGGGACATTTCTTTGAGTAGTTTTCTTAGGAGGGAGGTATGGGTGGTACTTTTGATATCCTTGTATGCACATATATATATGTATATATATACACACGTGTGTATAACCAAATGTGTGAATGATGTCTTGGCTGGGTTTAGGATTCTTCAGTAGTAGTCCTAGTCTCTAGAAAGTCTATAAGCTTCTTTCCACTTTCTTCAGTTTCTGGTGATGCAGATGAGAAGTCCAGTGCCAGTAGGATTATTTTTCCTTCTTAAGCAGCAACCTGTTCTCTCTGTCTGGACATTTGTAGATCTTTTCTTTGTGCTTAGGGTTTCACCATGATAGGTGACTTTTTAAAATCATCCTGTTTGATGAACCCCAAATTTTATAATCATCCTGTTTGATGAACCCCAGATTTTAGGCTTAAAAAGTTTAAGTTCCTTTTTCAGTTCAGGTAAGTTATATTGCATCCCTTCTTTCTGTTTCCAACCTCCTCACTTTACAGATGAGGAAACTGAGCCCAGAAAGGTGAAGTGACTTGCCCAAGGTCAAACACCTAGTTACAGATGAACGTCAAGCAAATAACCTGACTCCGTTGGTGAACTCATGGCACAGTGTTAAGCACTCAGCTGCTAACCAAAAGGTTGGCAGTTCGAATCCACCAGTCACTCCTTGGAAACCTTATGGGGCAGTTCTACTCTGTCCTATAGGGTTGCTATGAGTTGGAATCAACTCGACACAACGGGTGTTTTGGTGAGCTAGATGTTTATTGTATTGAACATTGCTCCGGTGAGAGGCCCAGCATGAACAACTTGGAAATTTTCTAGTGAGACAGGAATTTTGCCAAGGGTTCGTGGGAAGATGAAGAAGGAAGAAAAGGTGATAAAACATTATAATTAAAATGTGGCCCATCTGAAGGACTGCAAAATCTATAAGTCCCCCTGGTATTCCAGTTATTGGAACTACGCCAAAGCACTAAAACTTAATAAAGCCAGGAAGTTACTTGAACTCTTGGAGAATTAGACATTTAGATGTCAGGAGTTGGTTAAGTGTGGTCATGCCCTGTTGTAAATACTGGAAAGCATACAAATGGCATTCGAAGGCTTGGAGACAGACATCATAAACTGTTATCAGTGGTCTGGTTTCTGTTTTGAGTTCCAGCCTGGGACCCTTTTCTTCTGGGAACCACCCTTTTCCTGGCTCTGTTGGTCTTTGGATTTCCCCAGCCCTTCAGTCCCTTTCAGTTTTGAAATGAAACCTACCCCAGAGGGCGAGGTCAGGCACCTGAGAGGACTTTGACAGCTCACACCAGGTTGTTTTCCTTCCAGAGCCATCTGGTATGTGGCTGTGTGAGGCGTGAGGCTCAGCAGGCTGTGATATAGTCTAATTGATGGTGAATCAGCTGTTGGGCAAGGCCTAGGTAGTATCATTTCTTTGGTAACCAGGAAAACACGTAGACCAAATAAGTTGTCTTTATTGTCCTCAGGAAGTTGAAAGTCAAGAGCTCAGTCACTAGAGAGCTGTCATGATCTCTCTGCCTTTGGTTTGTTGAAGAAGGAAAGGCTTTACTTTATTTTCTTTTCTCCTCATTTGAATTTCTTTTCCATTCAGGCGGGACCCAAGTCCCTGGCCCCTTTCTGCTGTTCCAGCTTCTAAACTTTTATACTGTGCCTCCTGGAATTGCTACTTGATGTGAAGTGTCTTCTCTCGATACCCCCAGTTACCCCCCGAGCCCCTTCACAGAATACAGCTTCCACTCTTTCCTTTGCTGTAAACCAGCTTCCTAGTAGATTATAGCATTTCGCATGGAATCTTTACAAGTGGAACTGACTCTTTCTTGAACTCACCTCATACCACTTCTCCCCTGACCTACCTGATTGCCCTCCAGCCCTGTTCCCTAGCAGCCCAGAGCTACTTCCAGACCACTAAACTTTGTTATCCTTCAAATACCCTTCCTTATTGAGACATCTGCTGGCCAGTAAGGCCACCTGATCCCTGTCCTTGAAGCTGACATTTACACCCATTCTCTCATGTTTGTTGAGGACTTTGGTGTCTGATCTCTCCTCCTGGGGCTGTGGCCCAGGTTGGGGATTGGTGGCCAGGGCTGGCCTGGGACCAGCTATTTAGGATAGAAAGTGGAATTAGAGGGCTTGGTGTCCACATCTTAGACGTGGCCAGGGGCGAATCCAGAAGATCTGAGCATCAAGGACATTGTCGAGGAGGGAGGGACATAGAAAATTAAGTATCTGAAGCAAAGGCTGCTTTCTGTAGATCCCTCTTCTGCCCATTCTTTTTTGAAAAATTAGTTCTTAATTTTCAAGAAATATAGTAATGTAATGTTTTTAAAAATTAAAATTAAAACATTGTTGATAACATTTTGATGGCTCCTGTTCCCTTTCACCCATTCCAATTTTATCTGTATTCCCTAGAGGTAAGCTTTTAGCAGTTTGGAATGCATCTTTCAGACTATTTTCTGTATGTTTACATACACACATCTATATGAATGCACCAAAAATTACAAGTGTTATTTTGTGTTTTGTTTATTTACAAAAATGGTACTATATTTTATGTATCATTCTGGCATTTCCTTCCTTAATGCAATAATATGCCTTGACAATATTCCATGTTAGTACATAAAGATACATCTCATTCTTTTTGACTGATGTATCATATTTTATGGAGTTCCTGGGTGGTGTAAATGGTTAACATTCTTAGCTGCTAACTGAAAGGTTGGTGGTTTGAGTCCACACAGAGGCAGCTCGGAAGAAAAACCTGGCGACCTACTTCTGAAAAACAGCCACTGAAAACTCTATGGAGGATAGTTCTACTCTAACACACATGGTGTTGCCAGGAGTTGTTGTTATTTGATAGTATTTGATAGATTGACTATCTCGTATTTTATTTAGCTATTTTTCTATTGAGGGACATTAAGATATTTCCAGTTTTTTTGCTATTAAAAATAATTCTTGTTGTGTTTTAAATGTCAGCATTCTGTTTGTTCTTGGCCCTTTTCCCCCCGTTCTCTTTTCCTTGTACTCTCCCCAGGTGATGTCAGCCTCTCTGACAGCTTCAGTTACCGTCTACAGTGACTTCTAAATCTCTATCTCTAGTCCAGATCACTCTCCAGACTAGAATATCCAGCTGCCCAGATGGACAGCTCCACTGGGATGTCTTACAGACACTGCAAACTGCAGCCCCCTGCTCCTCCCCTCTTGCTTCTCCTCCAGTGCCCTATCACACTGCACACAGCACCACCACACATGCAATTGCTGAAGCCTGAAACCTAGTAGTCATTCATGAGTCTTCCTTCTCACTTCTGACGACCAATCACCAGGACTTGTCCTCTCTAACCAAAAAAAAAAAAAAAAAAAAGCCAAACCTGTTGTGGTGAGTCAGTTTTGACTCATAGCGACCCTACCTTCTCTATACTTCTTTTTTAGCTTGTGACTTTTTTTTTTTACATTTGCGTTAGGTGAAAACTTAGAAGCTTAGAGAGCAAATTAGATTCCCATCCAATAATTTGTACATTAAGTGTTTCATAGTCTTGGTTTCATTCTTCACAACATGTCAGCACTCTCTCCATTTCCACCCTGGGTTCCCCATTTCCTTTCATCCTGATTTTCTGCCCTTTCCTGCCTTCTCATCTTTGCTTTTGGGCAAATATTACGCTTTTGATCTCATATGATTGATTGTTCTAAGGAGCACATTCCTCTCAGGTGTTGTTGTTTGTTTTATAGGCCTGTCTATGGTTTGGCTGGAAGGTGGTCTCTGGGAATGGCTTTAGTTCCAGGTCAGAAAGGTGTCTTAGGGCCATAGTCTCTGGGGTCTATCCAGTCTGTATCAGACCAATAAGTCTGATCTTTTTTGTGAATTTGATTTTTTGTTCTGCATTTTTCTCCCGCTCTGTCCGGGACTCTCTGTTGTGATCCTACCCAGAGCAAGTTGGTTGGTAGTGGTAGCCGGACACCATCTAGTTCTTCTGGTCTCTGGGGTCAATATTTCTTGAAACCATTATCTTCTTTCCTTCATTGCTACAACCTTGTACCTCAGTTTCCTAATCTATAAAAATGAGTATTTGTGAGGATGAAATGAATTAATATATGTGAAATGCCTAGAACAATGGATTGGTACCTAGTCAGTGTGAATGTTAGCTGTTACCATCATTATTTTCATCATCTTCACCTTTTTCTACATAAACCACCTTCATCTCTGACTCCAGCCTTGATTTTATCCTCCCCACCTCCATTCCATTCGCCATACTGTAACCCGAGTCATCTTTATAAAATGTAAGAATGATGCTTAAAAAAGCTAATGATATTATCTTTGGGCTTTCGCACATGCTGTTAAACCCCCTTCCCCCCCAAGAATGCCTTTCCCCCTCAGCTTTGAATGACGCCTCCTTTTTATTCATGTATCTACTGTTAAATGTAATCTCCTCAGAGAGGCCTTTCCCTGACCGCCTGATGATTCTAAAGTAGCTAGCTAGATACTTTCTATCCCATCACCTTATTTTAATTCTTTACATAGCATTTATCAGTATCTGATATTTTTCTGGTTTATTTGCGTAATTGTTTATAGTCTTCTCCAACTAGAATGTAAATTCTCTGAGAGCAGGGACATTGTTTTATTCACTATTATACTTCTAGCACTCAAGACAATGCCTGGCACAATAAATAATTGTTAAGTGAATGTTAAAACAGCTTCATATGTCTTATGAGGCTCTTGTTGGTCTCTTTAACATCATCTGTCTCAATATACTCTCCCCTTGGACTCTCCAGCCCTCAGCTCATTATTCCATCTCTTCAGATGTGCTTTCTTGCCACAGGGCCTTTGCACATGGCTGTTCCCTCTATGTAGAATACTTTTCATCAAATACCCTGCCACTGCCTGGGTATCTCCTGTTTATCCTTCAAGTTTCAGCGTAGGTGTTACTTCACCTGACTAGCCTTCTTGATCCTCTGGCTCTGTGTGTGTAGCCTTTAATTATCATATATGTTATAATTGTTTAATCGTCTGTCTCCTTCCCTAGACTGTAAGTTCTGTGGGGCAGAGGTCTGTATCTTGCTCGCCATATATTCCCAGTGCCTACATGACAGGCTGTGGGCTGGAAGGATCCCTTAAGGTGAGTACGGCAGCTAAGAAGGGGCTGGAGTACAAGGGGCAGTACTTGAGGGCTAGTAAGGTGTACCTTAGGATATCAGAGTGAGGGCTAGACATTTGGCCCTAGGCTCATTGTCATTCTCCTTATTCCATCATCTTTGGTGGTTCTGTTGTTTACCTGGATGAACCATTGCTTATCTCTCTCTTGGTCATATTCCTGAAATCAGGGTAATGCTAGTCGGGGGACTTGCCCCTGGAGGGGACTGTGTGTCCTGAGGATAAAGGTTAGGCAGATTGTTTACTGCAGGTGGCTGATGGCAGAATAACCTACAGTGAAGTGGAATCCTAAATAAGGAGGAAGCAAAAGGCCTGAGGGATAAGGTGAGACAAGGCTGAATGAAAACAGGAAGCTGAATCACTAGGTCAGAAACCTAGAGAATCAGGATAGTGGGTGGAGTGTAAGAAGGGACGGGGCAAATAGTTCAGGATTAAGGTCATAAATAATCTTGGGGATTACTTAAATCATCTTGTAGCATTCTTACCTCTTCAGAGTGGAGCCAGCTTTTGAATTATAGGAAGGATTAGGTAGCTGACATACAAGGGTTTGAGCTAGGTTGTATATTAGTTTGTATTTTATGTGTTATTTACTTTAAAGGCAAGTCCCCAGAAATCCTAGCTTACCTTTCTTCCCCACCACAATTTCTGTTACCAAGAGCCTACCTTTCCTCTTTTTAAATACACCAGGTTGAACTAGCTCATCTTTGAAAAAGGTTTCTTATACGGAAGGTTGCAGCAATTGTGGAGCTCCTTTAAAATGGGGTGAGGAGACCTGTGTGCACTCCAGGCCACCTCCTGCCACCAATCCAGCCATGCGAGCTGGCCTCAGCAGCCTCACAAGTTCAGGAATCTGCCCAGCCTGAATCTGTGGCATTTGTCTCTGAATTTTGGGGAAGGATGTGAGAGTAGAATATGGGCTGGGACTGTATTGGTGAGGCATAGTAAGGAGTAGTAGAGGACTGGTTAGATGTGCATGGATGGTAGGGTCTGAAGGGGTGTGGGCTTCAAGGTTTCTGACCTGGAATGGTCCTTAAGTATATGGCAGGGTTAAGGGCCCCTGATGTGCCAAGTAGAGCGTCTTGGTGAGGACTGCTAGTCAGGAGCTCTTAGAGGTGTTTGTAGGTCTTTCTCTGTAGCCTGGAGTTCTTTTGCAGGCTGATCAGTAGCTGGCATCGTGGTGGGTGCTGAGAGGGAATCATGGGAATAGAAACAGTACTTACTGTAGAGGAGCATGTTTTCTCTTGTAGCTTGGATGCGGTGATTGTGCACATACTGGGCAGTCTGTGGTCTTGTGAGGTGAGGCATCTGCATCCCCCTCCTAGGTTCCACTGGGAAAACCAGCCTGAGAGAGCCAGAGATTGTGGTCATTGTTAGTGATTTCCCCGAGGGTGTTCCCCGTCTTTGCTTGCCTCCTCTGTTCTCCAAGCCCCATCCTCTGATATCCTGCCTTCTGTTTTATGCTTTGGGGCCTGTAGACTTCATAATCCCTTCAGACTCCTCTTTCTAGATTACTCACTCCATGCCTAGCTTGACTCTTGGTTCAACATAGTCCCCTAATTTCAACCCTGCCAGCCAGCTTTAGGTGAGGGCCTTCCTCCATATCAGCTTTATTCCTAGAGCTATGGTTTTGAAGCTTTAATGCATCGAAATTACCTGTGGGGGTGGAGATGGGGAGGATGGGAGGCTGGATACTAGGTAACTAAGACAGTTACATAGGGCTACTGTAACAGAAATACCATATATGGGTGGCTTTAACAAACAAATTTATTTTCTCACAGTTTAGGAGGCTAGAAGTCTGAATTCAGGGTGCCAGCTCTAGGGAAAGACTTTCTGTCTCTGTTGGCTCTGAGAGAAGGTCCTTGTCTCCTTTAGCTTCTGCTCCTAGGCTGTTTTCATGTGTTTTGGTGTCCCTCTTCCTCCATTTTCTTGTTTAATCTTTTTTATGTCTCAAAAGAGATTGATTCAAGATACACTCTATACTAATCCTGCCTCATTAACAACACAGACAACCCATTCCCAAATGGGATTGTAGCCATAGACATAGAGGTTAGAATTTACAACACATATTTTTTTTGGGCATAATTCAATCCATAACATTCCACTCTTTGGTCCCCCAAAATTCATGTCCTTGCAACATGTAAAACACATTCATCCATCCCATCATTCCAAAAGTCTTAAAAATCAACTGCAAATCCAAAATCTTGTCTTCTGAATTATCTAAATCAAGTATGGGTGAGACTTTAGGTGTACTCCATCTAGGGCAAAATTCGTCTTCATCTGTGAACCTATGAAATCTAGACTATAAGTTACCTGTTTCCAAAGTACAGTGGTGGAACAGGCACAAGGTAGACATTTCCATTACAAATGGGAGAAATTGGAGGAAAAGAAGGGATAACAGGCACCAGACAAGTCTAAAACGCAACAGAACATATTACATTAGCTTTCAAGACTTGAAGATAATCCTCTCTTCTCTGAGACCATTGGGGCAATGGCCCTGCCCTCCAGACTCTGGGTGTTGGCCACACCATCTGAATTCTGAGTGGAGGCCCCTCAGCCCCAGGCTTCAGCTGGGATGACAGCTCATGCCTCCTCGGCTTCAGACAGCCCTATTCGCCTAGTCCATTTGAGTGGTGACCCCATTCTTCTATCCCTTGGACATGGTAGCCCCACCCCCTCAGCTTTGGGCAGTGCCCCCATCCCCTGGCACACCTTAATGGCAGCCCCACACTCCAGAACCAAGTCGGTGAAGTTCCAACTCTTTGAAACTTAAGAGGCTGTGGACCCACTCTTTGAGATCCAAGAGACCATGGCCTCACCCTTTGAAACTGTGCAGACCCTTCTTCCCCTGCTCCTTCCACCAGTTTTCTGATCTCCAGGCTGCTTCAGAGATGTCCTTTTTTTCGAGGACAGCAGATGTAGTTCCTTTGGCCTGTTTCCTGCCTGTAGAATTGCAAGAGGCGGACAGTGTTCTTTACTTTTGTTCTTTCTCTTTCCCCTTCATTCTAAGCTGATGGGTTTTCTGCTGTGGTAGTTGGGTAGATACACTGGTCACAGGCTTAATCTCTTTAACAAAAGATTGTGTAGCCATATCCTTGGTGTAATTCTAGGGCACATATCCTTAGTTTGTACAACAGAATTTTTTGTAAGTTTTGTTTTCATTTTGCATAGTTCGTCTTTTCTCTCGCGTTTTACTATAAGCGGCAATGAGAAACCATGTGGCCCCTTTAAGCTCTTGCTTAGAAATCTCCTCAGCCAAGTATTCAGGTTTGTGGCTTATAAGTTCTACCTTCCACCAAAACATTTGAACATAATTCAGACAGGTTGTCACTGCATAAAAAGCATCGTCCTTCATTATTGTCCAGTCACATATTCGTTATTTTCTTTGAAAGCCTCACCAGAAGCACGTTTAACATCCACATTTCTAGCAACATTCTGTTGCTGGCACCATATGCATTCTCTAAGACAATAGAGACTTTCTCTGTAGCTCTCATCACTTAACTTCTGAGCTCTCACCAGGATTGCCTTCGATGATAATTCTACCAACAGTCTAGTCAAAGCAATCTAGGCTTTTACTAGATTTAGGCACCTTAAAACTCTTCCAGCCTGTACCCATTACCCAATCCAAACCTGCTTCCACATTTCAGGTACCTGTTAGAGGAGCACCCCACTCTTCTGGTACCAAATTCTGTCTTAGTTATCTAGTGCTGCTGTAACAGAAATAACATAAATGGGTGGCTTTAACACATTATGCAACTGTTAAACAGAGTGATGTACACACACATACAGATACTGATATGGAACAATCTACAAGATCTGTCATTAAGAGAAAAAAAAGCAAGGTGAGTGCAGAACATTGCTTGTGGTATTGCTAGTATTAGTATTTGTATGAAAAAAAAAGGAGGAAATCGTGTATACTTGTTATATACCCAGAATATCTCTGGAAGTTGTTCTTTAAAATGTCCTTTTGTGTTGCTAAAAAAAATTTTTCTTACTCATGTGTAAGTTGACTTTTATAAATGTTTTTAAAAGTATCTTGCATCACCCTACAAACATCATTCTGAAAATCTGGATGTAAATGTATCTGTGTGTGTGTGTGCATGTGCGTGCATGCAAGGACAGGGGTTGGGGACTAGTTAAATTTGATCTCCCTAAACTTTACAGCAAAGAGAAAAATTCTTTTTGTCTAGTGAATAATCCCCCAAGTTTATGTCTTGGATTTTTGTATTTTGGATTTTCTTGAAGTGAAACACAGCTCTCCTAAGAATGAAACAAAAAAAGGGGAGATTTGGTCAGTGTTTGAAATTGGAGATCCCTATGTATGTCACGATGCCTCTCCATTTGAATTCTTGGAGCCCCCTTTTTATAACATGCGTCTTGTGTGTTCATTTTGTTTTCCCAAATGGAGTAAATTTCTTGAAGACAGGAGACATGCTTTATGATAATATTCTGTAGTGATGAGCATAATAGAGTTGCTCAGTAAATACATGTCCAGTAAAGACAAGAAGTAGAGATAAAGATAGACGGAGAGAGGGAAAGAGAGACAGAGGTGGCTCTGCTGAAGAGGTAATTGCTTTTTGTTTTTCTCTGACTCATCTTGTACCCTTTACCTGCAGGGAATTTCTTTCACTTACAGGTTAAGTGTGTGTGTGGCGAGGTGGGATGGGAGTGGGGAGGGAGGGATGTTCTCTGCTGAAAGCCCAGGAAAGAGAGCAGAAGCCGGAGTGGAGCCACTCTGCAGGTGCGTCCCCCTCTGGAGTGACTTCCCTGGGAATTTGGGTTGAGTTTTAAGAACTAAGGTGGCTGAAGGCTCTGGCCTGATAGTGTGTAGAGAGACTTCTGTGTCATAACCCTAAGAAGAATCTTCAGATTTCTTTTCTTTTCCTAATACCAAGCCTGGGTATTAAACCATCAGCAGGGCAGCTGTATCTGTATGTATCCTAGGCTTTTTTTTAAAAAATATTTTATTATGGTTTTGGAGAAATTTTATATAGCAAATTAGGTTCTCATTTAACAATTTCTATACATATTATTCAGTGACATTGGTTACACTTCTCACAATGTGTTATCATTCTCATTATTTCCATTCTGGTTATTCTGTTTCCATTAATCTAGCTTCCTTGTGCCACCTTACCTTCTCATCTTTGGTCTAGGCTAAATGTTGACTGCTAGGTCTCATTTAGATCATTGTTTAGAGGAGCACAGTACTCACAGGTGATATTATTTATTTTATGAGCCACTCTGTCTTTTGGCTCTGGGAGTGGTTTGAGTTCCAAGTTTAAAGGGCAGTTATCTCTGGGGTTCCTCTAGTCTCTCCCGGTTCAGTAAGTCTGGCCTTTTTTAGGAATTTAAGTTTTGGCCTACATTTTTTCACCATTCTATCTGGGACCTTCTGTTGTGTTCCTGATCAGAACAGTTGGTAGCAGTAGCCAGACACCATCTAGTTCTTTTGGTCTCAAGGTAGGTGAGGCCATGGTTCCTGTAGACTGTTTGTCCCGTAGACTAGTTTCTTCTTTAAGTCTTTGCTTTCCTTCTTTCTCTTTTGTTCCAGAAGCATAGAGACCAATAGTCGTATCTTAGATGGCTGCTTGGAAACTTTTAAGACCCCAGACGATACTCAGCAAACTAGGATGTAGAACATTATGTTTATGAGCTGTGTTATGTCAGTTGACCGAGTTGTCCCCCTGAGACTATGGTCCTAATCCTTCAAACCTAGTAACCCGATTCTGTGAGGTATTTGGTTATGTCTAGGAAATATCCATAACTGTGCCCCCAATGTGCCCTAGGCTTCTTAAATTCAATAGCACATAGTAGGATTATTTGATAGAAGTGATTTTGCTGTTTTTGTTGCTAGTATATGAAAGCACCTAAAACAGGGTCTGACGTGTATTAGGTATCCAAGAGGTGACAGAGAATATGTGAGAAATATTTTGAAACAGTTGAATCTTTCCCTAGGCCCCCTACCTCCATTCATGTGCCTCTCCTCCCACTCTCAGGCTAAAGAGATAGGGGACAGCAACTTGGAATCCACCTTTGGGAGGTTGCTGATTCCTCATTTGTGGCTCTGTGTTCAGGCAAGAAATGTAATCTGCTTCCACATATCTGAGAGCAGATATATCTGAGCCCTGTCCACCAGTTTACTCAAAACCTTACCCCAAGCTGTAAGTGTTCCAATCAAACTAGCCTGTTTGGTCACCCCGGACAGCTTTCTTGTAGGGACCTAGTCCTGAGAATCTTAATGGGGAAACCTGTGAATCTAAATCTGTAGGGTAGCTGAGGCAAAGGGGAGGTATGTGTGGGGGCTGGGCATGAATTCTTAATTTAGCCAGGATAGTTCGTGGGTCACATATATGGAGAAGGGGACAAGGTAGGAGGCAGAAAGGGCTCCGTGCGGTGTCCTTTTCTGGTCATAGGAAGACGCAGGCACACTTGTGCAGGAGCAAAGCTCTGGCCTGTGGTTCCCTGTGAGTTAGCCTTGCTCCTGACTGCCCCTGCAGGGTGTTTTGGGGTTAGTAGGGGATGAAATAGGAAATTTGAGTCAAGTAGCCTTGCTTCAAAGTGTACAGATCTGCAGGTGGAGGTGTGCCTTCCAGAACCTGTTTCCAGTGTGCTAAAGTGAGAGGAATCCCTTCCAGATCCCCTAGGGGTTTCCTTCCATCCTTTTTGGTGCCCCATCAGTTTACCCCAATCTTAAGCCTTTGTCCCTTTCACCCTATCACTGGCCTGGTGTTCTTAGTTATCTAGTGATGCTATGACAGAAATACCACAAGTAGATGGCTTTAACAAACAGAAATTTATTCTGTCACAGTCTTGGAGGCAAGAAGTCCAAATTCAGGGCACCAGCTCCAGGGGAAAGCTTTCTCTGTCTGTCAGCTCTAGGGGTAGGCGTGCTTGTGATCAGTCTTCCCCTGGTCTAGAGCTTCTCATCACAGGAATCCAAGGTCCAAAGGACACACTCCGCTCCCAGTGCTTCTTCTTGGCAGTATGAGGTCCCTTTCCTCTCTGCTTGATTCTCCCTTGTATATCTCAAAAGAGATTGACTCAAGATACAACGTAATCCTGTAGATTGCTTCCTGCCTCATTAACATAACTGCCTCATTAACATCATAGAGGTTAGGATTTATAACACATAGGATAATCACATCAGATCACTAAATGGAGGACAACCATACAATACTGGGAATCATGGCCTAGTCAAATTGATACACATTTCTGGGGGACACAGTTCAATCCATAACACTTGGCTTCTGGGAACAGGAGGGAAAAGGGTGAAGGAGGACAGGGAGAGTTAAAGAACTTGTGGGAGTGTGTGTATTTGCTGTCCTTAAATCCTTTCTGGAACAAAGTGTAGGTGTGGGGAGGAGGATGAGTGGGTGGGAGAACAAACAGATGCCGCGTGTACCACTTGTCTGGCACTCACCCTGGACCCTCGCTTAGTATTACCTGTCTCTTTGTGTGTTGTTCCTCTCTCACAGTTAGACTATAAGCATGCACACATGTAAGTAAGTATACCTTAATAAGTTTGTCCTCCTTAATGCTGTTTTATAGGCTTTTTTCTCTTGATTGTGTCGTGTAGATACCTTTTCATGTTAATAAATACAGGACACATGGCTGAATTATATTTCAGTGTGTGGGTGTACCATAATGCATTTTTTTCTCTGATTAACCCATTTATCTCATCTGTTATCAATCCTGACCCCTTTGCTTAAAATTACAACAGTCCTCCTTTCTTTTCTGTCTCCCTTCTCTTCTTTATTTTTCTCTATAGCATTTATCATCCCCTGATACACAACAGACTTTTAAAATCTTGTTTATTGTCTCGCTCCCTCCATTAGAATGTAAGCTCCATGAAGAAGGGATTTTTTTTCCCTTTTTTATCCACTGCTGTCTGTACTTGTGCTTATGAATGAATTTGTTGGACTTTGGAGATAACTGTTGGATTTTTTATTTGCAGTATTTTTGCTACTATGAACACCATGGTATATATGTCTTTGCATACTTGTCTACTTCTCTACTTAGGATACATTTCAAGAAATGGAATGGCTGAGTTAATAGGTTAGGCACATTTAAAATGTTGACTCGTAGAGCCATACTGCTTATAAGAATGTAAACTTCTACCAAAAGCATGAGATTGACAATACTGGGGAAGCCAGCACAACCTGTACAAGGAAAGGTCATGGAAGCTCCATAGACACATACAAAGTCCCTGAGGGACTGAATTGCTGGGTGAAGGGCTGTGGGGACCATGGTCTCAGGGAACATCTAGCTCATTTGGCGTAACACAGTTTATAAAGACAGTGTTCTACATTCTACCTTGGTGAGTAGCGTCTAGGGTCTTAAAAGCCTGTGAGCAGCCATCTAAGATACTCGACTGGTCTCACCCCTTCGGGAGCAAGGGAGAATGAAGAGAACAGGATACAAGGAAAAGTTTAGTCCAAAGGACTAATGGAC
>NW_004443940.1:12769281-12809701 GCF_000243295.1 Trichechus manatus latirostris
AACCAATGTCATAAAGCAATATGTGTACTGACTGTTTAATGAGAAACTATTTGTTCTGTAAACCTTCACCTAAAGTACAATTAAAAAAAAAAAATACAAGACTGCCTGTTTGCCCACATCTTCAGTAACACTGGGTGTTGTGTTTTTCATCTTTCTGCATCTGATAGGTGGAAACATGGTCTTGTCACTGTAGTGTTGTGGTTAGAGTGTGACTCTGGATCCAGTCTACTGGGGCCTGAATTCTGACTCACCACTTTTTGTGTGACCTTGGGTAAGTCATTTACCCTCTCTGTCCCTCAGTTTCATGTTTGGTAAAATTGGGGGATAATGGTAGCACCTATTTCATGGGAGTAATGGTGAAGAGTATATCAGTTAATCTAAGTAAAATACTTAGAATCAGAACTGAGACATAAAAAACAAACAAAAAAACAGACCCATTTCTATTGAGTCAATTGCGACTCATAGTGACCCTATAGGACAGAGTAGAACTGCCCCAATAAATATAATTTAATTTACATTTCTTTGAATGTTAGAAGTTGAACATCTTTTCAGGTGTATTTTGGACAGTTACGTTTTTTTCTTTGATTCACTTACTCATGTCCTTTGTACATTTTTCCAAGTAATATTTTTCTTTTTTAATTTGTAGATATCTTTTCATGTCAGTAAATACAGGATAAATGGCTGAATTATATTTCAATGTGTGGATGTACCATAATGCATTTTATGCTCTAATACTTAACCCATTTATGTCATCTGTTATCCACAGAGCCTTCCCTGACCCCTTTACTGAAAATTGCAACAATCCCCCTTTCTTCTCTCTCTCCCTTCTTGCTTCCTTCCTTCCCTCTCTTCCTTCCTTTGTTTTTCATTTATCACCACCTAATATACTACAGGAGCCCTGGTAGCACAGTGGTTAAGAGCTCTGCTGCTAACCAAAAGGTCGGCAGTTTGAATCCACCAGCTGCTCCTTGGAAACCCTGCGGGGCAGTTCTGCTCTGTCCTTTAGGGTCGCTGTGAGTCAGAATCAACTCGACAGCAACGAATTTTGTTCTTTTGGTTTAATATACTACAGGTACATTGGCTATCATATGTGATACAGAATTATTCCCACTTTATCATTTGTCTTTGAACTTTATGCATTTTTTTTTTTTTTTTTGGTCTGGAAGTTTTACATTTTTAGGTAGTCCAATTAGTCTTTCTTTCCCTTACAGTTTTTTTTGCTGCTAGGTCAATGCTTAAAAACAACATGCTTCTCTACCTCAGAATTACAAAGATAGTCACTCATTTTCTTTGATTGTTTTTTCTTTTGCGTGTGTGTGTATGTTTCTTTTTAAATCCTTAAATTTAAATCTAATCCATCTGAAATTTATTTTGGTATGAAAAGGGTGGTCAGGATCTGGCTCTATTTTTTTTTTTTTTTCCAGTTAAGAATTGCTGGTTGTCCCAAATCTATTTATTGAAGCAGAAGGAGCAAAAGGAGGGGTGTTTATTTCTATTTTCCCCTCCCAGTTTGAAAGTGCCTTATCCTTTTGAATATCATATCCTCAGAGATAGTAAATCTCCATTTCAGAGAATGGATTTGGTATTTGGTATAGGGTACTAAATGCTGTGAACCCATGGTGTTCTAGCTCTGCCCATATCAGCTGTTTTTGGAACTCTAGTTTCATTTAGTTTCTTGCCTCTGACTCAAGATGGAGGGAAGGTGATTCTTATATAACAGAGCATACACATATTCCATTGGCAGCTGCTACCTGCCAGAAATGATGAAGAGTAGCTAACCCTTACATAGCACATTCTATATGCCAGGCACTGTTCTAAGCACCTTCCACATATATGCTCTTCCTTATGAGGTAGGTGCTCTTATCATCATCTCCAATTTTCAGAAAAGGAAACAGAGGCCCCTAAGAGGTCAAATCCTTTGAGATGTCTCTATGCCACTGCTTTGCTGGCTGTGCACTGACTTGGCACAGCTCCTCCTTTGCCTGTGTTGCCTCTCCACCATCACCATGGCCACCAGCTTCTGGCAGTGTCAGAGGTGAGCTGCTTCCTCTAACACAGCATCCTTGCCTTCCCACACCCCAAAGGAGATACTCCTCTCAGGAGGCTTCTGGCTGTAGCCTGATCATTTCAGCAGATCTCTTCTCCTTCCTTCCTCCTAGGAGGGGAAATCAGACCTTTATTTTTTCTTTCCACACAGTATCTGAGGGATGTAGGTTACAGGTTGGGGAGGGTCACCTTGCTTCTGGTAGTTGTTTTTATGCTTCCTGTTTCTAGCCTGCTGTGCCTCCTAGAGGTCCTGGTCAGTAGATAAGTCATGCGTTTGTCTTTGGAGCTTTCCGGGTCTTACACTTAGCTCACAGGGTACATCACAGTTCATAGCTGTGGGCCTCATGGGGACACTGGCTGTGAAGGCACCACTGATCACCATGCTGTTGATGAACTCAACCCACCACATGGCTCTTCCGTCTGTCAAAGGGAATGGGGAAGCCTGTGCTGGATGAGGGCATTATCTGAATCAGTTCATCTCCTTGAATGGCTCCTTGCCTGCCCATGGGGCTCTTCTGCTGGCATCCAGAAGAGGTTTCCTCTCTCCGCATCCTATTACTGGCTACGGAGTCTTGCTTATTTTCCAATATAGACTTGCTTTGGAGCCTGCCCTTATTTATTTTCAATCCCTCTGTCTAGACTGGGAGCACAGGAAGCACATCTGTTTTGTTTGCCACTGTATCCCAAGACTGAGTAAAGGCCTTGCACTCAAATGTTTGTTGAATGAAGAAATGAATAGTGGCCTTGAAACTTCAAACTCCTGGTTTTCCTTGCTTTCTGAAGCCAAGGACTAGATTAAGAACTTTTTAGAGGCCTAAGCAATGGGAGAAGACAGTATTGTTAAACACAAAATAAGTGTAAGGAGATCCAGCAAAGTTCAGGTTTTTCCCATGGTGACTATTTTGATGCATATATATATATATGTATTTGTATATACATGAAATAACTAAAAAATTTGTTGTTGTTGTCTCTGCTTTGCCAGTTCCCTAAGCACATACTGTTGGGTAATCTTGCCTGGACCTGCCCCTCCCTCACCCTGGACTTCACTTTCAGTTCCTCTTTACTCCGTCTGCTAAGGCTGCCAGCCAACCCCTCCCACCCCCAAGGTGCCTGGCTCTTGAGACCCAAGTCAGGGCTAACGTCCCTGGGTTTGTGGGGGCTTGCCCTGAAGATCAAGTAGAACATCCATACTGCTAAAGAGTAACCCACAATGAGAACTCCCATGCTGAATTGTGATTTATAGTCAGCGTAGCACATTGTGCCAGGTGATTACACCTAGGCCATTTTTAGCCTTGATAATCTGCTTCTGGGATCCTGTATACCGGGAGCCAAGAGATTTGCCTGTGCTCCCCCTTCCTGGATCCCTGAGAGAGAAGACACAGGCTCGTTCTGCCTTCTGTATTAATGTTGGCCTTGTCAAGACGGTTGGGAGAAGTAAGGCATGATGCTGGAAGTGGGGCCCAGACCTTCCATAGGCAGTCCCAAGGCTCTGACCATAATCAAATCCTGTTGCTGCTTGATGCCAAAGAGTTTAAAATAGTGTTGGAAACCTCCTAGGAAAAAAGCACCACCATGACTTCCTGGCTAAGGAAGTGGTGTATGCTGGCTAGAGCAGGAGAGGAATAGCCAAAACTCCCAAGTTCTCTTCTGGACCTGTTGGTGATTTGAGGTATGACATCAGCAGTCCAAGCTGATGTTCTGTAGCTCTCACTGGTTTCTCATCTTCAGAGAGTGATGTGGGCTGTGTTCGCAGGGTAAGGACCAACACAGTAGTAAAGGTAGACATGTTCACACTGGTCCCCTATCCTGTGGCATTTGAAACATCTGGGAGAGCCTCACCGTTAGACAGACATCCTTCCTTTGATTTGAATTTCCAGGCTCCTTTTTGAAATGCAGAGTTAATATAGGAACAGAGTTAATATAGGAACACAGCAACATCGTTCACATTTTACTTGAATGCATTTCATCAGGATTGCTTTCCTTTTAGCAGTGTGATAAGATCAGCTCTTCTCAGAGGTGGACACTTTGATAGGGTTAGGAAAGGAGGGGAAGACAGTGAGGCTGCGGTGTGTGGGGGGCACTCAGTAGAAGCCTCAGACAGCCAGAGAGCAGAACGAAGGCACCAGGAGCATGATGAGCTAGACCAGGAAGAACAGAAACTCACATCCCTCAGGAGCCAGGCATGCATTAGATGCTTTTTGTATATTTTCTTATTTAACTATACTATAAGCCTGTAAAGTACCATCCCCATTTTTGCACATGGGTGAAGTGAAAGTCAGAGGAGTTACATAACTTGCCCCTAAGGTCACATAGGTAATGAAAGGCTGAGCTAGGAATTCTACTCAGGTCTGTCCATCTCCAAAGCCCATGCTGTTTTCACAGAGCTCATCTGTAGTGAGATTTAGGAAAGGCGGGGAAGGGAAAGAAAGAAAGGTGAGGAGATGCCATCTTTCTCTACCTCACAGTTTTGCTTGTTGAGACATGTTTAGCCAGAGCATCCTGTTCATAGAATACTAGGTTCTATATATAGAGATGGTACAACAACATGTTTAGGAAAGATACCAATTGGCCGTAGGGGAGAATTTAAAAAAGCCTTTGTTCTTTACCTCTAGGTCTTCATTGTAGTGCAGCCCACAAGAGCCAAAACACCACTGGTAACTCTGGTTTACTGCTTCAGTGGCTCTGTCATGTCATCCAAAGAAAATCTGTTGATGTATCCTAAGGAGTGAGCTGTGATAGGGGCAAAGTTGGGGGTGTGGTGTGCCCTTACTGCATGTACTGGAGCTGGTGGCACCTGTTGTGTGACTATTATGATGAATTATTACTGAGTAAAAGAGAGATCTCTCTTGCTTTTCCAGGGAAGACAGATGGCAGTGGGTACTGCACAGATCCAGGAGATCCTGACCTCTGGGCTGGCAGAGGAGGACAGCTTGAGGCTATCAGGTGATGGGATCAGAAGAGACAGGGCCGCTCTGTCAAGTGGTGTAATTCAGGGACACCAAAAGTATGTCCTGCCCTTCAAAAACTTGCCCTAGCTATCTGCTATTGCTTGGAATTCCACAAGTGAAATTTCTTTTTCTTGACTTAGAAATCTTTGGGACCCTCTTAAAAATGTAGGGACTCCAGATTGTGAAGCATCTCTGTCATGTAAGTGGAAGTATGAGTGAGTTTATGAGATTCATTTCTGAGAACTAGACTAAGGCAGGGATAGAGAGTAGAGGATACTGTGCCTCCAGTTGCAGGGACAGGAAGGAGACACAATTGCATTTGAGATAAAGACCCTGAAAAGAGAAGCTGGGTCCCTAAAGAAGAAAACACTTTGTTTTCTTCACAGTTTTCTCTGAGATAGAACAAGCAGCTGAGGGTGCTGAGGTTGGAGGCTCCTGGCCCCCAAAGAGGGGGTGCTGGGTAGAGAGATTTCCTACCAGCGTGCTGCCTCTTTAGGCACAGTGTTGTCTGCAGAGCAGCTGAATGGCAGAATGTAACGAGGAGTGCAGGACCTTTTGGTCTGTGGTTTGCTGTGATGTCCTCAGACAAGACCGTCACAGATCTTAGGAAGGGGAAGGCATAGCTTCCCAGAAATGATGCAAATGGTGGCGCAAAAGAGGCCACTGATGACAATAAGGGCAGGGTACTTCCTGAGTGGCTGCTGGTCAGCTAGCTTCTGGTCTCAATTTCCCAATGAGCTGTGCCAAGATAGGGCTTTACCGGAAAGCAAAATAAGCCATGTCAAAAACAGTGACAAAGCACTTGGGGTGTCCATCCATACAGAGGTCACAGTATCATCCCCGTGCCCACTAACATTGTGGAGCTGAAATAGCTGATCCAGAGGCTGCCCCTGTGATTCAGATGTACGACTGTTTGGCCTGAGTTCCTCCAAAGAGAGAGCTTTCCTATTTGACTGGTCGTTATCCTTCAGCCACCAATGCTCTCAAATTGCTTTTCTGATTGAATTCTCACAACTCTTCTTCCCCAGGGGCATCTTTTGATAGAGGCAGCTCAAACCTCAGTGCCTTTCCCAGCCCTTACAGTTGAGTTTATGGATGCCCTTAACTCTCAGGCTCTCAACTTCTACTCTGTCCACATCTCTACCCTAAATCCAGAGCATTTTCTTTTGGATTCAGACTTTTGGCTTTATTTTAGGCCTTTTGGGTTCTAACTCATTTTCTTGGCACATTTATTTAGAGAGATATCCTAGGAATGGACTCTTCTCTTCCCACCTCCCAAAGTTTGACAAAGTCTGGACCTCTTTTCTTGCTGGAATCAGCAGAACTCTGTGGAGGTTCTCGATATACTTCCCTCCATCCCACCCCTGCCAGCCCCACACACAGGACATAGTGATGTAGTTATCACTATGGAGCCAGTGCCCCATCAGAGAGGGATTCCTGGGCATGTGTACTGTGCCCTGCGTGACAGCTCTCTGCCCATCAGTTTCTGCCTTCCCTGCATCTCCCCTTTATTTTGCTTTTCTCTAAGAGTACCATGCTCTGTCCAGTTGCCCTGCCTGAGCTCCCTAGCCCCATCAAGGACCACAGCCTTGCTGTCATCCCCTCACTGGGTGCTGTGGTTTTACTTTCTAGCTTTTCTTGAGCCAGGAAACTCTGTGGGGCAGTTCTGCTCTGTCCTGTAGGGTCACGATGACTCAGAATTGACTTGACGGCATTGGTTTTTTTCTACTAGAAACAAGGAGCCCTGTTGGTGCAGTGCTTAAGCGCTCAGCTGCTAACTGAAAGGTCAGAGGTTTGAACCCACTAGCTGATCAGCAGGAGAAGGATGGGACAGTCTGCTTCTGTAAACATTTACAGCTTTGGAAACACTCTTGGGAAGTTCTACTCTGTCCTGTAGGGTTGCTATAAGTCAGAATTGACTCCACAGCAATGGGTTACAGGCTACTGGAACCATACCATGTGTTTGACCACTTACTGTGTGTCTGCATAAGGCCAGCTATGATTTGCAGTCGAACCCTAAGGTGGGGAGCAGATAGAGTTTCGGCATTCTTTCTCCTACATTTGGATCCTCTTCTTCCCCTTTCCTCTAATTGAAACAGGAATTGGTGAATGGGGTGATGTCATCATGGCCACAGGCATCATCAGCTCCTGGATCCAAGAAGGTGGGCTTCTCTAAGGCTCCTTTCCCCAGGTTCGGCCTCTGCCAGAACTTCTCTTGAGCACCCCTTTTTCCCACTCTAGGGCTGTCCATATCAACATCAGTCTCAAGTCTCACTGCTAGTTCTGGATTCGGATGCATGGGGTCAGTGCCAAATGGGATGGAGTTCATTTTTTGGAATGGCTGTGACATTATTATAAATCTTCTACTTTCCCTATTAAATTCCTTTTCTTTTATAGCTAATGGGCCAGTCTAGACTATAATAATTTTTTTCAACCCTTAAATTAAGATAAGCACATGATCTGTGTGCAGGGCAGTCTTGCAGATGGAGAGCCATTTAAATCTGGCAGGGTGTGTGACCAAGTGCCAGGAGTTCCAGCTGGCATAGCTGCTAATGGAAGAGGAAGCCGATCACTTCCTCATTATGACATTCCCAACCCGGACCATCAGGAAATCTCTAAGACTCCTGATTAAGAACTTACTAGGTCCTTTTGAGACCCCAGTGTTGGTTAGTCATAACCCAGATAGTTGACTGAGCCAATCGGAAAACCAACTAGATGGAAAGGCTCAGCTTTGACCCTGCCCTTAGGTGTGGTGTTCTTTTAACATCCAACAAGCAGCATTCTCCACCCACATGCCTCACCCTAGGGGCCTAGGCTCTTGGCACATCCATATCTGCCACTTCCTCTGAAAGAACATGGTTCTAACTGTGAAGCTCAAGGACTTGACTCATGACAGGAAGGTGGAAAGATGGCTTGAAATGGGCATTTAGAGATCTTAAATCGAGTCAGTCAGTTAATTGGTCAGTCTGTAGGTATTTACTAAGTATCATTTGGCCTATAATCCTAGAAGGTTTGTTTTCCCTGACTAGTCTCCAAATCAACTCAATGGCAGTGGGTTAATGGGTTAGTCTTTCCATAACAGGCTCTTTAAATGAAGTCATTTCCTAAGATTCTGTCCTTGACCCCCTCCCTTCTCTCCTCTATATACTATTTATGGGTGATTTCATATATGCTCATGGTTTTAGCTACTATTGATATGCCTCAAACTCCCAAATCTCTGTCTCCAACCTAGATCTCTCTTCTGAGTTCCTTACTCACATAGCCAAACACTATTGACATCGTAACCTAGATGGCTCTTAGGCATCCTAAACTCAGCATGTCCCGAGCCAAATTATATTCTTCATTATCCCATCTTCTCTCCCCAATCCCAAACCTCCTCCTGTATTGTTCCTTGATTTAGGAACATCATCATCGATGGTCATTTGTTAACTTCTGCATCATTAGCTTCTGCTGGTCCTCTGCCAAGAATTTAATAGGCTCTGGGTGTAATATGGAGCCCTGGTGGTGCAGTGATTAAGAGCTCAGCTGCTAACCAAAAGGTTGGCAGTTCGAATCCACCAGCTGCTCCTTGGAAACCCTATGGGGCAGTTCTCCGTCCTGTGGGGTCACTATGAGTTGGAATTGACTTGACGGCAACGGGTTTGGTTTTTTTTTGGCTGTAGTATAAAATGTTTAGGATGGTTCTCCCCTTCCCCACCTTTTTTAGGATTTGGTTCTTGTCTGCAAGAAATTTATGGTTGAATTTGACAAAGAACTTAACAGGAAAAAGTTGAAAACAAAGGTTAAACTGAGGTTCTGATTAAAAGTAAAGTGGAAGTTCTGGAAAAGAAGAATCGGAGGTTAAAATCCTGGGAGAAAGTTTCATGGAAGAGGTGAGAGTTGACAAAGGCCATTCCTAGGTGAGGTTGGGACAGGAAGACCCATTTAGGAGAGTGTGGAGTGAAGAAGGAGGGGGGCATATGGTTCTCAACTTGTTTCTTGTGCAAGCAGAGTAATTGGCACCTCTCCTGCTGGCTGCTTCTGTAGGTCTCCATGCAACCTCCTGCAGTTTGGTACATTTTAAAATGTTCTGAGATTGAGCATCTTAGTGTAACTCATCAAGTAGCTGGATTCAGCCTTCCCCTTAAAATTTTGGCTCAAACTGGCATTCTACAACTTGTAGTAAGTCCAGTTCCTTCTTCCAGATTTCTGCAAATTTCTCCTCATGTATTTATGGTCACTCTGATTTTGAGCTTTTACTTCCACTAAATTAGTTCAGATTATGGACTGCCTTACCGTCTCAAGCATGTGTCTCTGTTTCTCTTCACACTGACCCAGATGTAGAACTCAGATATCTCCCAGCCAAAGCCTTTATGTGTGGTGGTGGTGTGGTTAGGTGCCGTCAAGTCAGTTCTGTACATAGAGATCCTATATACAACAGAACGAAATGCTTCCTGGTCCTGTGCCATCCTGACAATCGTTGCTGTGTTTGAGCCCATTGATGCAACTGTTGTGTCAGTCTGTCTATTTGAAGACCTTCCTCTTCTTTTCTGATCCCTGCTTTACCAAGCATGATGTCCTTCTCCAGGGACTGGGCCCCCCGATACCATGTCCAAAATAAGTGAGACAAAGTCTTGCCATCCTTCCTTTTAAGGAGCATTCTGGCTGTACTTCTTCCAAGACAGATTTGTTTGTTCCTCGGGCAGCCCATGTAAGTTCAGTACTCTTCACCAACACCGTAATTCAAATGCACCACTTCTTCTTCAGTCTTTCGTGTTCATAGTCCAGCTTTCACATGCGTATGAGGTAATTGAAAATACCATGACTTTAATCAGGTACACCTTAGTCCTTAAAGTGACATCTTTGCTTTTTAACACTTGAAAAAGGTCTTTTGCAGCAGATTTGCCCAATGCAATATGTCGTTTGATTTCTTGATTGCTGCTTCCATGGGCATTGATTGTGGGTACAAGTAAAATGAAATCCTCAACAACTTCAGTCTTTTCTCCATTTATCATGACGTTGTGTGTTGGTCCAGTTATGAGGATTTTTGTTTTCCTTACGTTGAGGTGTAACCCATACTGAAGGCTGTAGTCTTTGATCTTCATCAGTAAGTGCTTCAAGTCCTCTTCATTTTCAGCAAACAAGGTTGTGTCATCTGCATATCCCAGGTTGTTAATGAGTCTTCCTCCAATCCTGATGCCACGTTCTTCTTCATATAGTCCAGCTTCTCAGATTATTTGCTCAGCATACAGATTTAATAAGTATGGTGAAAGGATACTACCCTGATGCACACCTTTTCTGATTGTAAACCATGCAGTATACCCTTGTTCTGTCTGAACAACTGCCAGATGTGAAGATCCATTAATAATTGGAACATGGAATGTGTGAAGTATGAATCAGGGAAAATTGGAAGTTGTCAAAAATGAGGTAGAACACATAAAGATGTATATTCTAGGCATTAGAGAGCTGAAATGAACTAGTATTGGCTATTTTTGATGACAAATTGAAGAGGAGTGGCATTGCATTCATCATCAAAAAGAACATTTTAAGATTTTTCCTGAAGTACATCGCTCTCAGTGATGAATCATATCCATACGCCTACAAGGAAGACCAGTTTGTATGACTACTATTGAAGTTTACACACCAACTAATGCCAAAGATGTAGAAATTGAAGATTTTTACCAGCTTCTGCAGTCTAAAATTGATCACACATGCAGTCAAGATGCAGTGATAATTACTGGTGATTGGAGTGCAAAAGTTGGAAACAATAAGAATCAGTAGTTGGAAAATAATGGCTTTGGTCATAGAAACAACAGCGGATATCACATGATAGAATTTTGCAAGACCAACGACTTACTCATTGGAAATACCTTTCTTCAACAGCGTAAACGACGACTCTACACGTGGACCTTGCTGGATGGAATACACAGGATGGAGAAGCTCAGTATCAGTCAGAGCAAGGCAGGGGCTGGCTGTGGAAGAGACTATCAATTGCTCATATGCAAGCAAGTTGAAGCTGAAGAAAATTAAAACAAGTTCATGAGAGCCAAAGTATGACCTTGAGTATATCCCACCTGAATTAAGAGACCATTTCAAGAACAGATTTGACGTGTTGAACTAATGACTGAAGACTAGACAAGTTATGGATGACATCAAGGACATCATACTTGAAAAAAGCAAAAGGTCATTAAAAAAGAAAGAAAAGACCAAAATGGATGTCAGAAGAGACTCTGAAACTTGCTCTTGAATGTAGAGTAGCTAAAGTTAAAGGAAGAAATGATGAAATGCTGATCAGGAACTGTCAAAGAATGGCTCCAGAAAACCAAGTACAGTATTATGATGAAATCTGCAGAGACGTGGAGTTAGAAAACCAAAAGGGAAGAACACACTCAGCATTTCTCAAGCTGAAAGAACTGAGGAAAAAATTCAGGCTTCAAGTTGCAATATTGAAGTATTCTGTGGGCAAAGGAGCCTGGTGGCACAGTGGTTAAGAGCTTGACTGCTGAACAAAAAGATCCACAATTCAGATCCACCAGCCACTCCTTGGAAACCCTATGGGGCAGTTCTACTCTGTGCTGCAGGGTCGCTGTGAGTCGGAATTTACTTGACAGCAGTGGGTTTGGCTATAGGCAAAATATCAAACAACTCAGGAAGCATCAAAAAAGGTGGAAGGAATACACGGAGTCACTGTACCAAAAAGAATTTGTGGACATTCAGCCATTTCAGGAAGTAGCATATGATCAAGAATGGATAGTACTGATGGAAGAAGTTGAAGCTGCACTGGGGGCACTGGAAAAAAAACAAGGCTCCAGGAATTGACGAAATACCATTTGAGGTATTCCGACAAATGGAGGCAACGCTGGAAGCATTCACTCATCTATGCTAAGAAATTTGGAAGACAGCTACCTGGCCAGTCGACTGGAAGAGATCCATATAGGTGCTCATTCCAAAGAAAGGTGATCCAGTGGAATGTGGAAATTATCGAACAATATCATTAATATCACATGCAAGTAAAATTTTGCTGAAGATAATTAAAAAATGATTGCAGTAGTACATCAACAGGGAACTGCCAGAAATTGAAGCTGGATTCAGAAGAAGATGTGGAATGAGGGATATCATTACTGACGTCAGATGGATCTTGGCTGAAAGCAAAGAACACCGGAAAGATGTTTACCGGTATTTTATTGACTATCCAAAGGCATTCAACTGTGTGGATCATAACAAATTATGAATACCATTGGGAAGAATGGGAATTCCAGATCACTTAATTGTGCTCATATGGAACCTGTGCATAGACCAAGAGGTAGTCATTCATACAGAACAAGGGGATACAGGTTTCCCCCACTATCTGAAAGTAGAGTGTTCTTGTGAAATCTTTTCATAAGCCAAAATGGTGTAAAGTGAAGAAGCAATTACCATTAATTAATTTGTATGGGAAAAATTTTCGAGCATTCCTAGACCCAAAAAATAACCTACCAAGTCATATAAAATAACACTGACGTATAGTCAAAGCAGAATGATATGATAAATACACAGCTTATATAAAGTAGAAATGATAGCGTATGTACACTGTAGTTTGACAGACACAGTTCAAAGCTACGGCAGCTTGATGCTGAGATACTGAGTGTAGTTCCCAGGAAAGGATCTTGCCCATGCCACTCTCGCTGCTTGGGGTGCGCTGCCTCTTTAAGGACTCGTTGCAAAACAAATGCCGAACGCTATTTCCACTTTTTGCCTCTTTTCATAAAATGTAGGTCTTTTGTAAAAGGAAAGCAGTGTAAAGCAAACTTTGAAAAGCAAATTACCTGTAATACGTGGTTTATTATTAAAGGTTTGGGGTAATGGAGAGGGGTTTACATTGCAATACAACAAGCAACTTGAATTCTAATACTGGCTCTCCCTGCTTCTTAAAGTTCTCTTGCCCACTACTGCATTTGGGGATTAATGGCTATCCATACTATCCATGTATATGGCCTTGGTCTCATATAACCTTATCCTTGTCTCTTCTGCAAACCCTCCTTACTATATTTCCACAAGGAACTCCAATTGCCTCTTAAACTCTATTATTCAAAGCAATTTACCTTTCTCTAACTCTTCTTCCTAAACTCAACTCCAGGTTCACCTCTGTATGTGCAAAGCCTGCTGAGGCACTCAGTGAATAAAAAGTTCTATCCTCGGCCATTGAAGATGTAACTATTGGTCTCTACTCGTCTGGAACAAAAGAGAATGAAGGAAACCAAAGATTCAAAGAAGAAACTAATCCACAGGACTAATAGCCCATATGAACCATGGCCTCATCTAGCCTGAGACCAGAAGAACTAGGTGGTGCCCGACTACCACTACTGACCCATTCTGACCAGGAACACATTAGAAGGTCCCAGACAGAAAGGGAGAAAAATGTAGAACAAAACTCAGATTCCTTAAAAAAGACCAGACTTACTGGACCTAGAGAGACTACAGGAACTCCCCGAGACTATTGCCTTAAGATACCCTTTGAATTTGGAACAGAAGCCGCTCCCAGTGGTCACCATTCATCCAAACAATAGATTGGCTTATAAAATAGACAGTATCACCCATGAATACTGTGCTCCCTTTAATAATCAACTATATGAGACCAAAAGGTCAGCAGCATTTACTCTAAAACAAAGATGAGAAGCTAAGGAGGGGCAGGGAAGCTAGACTGATGGAAACAGAACAAACAGAATGGAAATAATGAGAATGTTGACACATTGTGAAAAATGTCATGGGGAACAGGTTGTATAAAAATTGTTAAATAGGAACCTAATTTGCTATCTAAACTTTTACCTAAAATATAATAAAATATTTTTAAAAAATTACCCAGATAAATTAAAAAAAAACTTTATCCTGTGCTTTAGCCACACAAAGGATCTGTAGACCCTTCTGAATCATTACAGTATTTTCCCTCTTTGAAGGCATTTCTTGTTTTAAATAGCATTTACCTCTTCTCTGTACCCCATTAATGGTTTTGTTTTGCAGGATCTGTGGAGAGAAAGAGGAGGCAGATATTCCATCCAAGGGCAACAATTTGAATATAGTCACCAACTTACATATACCCTATTGTGGACAATGAAAAACCTAGCCCATTTGCAAAGCAGAGTTCCTGTTGGGGAGAGCCCAGAAGAGATTAGAAAGTCTAGAAACAGAACTAGGTTTCAGTGGGAATGGATAGCGTTAGGACAGATAACAAAGGACAATTGGCTAACTATTTAAAAAAAGAAGTCTGTTTCTTACCAGGTAGCAAAATTAATTCTAGATGGATTAAAGATTTTTACATAAAAACGAAAGTAATAAACGTGGTAGAAGATAATTAGGCTTTTTTAATATGACACCAAAGGAAAAGGTGCGATGGATTAACTAAAAAAAAAGTGAACACTGTAAACAAAAATAAAAAATAGATGACAAATTCATTAAAATAAATTCAGCATATATCTAATGTGCACAAAGCTCTTACAAATCAATAGGGAGAAAAAGCAAGTACCACAAAAATAAAATGGGCCAGAGTCATAGAAGAATAAATACAAATGACCAATAAAACATACAGAGAAAAGACTTTTTCCGTATGTTTTACTTATAATCCAATAATATAAACAGAAATGAGATACCATTTTTCAGCTGGCTAGATTGACAAATATTAAAAAGATGAAACCATTTAGTGCTTGTGAGGGCTTGGGGAAACAGGAACTCATGCCTGGTTGCTGGTTGCTGGTTGCTGGGAATATAAGTTAGTACAACCTTGCTCAAGTTCAGTTTGGCAGTATGTATTGAAATTTAAAGTGCACACACTCTTAAACCAGCAATTCCACTTGTAGATATTTATCCCAAGGGCAAGCGTAAAAGATATATATGTGAGGGTATTTGTTGCCAGAGAGTTTATAACACAACCAAAATGGTCTTTGATAGGGGTTTGGTTAAATAAATTATGGTATATCCATACAGTGATAAATGAAGTAAGTCTATAATTACTGACATGGAAAGATGGCTACAGCGTATACATGAAAAAATATAGGATGTAAATCTGTTTCTTTTTAAATATAGCCATAAAGGAAAGCCAAACCAAACCTGTTGCCGTTAAGTTGATTCCAACACAGTGAGCCTATAGGACAGAGTAGAACTGCCCTATAGGGTTTCCAAGGCTGTAATCTTTAAGGAAACTGACTGCCACATCTTTCTCCCTTGAAGCTGTTGGTGGATATGAACCACTGACCTTTCTGTTAGAGTTAAGCACTTAACCATTGCCCCACCAAGGCTCCGTAAATATAGCCATAGCCATGTGTATGTATTTTTTTTTTTTTCTGGATTGGAAAAGATAACCTGTTAACATTGTGTTGCGTGATCATGTAAGTATACAAATATAGCCATATTCATGTGTGTATGTTTACATAATCATGCAACAACAGGTTGTCTTTTCTAATTGAGGAAAAAAAAATCCACTTTAAAAAAAAAGGGACTTCTGGGCAATATGGCGCTATAGGCAGAAGCACCACGCCATCCCTCCACAGCAAAGATCAGAAAAATGAAGTCAAACAGAGTCACACATCAGTTGTGAAACCCTAAGCTTCAAATGAACAGAGAACTCAGCCAAGCACCAGATGGAATAAGAAACTGACCGAGAACAGAGAGTGAGAAGAGATACATGCAGAGGTCCCCTATCAGCTACTGCAGCATGGATCTGCCATCTTGGACTCCTATCGGAGATCAGCAAACGGGATATGAGAAAGCAGCTTCACGGAGCTTCCAGCTGGAGACAGAACAACCGGTAACCAGTGATACAGGCTTTACCACTCCCCACCCTTCTTCACCCCCACTTAGCCGCCTCTGCTTTCTGCAGCCACAGTCTCTTGGATGGGAAGCACCCTGGTGTCGCTTGGATTCGACCCACCCACACTGGCCGGCTCCGTGAGTGCCTTTTGTTGGCTGCTGGTGTTGCTTTTTTTCCGCTTCTTTAAATTTCTTCCTTATCTCTCACCACTTCCTCCTCCTTTCTCTCAAATACCTGGCTCCATGCGCCATCTTTGCTTCTTCCTGAAAGACTGCGAAACACCAGTTGACTATTAAACTGCTTCCTGGCCCATGCCACCACGCTGGTAGGACCCCTGGGGCTTTTTTGTTCGTTGGTTTGCTCCAATTTGTTTTGTTTTTCTTTTTCTCGGCTTAGGAGCCCCTTCTAGCTGGGCAGTACCGTGCGGCTTGGAAGCTACTCCCTTACTCTGCGCAGACTCATAGGGACATCCTTAGGGGCATTTCTTTTTTCTTGTTTTTTTTTTTTTTTCTTTGTTTTGTATTTCTCTTATTTTCTTTTTGTCTTTCTTCATTTCCAGTTTCTCAATTTATTCATTTTTATTTTACCCTTTTTCTTTTTTTTTTTCATTTTTGTTTTTCCTCATTTCTCAGTCTCTCATCTCTCCACTCCAATAGCGAGCTTCCTTAGCACTGTTTTTTGTATGTGTGTTTTTGGCTCCGGTTCCTTTCTCCTCTCTCCTCTCTCTCCTCTTTCCCATACCCATCTTAGCCCCACACATCACAATCTACCCCCTCCTTCCTACCTACCTGCACCGTGCACTGAACATCACACTCCCAAGCAGCACAGGCATGGTCTGTTGGAACCTGCCCTGCACTGATTCCCGGTCTGTACTGTCCTGGTATGTGCCACAACCAACCAATCCCAGGAACTCCCCTTCAGCTGGACCTGACCTGCTGTACCATACCTGAGTGACTGACCCTGCCCATTGGAGAAGGAGGTGAAAAGTATCATGCCCACAGACTAGGAAAGAACATGCAGCCTGCCTGCTCAGACATAACCAAATAAAACAAAAAAGCAGGATGAAACAAACAAATGTACAGTCAATAAATGAGAAGAATAACGACTGAATGCCTTGAAGACAGCAGACGATATCAAAACATTTACAAAAACAGGATGGGATGGTGCCAGTAGGTGTCCAAAATAAAACACCAGATGACCTTCCAGTAGAAGAAAACACCCTAGACCTTACTGATAGGGAATTCAAATCCCTAATATTAAGAATTATCCACGAGTTTAAGCAAAAAGACAAAAATGAGGAAAAAATAGACAAATTCATGGAAAATACAAACAAAAAAATGGAAGAATTCAAAAAAATAATATAGGAACAAAATGCTAAAATAAATTCACAAATGGAAACCATACAAGAACAACAATTAGAAATCCAAAAGATAACAAGATTTCAGAAATGGACAGTGTCATAGAAGGGCTGAGGAGCAGGTTTGAAACGATGGAAGATAGGATCAGCGAAATTGAAGACAAACACTTGGCTACAACTCTATTTGAGGAAAAATCAGAAAAAAGAACAAAGAAAAATGAAACTCTGAGAATTATGTGGGATACAATCAAAAGCAAAAATCTTCAAGTGATCGGAGTTCCAGAACGGGGAGAAAACATAAAACACAGGATCATTGAAGAACTTCTGACAGAAAACTTTGCCAGTATCATGAAAGATGAAGAGCTGCCCATCCAAGAAGCTGAATGAACCCCATATAGGATAGACCCCACAAGAAAATCACCAAGGCATATCATAATCACACTCACTAAAACCAAAGACAAAGAATCCTGAGAGCAGCTGAAGAAAAACAAAAAGTCACATAGAGAGGAGAAACAATAAGACTAAGCTCGGATTATTTGGCAGAAACCATGCAGGCAAGAAGACAATGGAATGACATATATAAAACCTTGAAAGAAAAAAATTGCCAGCCAAGAATAATATATCCTGCAAACTCTCATTAAGATACGATGGTGAAATTAGGTCATTTCCAGATAAACAGAAATTAAGGGACTATGTAAAAACCAAACCAAACTTACAAGACGTATTAAAGGGAGTCCTTCAATCTGAGAACAAACAGCGTCAGACCACAGGCTGAATCTAGGACACAGGATTGTCCTAGCCAGCTACCAACTTAGGAAATGGACTCTTAAGGACTATGCAAAACCAAAAGAATTACGACAGGGAACCAGAGAGGTTAATCTGTAAATGACAACAGCATCAGAAAAATAAAAGAGGTAATGAACAGTACAGGTATAGAATCTTCTAATAGGAAGGCAAAGCAATACCAAGTAATAATAGACTGGTTCAAATCTAGGAAGATAAGGGTAAATTCCAAGGTAACCACAAAGTTAACAAATGTACTTATCAAAATAAAGAAGAAAAACATAAAAGTCTCAGTAAAAACAAAACCTACAAAAACAGAAGAAATGAAAAAAAAATCCACAAAACAAAAGGAACTCAGCACAGGAGAGTAAAAGGAACAAAGAGAACATCAGCACCACAAAAAAAAAACAAAAAAACAAAAACTAGAAAATGCAGCCCCGCTCCTAGGAATATATTCTAGAGAAATAAGAGCTGTCACATGAATAGACATATGCACACCCATATTCATTGCAGCACTGTTCACAATAGCAAAAACATGGAAACAGCCTAGATGCACATCAGCAGATGCATGGGTAAACTATGGTACATACAACGGAGTATTATGCAAAGATAAAGAACAATGATGAATCTGTGAAGCATCTCATAACATGGATGAAACTGGAGGACTGAGTGAAATAAGTCAATCACAAAAGGACAAATATTGTATGAGACCTCTACTGTAAAAACTCATGTAAAAGTTTACACACAAAAAGAAAAATCTTTATTGGTTACGAGGGATGGGAGGCGTGGTGTGGGGAACTAAGTAGACAATAGATAAGTGGTAACTTTGGTGAAGGGTACGACAGTACACAATACTGGGGAAGCCAGCACAGCTTGTACAAGGAAAGGTCATGGAAGCTCTGTAGACACTTCCAAACTCTCTGAGGGACTGAATTGCTGGGCAGAGGATTGTGGGGACCATGGTCTAAGGGAACATCTAGCTCAGTTGGCATAACACAGTTTATAAAGACAATGTTCTGCATTCTACCTTGGTGAGTAGCGTCTAGGGTCTTAAAAGCCTGTGAGCAGCTGTCTAAGGTACTCCACTGGTCTCACCCCTTCGGGAGCAAGGGAGAATGAAGAGAACAAGATACAAGGAAAAGATGAGTCCAAAGGATTAATGGACCACAGCTACCAAGGCCTCCACCAGACTGAGTCCAGTACAGCTAGATGGTGCCCAGATACCACCACTGACTGCTCTGACCGGGATCATAATAGAGGGTCCTGGACAGAGCTGGAAAAGGATGTAGAAGAAAATTCTAACTCACAAAAGAAAAAGACCAGATTTACTGGCCTGACAGACTGAAGAAAACCTCTGGAGTATGGCCCTCAGACACCCTTTTAGCTCAGTGGTGGTCACTCCCAAAGTTCACCGTTCAGCCAGGGGTTGGACAGCCTCATAAAACAAAATGGGACGAAAGAGGCACAGCAGTCCAGGGACAAGGACTAGAAGGTAGGAGGGGACAGGAAAGCTGGTGATAGGGAACCTAAGGTTGAGAAGGGACAGTGTTGACATGTCATGGGCTTGTTAACCATTGTCACAGGGCAATATGTGTACTAACTGTTAAATGAGAAACTATTCTGCAGACCTTCATGTAAGGTACAAAAAAAAAAAAAAAAAGATCAAATTGACAATAGCAACTCAAAAGGTTTGATGGGAAGCCTAGGGGGCAGTGAGTTGAAAATAACAGTGATGGAATAATTTGGAAAAGGATAGTGAGAATAGCAGCACAACTGGAAGAATGTAATTGATGTCACTGAATTGTACATGTAGAAACTTTTGAAATGGTGTAACTTTGGTTATGTATATTTTCACCAAAAAGTCCTCCAAGGTCAAGAAGAGAGAGTATTGACATGTTGTGGGGTTGTTAACCAATGTTATAAAACAATATGTGTACTGATTGTTTAATGAGAAACTATTTGTTCGGTAAACTTCACCTCAAGTACAATTAAAAAAAAAAAAAAAGGAAATAGATTCTGACTTGAGGGTATTGGTTGTGCCGAAACCAGACAAAGTTATTTTACTTTGGTGGGCTAATAAAGAGCCATTGTAGGCTTTTGGGCAGGTCCAAAACCAAAAACCAAACCCGTTGCCATTGAGTCCATTCTGATTCATAGTGGTGATAAAAGCAGTGATCAGGGAGGGTTTTATGGTGTGGGTATGTGAAATGAATGAAACGGAAAATGAAGTTAGACAAAACTAGGAAGCTAATAGTGGCAGTGCAGGCCTGAAATAACAAGGCATCAAGTGGGGTGAGTAGTGGGAAGGACCAATCTGAAAGACATTTCATGGAAGAAGCTGTTGATTTGGTGAATCTTATCAGGCAGGAAGAGGAGAAAGAAGAAAGAGTAACAAGCCACTGATGATTCCATGATGTCTGTCTACCCTCTGAAACTGAAAAATTACCTTAGTCATGACAGAAAAGGGGGTGACTGAAGAGGGGCACCACTCTTCTAGAAGGGAGAGGCTACTTTATTCCCTGGATTTGAATTTGAGGGGCTACAGGTTCATCCAAGAGCAAATGTTCTGCAGGCTGTGGATTCCCTCATATTTAGAGAGAATAAGTTACTTTTAATAGAGGCAATAGGTGGAAGTCAAGATCTCTTCAGAATTGGGGACCTTGAGAAGCTTGGGGGACGGCAGGTTGGAATCTTGCTCCTCTCTTCCTGCTGGCAGTCTTGACAGACCCTAGAGAGGAGAGTGTTGTAGTGGGGCTCAGTTGTAACCTGAGAGTAGAATTTAGGGAGAGGTAGGAAGTAGGAGGGGGTAGTACTGTTATTTTTAAGTGCACCTATGTTTGTTTGCCAACCATGCCCTACTCCCACTCTACCCCAGCCCAGGTATTTTTGTAAGCACACTATGCTAATCTTTTTACAGCAATTTTTTTTTTTTTGCAGTAAGCATAATAAAACAACAACCACAGCATTTTAAAATCATGCTACCACTCCCCAAGTCACTCTGCCATTTAGAAAGTGCCATCATAGTGAAACAATCTTGTATGCTTTGTATAATTATTTTCCTCTTTTGTCTATACGGACACGTAAGCTCAATTGGAGGGTAGAATTAGGACTCAAACTCAGGGTTTCAAACCTCAAATTCTATTTCTCGTTTCTCCACTCTCCACGTCTTAGAGATGAATTTTCCAGAGGAAAAGACTGGAGCAAAAGCTACAGCCTGGAGCTTGGGATAGCCACAGTTAAGAGGTGGGAAGAACAGGGTCAGGAAAGATTCCATGTCACTCAAAGTCATTGCCTTGTCCCATGTAGATCCTGACATTCCCCTAAACCAGAGAATGTTAGATGTTCCATCAAATTCAAGGGAAAAAGGAGGGAAAAAAAAAAAAGTCTTAACCTGTCCTTAAATAGCTGTGAGATGTTTTGGAAGTGAGGTTGGCTAGCTTGGTTACAGCAGAGCTAGTGCAGTAGCTTGATGGTTTATTGAATTCTGGCTTCATTCCTTTGAAAGCAATACAGTAAAAGCGTTTTGACTTAGACCCATGAGGAAAAGGCTGCCTGAATTAAATGAAAAAAAATACTTTTGTGAAGTCATTAGATTTGTTTATTTTTGGAATCCCCGGTTACTCTACTCGTGTATGTACTAGCTGGTAGAGATCCTAAGAGAGCCTGCTTTGTGGGTAGAAAATCAAGAGTCTCCTAAGTCACTTCAGTTTTCCAACTAACAGTTATATTTCCAGGATTAAATTAGTTAGCTAACCTGTTCCGATAGCATAAACAAAAAATGCAGTTCTCTCTTGTCAGAACTTCTGAATCAACAGAGTTCACTTGAAAGAGATTCTCCTGCAATTGCTAGACTGGTTTCCTCTAAGGAGGAGGCCTCTGAGGATGCCACTGGCGTCCTTGCAGCCCCGCGAGAAATGGTGGTTGAATGAGTGAGTGAGTGAAGGACTGAAGGAATCTTTCTCCCTGAGGCATGTTGAGCTATGTGGAACAGTCTTCCCACAGGCTCACACTACAGCTTTACTGGGTTGTTTTGTGACAAGTCCTGTCACTTGAATTTTACAGTGAGGAGGGAGGAAATGGAGGCACCAAGAGAAGTTTATGCTCCGTGAGCTGGTGGCCCTGCAGAGAAGGAATGGTTCTAAAGCTGGTGAACTGGTGTTCCTTGGGCCCCAGTCACATAATCTCTCCTCCTAAAAGATGAGGCTGTTGAGAAGGTCCTTGGAGCAAGTTAGGAACCCATGGAGGCAGATGTCTTACTGGCAGCCTGGATCTCACCCAAAGAGGGCGACTGCTTTATAAGGTCTTCAGTGGGAGGTTCCCTCCACCCTGCCTCCTCACTGCTCTGATTCTAAATCAGGAGCCGCCCTGGCTTATCTCTGGTGTTCGCTTACCCAGCCTGGCCTTGCCCTCTGGCCATGCACCATTGGCAATTTTTAGCCCTGCTGGAAATTACACCCTCTACAGGGTAAAGCCAACTGGGAGGTTCTGGTTTTGGCTCCAGAGGGACTGAGGACTGGGGCCTGTCACCTGGCCCTGCCCTGTTTCCTGGTGTGGGTTGCTGGCCACCTTTTTGCCCTTAGCACACTTCCTCCAAGCCCATAATTCTGCCTGGGTAAGGATTAAGGGGGGAGCCCAGGTGGCGCAGTTGTTAAGTGCTCAGCTGCTAATTGAAAGTTCGGTGGTTACAACCCACCAGCTGCTGCTCGGGACAAAGATGTGGCGGTCTGCTTCCAGAAAGATTAACAGCCTTGGAAACCTGTGGGGCAGTTCTCCTCCGTCCTATAGGGTTGCTATGAGTTGGACTCAACAGCAACGGGTTTTTGTATTTGTCTTTTTTAAGGATTAAGGACTGGCTTCTTCAGAGTAACTGCCACTTCCTGCCTTGGGAGAATTACTGGTCTCATATAGATGACCTGACAGTTATATTGGGGTGGTGAGGAGCATGCAGAGTATTTGTATTGCAAAAGGATAATACTATGCGGTTTCTTTAAGCCTTGAGCCTGCTTTTCAAAATAAAATTTAATTTTCCAGTTGTAAGTCATGTCCAACTATTTACAGAATATTAGCATCAGAAAGCATTTTTAAAGTTTTTTAGGTAAACCGAGTAAACCTAGGGAGATCCAGCAAGAGGCAAAGCAGCTGACCCTCAGATTATAGGAAAGAGCTAAAGGGAGGGGAGCGGGCACTGCAGGGAGGAAGTCACAGTCCTCCACAGTCCTCCCTGGAGGAGCACTTCCTGGGGTCTTTTTAGGGGGTGAGGACGTAGGATGGGGGACAGATTTCTCCCCAGGAATGCCTACTCACACCCTTCAAGGAAATTCCTGCCTCACTTTTACCTTAGTCCTTCCAGACTGAACTACAAACAAGACAGTAATAGCTCAGTATCTGAGACTTCCCAAGGCGCGTTTAAATAAGTGAAACTCTGTGTTACAGAATGTGAATCACTCAATGCAACTTTATTAAATTTAATATGTAGAAAAACTAATATTAGGTTAGCAAAATGTTGGTAGAGTGTCTTTGGGGGGCCCGTTATAATGATTTGATTGATTTTGTAATTAGAATTATCTATTCTATAATAGGTACTTGTAAAGTCCATTTGTTCATTTATCAAATATCTATTAAGTGAAGAGAGTTCTGTGATAACTTGAACTGAGTCTGCTTTTGAGGAACTTATCTTCAGTATATAAATAATTTTAATTATAGATAAGGTGATAAGGGTATGACAGGAACAGACGAATGCTGTGAGAACTCAGAGGGAGGAGCGATTGCTTCTAACTTTGGCTGTAGAGAATCAGGGAAGTTTTGTGAAAACAGGTATGTTTGTTTTCAAGAACACTTTAAGCAATGGTGGCGCCCTGGTGGCGAAGTGGTTAAGAGCTCAGCTGCTAACCAAAAGGTCAGCAGTTCGAATCCACCAGCTGCTCCTTGGAAACCCTATGGGGCAGTTCTCCTCAGTACTGTAGAATCACTGTGGGTCGGAATTGACTTGACAGCAACAAGTTTAGTTTTTTGGTTTAAGCAGTCTTGTTTATATTCTGGTCAAAGGTAGTGTTAATTCAAAGGTAAATCTACTAATTATTTTCATTAGCAATTTAATGTATTTCCTTTCACTGTGCTTCTTTGTTGGAGCCCTGGTGGCACAGTGGTTAAGTGATATGGCTGCTAACCAAAAGGTCAGTAGATAGAATCCACCAGCAGCTCCTTGGAAACCCTATGGGGCAGTTCTACTCTGTCCTATAGAGTTGCTGTGGGTCCAAATCAACTCGATGGCAGTGGGGTTTTGGTTATGCTTCTTTGCTAATCTCTAAAGCAGTTATCCAAAGAGCAGAACCTTTGATAAAAAAGAGCAGTTTACTTACTCACTTTTACTAGACGGCAATTCTGCATCTGGCTAATGGGAGGGGAGGGCCTGGCCCAGTCTGGGAGACCACGCCTTCAAGAAGCTTGTCTCTGAAGTGTGGTGAGTTAATAAGAGGTCTAGCATCTAGGGAGGATTATTTATTTTTGGAGACCTAAGTATGTCCCTGGAGCTCGGTGGTGCAGTGGTTAAGCGTTCGGCTGCTAACCAAAAGGTTGGCATTCGAATCCACCAGCCGTTCCTTGGAAACCCTATGGGGCATTTCTACTCTGTCCTACAAGGCTGTGAGTCAGAATTGACTCAGTGGCAACGAGTTTGGTTTTTTTGGTAAGTATGCCTCTATGCTGTGGGGAGGGAGGTAAAAGAGAGGGAGACGTTGAAGATACAAAAGAGAAATAAAAATTGTTGGGCAAGGTCCTGAGGAGAAGGGGGAATACCGTATCCTGGGCACAGGTGAAGAGATTAAACTTGATCTGAACAAAGGGCGATGCTTCCACTGACATTACCACCAGCACCACCATTTAGTGCTTTCCTACCTTTTGCCAGCACTCTGCTAAGAACTTTAAAATCTAATTTGATAGGGGGGAAGGGTGTAATGGGACAGAGGGATTTGGTAAGATTTTGGGAAAACAGCTGAAGTTTCTTTCTAAAAGGCTTTGCTTTCTCTGGGCAGGAGAGGTTGAGGTCATCTGCTGGAGCAGGTAGAACAGTAGAGTGGTATGGTTTTAAAAAGCTGTGGTGCCAGTGGCAGAGAGTGGTCTGTGGACATGCAGGTGGGTAGCTGAGCAGTGCTGTAGACTTAGCTGATGTTGCAGACAATGAATTTATAGAGGAACCAGTCCTCATGACTTGATTGCCTTAGCAGGACTCAGTAACTTGGGGGTTAAAGCAGAGGGAGGGACATTTGCATTCAAATAGGCACTGTGTTTTGTGGGGCAAATGAAACAAAGATACATGGAGTTAGGTAGTCCAGACTATTGCAGGAGAGTGTTTGTCATCTACATTTGCTAGAGAAAGAAATGAATCCAGGGGAGGACTGATATGTGGCAAGATGATGGAGGCAGTGTCAAGGGACTAGAAATCTCAATGAAGTTGAAGAGCAGAAGCTGTAGAAGTAAAGACTGGGTTTGGGGTGGGTAGAAATATAGGAGAATATAGAAGGTCATGCTCAGGCAAAGGATCTGATGGGGTAGAAAGGCACATTGTGACTGAAGGGCCAAAATCCTTAATGACGAGAAGGTCAGTTATAAAAAAAAACAAAACCAAACTTGTTGCCCTTGAGTCGATTCTCACTCATAGCAACCTTATAGGACAGAGTAGAACTACCCCATAGGGTTTCCAAGGCATACCTGGTGGATTCAAACTGCCAACCTTTTGGTTAGCAGCCATAGCTCTTAACCGCTACGCCACCAGGTTTTCCAGAAGGTCAGTAGATGACAGCAATGAGAAGTAGAGCTGTTTGGCACGAGCTTCAGCAAAGGAAGGGGGGGAGGTTTTTTTTTCCTTTTTTCTTTTTTTTGTCAGGCTGTAGGAATAATGTGTTTGCCGCAGCATTGAGATAGAATGCTTGTTTCTCCTCCTGGTACTACTGGGTACTGAAAAATGATTTTATGGTGGAACCTTCATTGCCTGGAAGGCCGGTTCCTAGGAGAGTGTCAGGTATCAACTAGGGGTAAGGGGCCAGGACCATCTTTAGGGCTTACTCTCTGAATTGCCTGCCTAAGTAGAGTTTTAATAGGAAGGGAGTTCTGGCCAAGTAAGATGACCACAAAGTACTGGGTCTTTAGGCAGAGTTTGCTGGAACGGAGGCCAAGTACTCTTGGGGAATAAGCCTGTGGCACTCTTGCAGGCAAAATCTCATTTGGCCACTAGAGTTTTTTGGACTGGTGGGGATCAGACTGGGCCAGTGCTAATCTTCTGTGAGAGGCTGAATGGAAACTTTTCTAAATATTTCTTGCTTGAAACTCTAGGAGTCAATGGACTCTTGAGTCTTTCTATTCCAGTGGGATCTGGAATCTATTTTTCCTGGATTGTGTTCAGTCATTCCCTCCGTGGTGACAGCAAATAATGCCCTAGAGCCCACATAGTTTGAAAGTGTCTGGAAATACTCAGATCATTCTTCATAAAGATGTTTTTGGATTTTCAGTGGTTCAAGATTCCTTTGACATTGTTAGTACATGACTCCAAACATGTAAGAAAGAAACCACCAAACAGCTGAAAGAAGCACACAAAAATCTTCACAATTCTTTTTGCTCCTTCTTAACTTGATCCACTTATATCACCACCCTGGCTCTGAAACCAGATGTGAGCAGCCCAGAAAATGATTACCTAATCAGCCATTTCATCACAGGAACCCAAGCAAGGTTGTGTAGCCCCAGCAGAAGGGGCAGTGTGGCTCTGAGCTTGGGGTGCACTCTTCCCATTTCAGTACTTTCTAAATAATTTGTCCTTGATTTTGCCATGTAAAAATTAGAAACTTCTGTCTGGCAAAAGTAATCATAAACAAAACTAGAAGACAAATAATGGACTGGGATAAAATGTCTCTAATATATGTAATAGACAATGGATTAATATCTATAATCCATAAATGATTCCTACAAATCAATAGGAAAAAGACAATAGACCCAATGGAAAATGGGCAAAGAATACAATAGGCAAGTCACAGCAGAGAAAACTGGAATTTCATCTACAGAAGTGCTTGGCCTTGGGCACAGAGTTCTCTAGACAAGGATGTTCATTGTAGTGGTAAATATCCATCAACTGGGGTACTATGAAATACTGTGTGACCATTAAAACACTGAAGTGGGTATTTATATCAGTTAAAAAAAAAAAAAAAGCAAGTACAGAACAATGTGAATAGCATGTTCTCATTTATTTTTTTTTTTAAAAACATTCCTATTTATTAGATTTGGAATATATGCATCCTGTTTTAAATTTTATTAGTGGTTACTTTTAAGTTAAAAATATTTAAGGCTATATTTTTCTAATTATCACATTAATGAATGAAACGTCAATTTATGGCTTCCTCTTATGTAAGATAAAAGATTTGTTCCCCATCCTCACTTCCCTCCTCTCTTTATTGGTTTAACCTGGTATTATAAATCTCAGCCTCTAGGAAGAACTTAGGGCACCTCTGACTACCCCTCCCACTCCAGGAACTAAAAGGATTCAGAAAGGACCGTTACTGGGCCATGGTGCTTACAGTTTGTTTTTGGTGCGATGAATAAAGGAATTTAAAGCTCAGAATTCTTTCCTAGGATCTCCTCCTTCTTGGTACTCACAGCCTTGCCAAGCCTGTCTACCTGCCTGTGGTGTAGTCAGAGGGGCTGGAGCCTCCTCCTGCTTGGGAGGCCTTTCTTGCTCCTTCCTCTTAGAAAGTCAGAGGGAAACCTGAGTGGTGGTGGTGGTGGTGGTGGAGGGGACAAGGCTTAGAGCTGGCCTGGATTCTGGAAGGAAGCCTGCCCTTTGTATTTGTCCTTGTGGCTCCTTTAGGGAAGCCTCTCAGCTGGTTTTAATCTTGGTCTTAGGCCCCCACCAACCTAGGCCCCCACACAGTGGCTGCACAGTGGGCTCAAGCATAGCAACGATCACGGGGTTGGCACAGGACCAGGCAGTGTTTCGTTCTGTTGTACACAGGGTCACTATGAGTCGGAACCAACTCGATGACACCTAACGATCACCACCACCTAGGGGAAAGGAGCCCTTGAAGCTTATACCTAGCTATGCCTATTTCACTGGGGTTTCAGGCCAGAGCTCCAGCCTGGAACAGCAGGAATTCCATCACAAGGTGGTACCGGGACATGAACCCCTCGGTCTCTCTGGCAGCCTTGGATCAAGCCAGGCAGTGCATTTTGGACAGAAGCATTGCTTTCCTTAGTCACGGTCTCAGTGTCAATAGCCCCTAATGTGTGTGTATGGGAATTGTTTCAGACATAGGCTTTTCTGTGAGCTGAAGAGTTTACACAGAATAACATGATAGAAACTTATTTAAAATCAAAACTGACTGTAGTCTGTTCTACTTCTAAATTAAAAAAATTGCCATTGAGTCACCTCTGACTCATGGTGACCCTATGTGTGTCAGAGTAGAACTGTGCTCCATAGAGTTTTCAATTGCGAATTTTTTAAGTAGATTGCCAGGTCTTTCTTTGGAGGCGCCTCTGGGTAAGGGTGGCATAATTCATATCTGTGAGAAAAAAATCGTCCCATTCCTTTTACTGCCTGCAGAATGGGGCAAGTGACAGTGAAAGTTCAAAGTTTAAAACTTCTGTTTCTTGGTGCTGGTCAAGGGTGGAACCTGGAGTGGATGTTCATGGTGGGGCTGACTCCAGCTGTGGGTTACTGGATGTAGGAGGGCAGTCTGGAGGCAGGGAGGGAGATGGAGGGCTATGTTACTCTAGCTAATACAGTAAGGAGAACTTAGTGCCCCCTCCCTTCGGCCAATTGTAAAGCCCCTCTGTCTCTTCATGCATTCAGGAAAGTCTGCTGAACACACAAATGTTTTGAGTGAATTTGTGTACATGTATTTTGTTCTTTTTGGTAAAGAATGGAAAAAGGAAACTGAGTCCCTGACCTGGAACAGCACAGAACAGAAGGAAGACACCAGCCTCAGGAGGTGAGATGTGAGTGAAATCAAAAGTCCAACAGGAGTGGGAGTCAGAGCCAGAAGGGACTGTTAAGAGTATTACCCGTTGGAGTAGAGTTGTTTCCGACTCCTGAGTGACCCTATAGGACAGAGTGTAACTACCCCATAGAGGAGCAGCTGGTGGAGTGCAGCTGCCAACTTTCTGGTTAGCAGTCAAACTCTTAACCACTGTGCCACTAGGGCTCTGTTAAAAGTATTAGCTGATGGGAATTTGCGGAAATGTTGGGAGGGCCATTGGACTTGTAGGGCTCCAACCAGCTTTTAAAACATGCCAAAGGAACGGGTAGTTGCTGCTGACATCTGATTGTTGTAGTGCTGTGTAACTCCTGCGGCATAGGGGCTTGATTCCCCAGATCCTGCTCTGTGGAGGTCTATTTGTTAGATGCTTTAGGAACTATCATGATATTTCCCTCTCTGCCCAATCCAAAAAACCAAACCCGATGCCGTCGAGTCAATTCCAATCCACAGTGACCCCATAGGACAGAGTGGAACTGCCCCATAGGGTTTCCAAGAGCAGCTGGTGGATTCAAACTGCCAACCTTCTGGTTAGCAGCCATATCATGTAACCACTGTGCCACCAGGGCTCCCTCTGCCCAATAGAAGAGCCATTTTCGGTTCAGACTCCAAAAGGGAAGCAAAACGTCCTAGTAAAGGGCTTTGTCATGACCGTTGCCTCCCTTTGATTTGCGTAGAACTTAAGGGTGCTGGTTAAAGAACCTGAGATCTGCAGCCTCCCCAGCCTGGGCAGTGCTGAGTAGGGAACGTCATTTAGGGTGGAAGGGAGGAGGGCAAAACCTTCCATAAAGTCTTGGGACTTGGAGACTCCTCTGAGCAATGTCCTAAGCAAATATTAAGATGCACCAATGAGTGTCCTAAATCAAGAAGCTAAGATATCCGGGCAGCTGGGATGGGACCAGAGTGAATCCAGCCCATACCACAGTGAACAAGGACTTGCTCGTTCCTTAGGGAGGAAGACACAGGTTGATGGAAGAACCTAGTGTATACTCTTACATCCACTGTAATTCCAAAGGCAGAGGACTGTAGAGATCAGCGGGCTTTGACTGCCCAGAATGCATTCTCCCTTCTGAGGTAGCAGCATCTTGATTTTCTCTTGGGGAACCACCTCCTTCCCCATTCTTAAACCAGGTTCTGGTGGGTCAAGCCCATTCCTTGGCTGTAGTTGGAGGACACGTGACTATGCCAATCAGAGCATAGCAGTTGGCGTGGATATGACCCCAAATCCAGGCTAATCAGAACTTTTGTTGGAACTTTTGAGAAATGAACTCATTTCTTTTCCAGCTGCATTGCCAAGCTGGTAGAATGTAAGCCTCATGCTGCTCGTGGCCATCTTGCCACCCTGAGGGGAGGAGTGCCCGAGAATGAAGCCAACATAGATGAACACTTAGTTGCAGGATAGAGAGGTGGAGACTAGATACATCTTTTGAGCTCCTGGATCTAGTTATGCCTTAAGCTAGTCTAACTTTGGATATTTCATTTACACGAGCCTCGGCTTTCCTTTTTTTTTTCTTAATGAAAGTTTGAGTTTTTATCACCTGTATCCAGAAGAGGCCCAACTAATCCATGTCATAAATTGTATATAGTTCTCATTACAAAGTGCGGTTCAACCTTTCTCAGCAGATCCTTTTGTCTTACAGTGCTGAATTGTAAGTTTAAGAACCAAATGAGATCACACATGTAAAGAACCTAGCATGATCCTTGACATGTAGAAAGAATCCAGTAAATATGAACTACAGGAAGCAAGAAAGGAGGAAGAGAGGGGCATGAGGGAGGGAGGGGTATTGAGTTAAAAGAACCCTGAAGTCCTTAGGGTAATCATCCTGGAACCCTCAAACCCAGTCAGGTCCCCCTGTTCTGCATGCCCCTAGCACCCTGTACTTTTCCATCAAGGTTAGTAATTATATGTTTATGAGATATTTTGATTAATGTCTCACTCACTGACCTGACAATTCCAGAGGGCAGTGTTTTCACTCACTGTTTTATCCCCGGCACCTAGTCTCGTGTGTGACATTCAGCAAACATTTGTTGGATGAATCGTCACATACGGTTACTCAAATTGGACTGATGCTCCTTGATTATTGGGGTTAGGATTGTGGCAGAAGTGGCCAAATCAGGGGAAAGCAGTCTCTGTCCCCTCTCCATCTTCTGCATTACCCGCACCCCCAGCTCATACCCTGAGAATCTTGTCTTAATGAGAGAGTTAATTTCTATTTGGTTGTGATACTCTTTAGCAAACCACTAGTTCTTACATTTTTACTGGACAGTTTTATCGAAGGATTAAATGGTGTGATGATTGGCCTAATATCTGGAAAGCCTTGCAGAGAAGGGGGTCAGGTCTCTGTGTGATTTAACAAGCGCCTGTGTTTTTATAAAATCATCTATCTAAAGGGGTAATCAGTCCACCCTCAGGCTCACTCAGGAATGCGTTGGAGGCTGTAGCAAGGCCTGGAAGTTGATGAAGGGAAGGTTCTGGAGGCTGGAGACTTCTCTGCCTAGCAAAAGCAGTAAAAGGTGGCCCCAAGGATTAACTTGAAGCTCACGCCTTCAGCACATTTCTGCCCAAGCAGCCTTCAGCCTGGGCTCAAGCTGAGCTCCAGGGCACCACCCTAACCCTTCTCGCCAGGACAAAGTGACCACGCGTCCTCTTCCGAAGCCCAGCTGCCCTGCAGAGGCTGCATTTCCTCCCTTCCCCCAGCCTGTTTTCCCTGAGGTGGGAGAGCGTGTTCCCAGGGCCCATGTGACTTCCACTGGCAAGTGACAATTACAGATGGTTTACCAGTCAGTAAAACTGCCAGAGGCTTTTGTGCTGTAATAATCCCTGTTTAAAACTGGGGATTTTCTACTGTTGCCAATAGTGTTTCAAGTCAGCAATTACGGTGTGGATTATGTAATGGCTAGGTATTAAAAATAGAAAAGACTGGAGTTTGCGTCTATTTTCACCAAATCAAAACAGAGGAAGGGAGGGGAATAGAAGGAGAAACTGGAGGAGGGAGGGATAAAAGGTATCACGTGACAAGAAGCAGTGAGATTGTGTCACGTGACTGATAATCCAGCCCCACAATTTGCCTTTCTCCTGCCATTCATGGCCCAAGGGCCTGCACACCCCTTCTCGCCTCCTCCAGAGAGGGTGCCCTGAACAGAATTCCTAGTATGTGAGACCCACCTCCTCCCCACCCTCCCTGCGCCCACCCAAGCCTAGGATTCTTGTGTCTTGATTTCCAAGGTTTTGGCTCTCAGCGTGTTTTTCTTGCTGATAAAGTCAAGGGGTGGCTTATGGGGGAATCTTCTAGCATCCCAAATCTGTATCAGTCCCTTGGTCAAAGCCACTGCAAATAAATATTCAAAGTAATTTAAAACCATGTAGTTATTATGAAAACACAGCTTTAAGATAGATGCCCCTAACTTTACCCTACTCCCCTACCTTCTTCTGCTCCAACTGGATTGCTACCCCTAAGCCCTCATACAGGAATTCTGGTGCTACAACTAGGAGCCCTGGTGGTGCAGTGGTTAAGTGCTTGGCTGCTAACTGAAAGGTCAGTAGTTCAAACCCACCACCTGCTCCACAGTAGAAAGATGTGACTGTGACAGGCCGCTTCTGTAAAGATTACAGCCTTGGGAACCCTATGGTGCAGTTCTACTCTATCCTACAGGGTACCTAGAGGGGGGGAAGTTACTATGTATGAGGTTCTTAATGAGCTAAGAGGTTATCCAGAATGTCAGCATGGCACCTAAACCTGTTTCCACTGATTGCCTCTAGTTTCGGGCAGCAGTTAAGGAAAGGGGAACCAGGATGTTAATTTAAAGCTATGGGGTATGTCAAGCAAGGGAACAGGGATGTTAATGTAAAGCTACAGGGCATGCCAAGCAAGCTGCTGGAGACAGTGGAATATTCCGAAGCCTGGGGACCTCTGTCTTACCCACTCTGAATTTAAAAAAATATATCTATTTATTTTTTTGAGACCTATTAAGTACCTTTAAGAACTCTGAAATTTTAGAGAAAATTTGTCAAGTGGGTTGCAGACGGGGGATATTTTTGGAAAGAGGATTTCTAAGGGTCTGATGGATCACACTTAGACACACCAGGCTTCCTACTGTGTTACCTCTGTGTAGGAATACTCCGGTGTGTAGGAATACATGACTGGAACAGGATAACTAACCCTGGTTTGAATCAAACTCCATATTGTTAACTAGACTCCATTTTGAATCAGACTTTAGCTTGACCAAAGCCTCTGCCTCTACCTTCCTGAGAACGTAGCCCTAGACTTCCATAAACCTTAACCACTCTTATCAAATAAGGGTGGGTGAGAATGTGGTTGTTCTGAGGAAGTTTTGCTGATGCTAAGAGAGATTATGATGTTGGTGGTCTCTACTCCTCCCCACTTTACTATTAGTCATATGCTATCATATCTCTTGTAAGATATGATATCTTACCATATAAAAAGGCTCATCTGTCCCTCGAAAGGTGGGAGCACTTGGTAGATTCCTCTCTGCCGTGTATTTACCCAGTTTGTAAATTGTGTTACCCTCAATAAATCTCTTTGCTTTTACTTTAACCAAGTCAGCATTCTTACTCTTAGATACTTCCAAGGCCCCAGCCCCAGATACAGAGGCGCCCATAGAGGAGGTTTTGAGTTAAGTACTTGATAAGTTTATAGCCCTTGAGTCTGCATCAAGCCTATGCAGAAAGCACCCTACTTTCTAGGTCTTAGGTGGCAGGCAGCTGTGGGGACTTTGAACAAGAAGCTCACAGACTTCCAAGGACTGAACCCAAATAGATTGGGTGGGGGGTAGGGAGGGAGAGACGTGAAAGTCTGGATCTTTACTAGAATCAATCGCAGGCAATATTAGAAAGTCATCTCTTCGTCGTTACTTCCATCCACTCCCATATCTCCTCACCACACTCCGGTTTCAGAGCCTTCATCTGTAAAAACCAGACCAAACCCATTGTCGTCAAGTCAATTCTGACTCATAGCAACCCTATAGGACAGAGTAGAACTGCCCTATAGGGTTTCCAAGGCTGTAAAGCTTTACGGAAGCATACTGCCACATCTTTCTTCTGCAGAGCGGCTGGTGGGTTCGAACTGCTGACCTTTCAGTTAGCAGCCAAGTGCTTTAACCACTGTGCCACCAGTGTTCCTCTAGGGCAGTGAAAGGAAGAGAGCTCTAATTATAGAATTTTAGGCACCATTCAGTAGGTAAGAGGGGGTGTCATGGATTGAATTATATCCCCCCAAAAATGTATCAATTTGGCTGGGCCATGATTCCCAGTATTGTATGATTGTCCTCCATTTTGTGATTGTAATTTTATGTTAAAGAGATTGTAACACCCTTACTAAGGTCATGTCCCTGATGCAATGTAAGGGAAGTTTCCCTGGGGTGTGGCCTGCACCACCTTTTATCTTACGAGAGATAAAAGGAAAGGGAAGCAAGCAGAGAGTTGGGGACCTCATACCACCAAGAAAGCAGTGCCGGGAGCACAGCATGTCCTTTGGAGCCGGGGTCCCTGCGCGGAGAAACTACTAGTCCTGGGGAAGATGGATGAGAAGGCCGACAGAGAAAGCCTTCCCCTGGAGCTGACGCCCTGAATTTGGATTTTTAGCCTACTTTACTGTGAGGAAATAAACTCTTCGTTAAAGCCATCCACTTACGGTATTTCTGTTACAGCAGCACTAGATGACTAAGTCATGAGGGATCTAGGGACCTTCCTTAGGGCTCTTCAAAATATAGTACCCGCCTTAGCCTGGGAAGTGCCTGTGATGTGGCACCTCTTTCTTAATCTTGTAGGTTTTTAGTCCCTGTCCACATTCTCACCAGAGGCTGACTTTGATAAGGACCACCAAAACCCCCAGATTTTAATTATTCCAAGTGACCATGTCTATCAGTGCACTTGAACGTGCCTGGGGAAGTGTCCTGGCCTGGGGTGTGGTCGGTGTTATTGCAGCCATCAGTTTTCTGTATCTGGACAGGTGGCCACTGGAGACCACTTGCGTTAGCATAAGCTGGAGGTCACAGTATCTGCCCTCCCAATCCTATCACACCTCCCAGACTTTGGGCAAGGTGGGGAGTCCACTGAAGCACCTGCGTTAGGGGCTGCTTGGGCCTAGAATCAGTTCAGTTCTAAGTCATTAGCAGAGTCCACAATGAAACACTTTCTGCCCAAACTGAATATCTGTTGTGGCTTCCTTCCCACCTACCCCATGGATAGGACCATAAGGAAACATCAAAACTTGCTCACAGCATTGTCAGGTACACTGGTCATCCCCATTCTTTTCCTGAAGGAGGTTGCCCTTTCTATCACCAAAATATTTAATGGATCCCACCCCCCATTACACGCACACACATACACGCACACACCCATAGTGTTGCTGTCTGTTGTTTTGACATAATACTAGTGGCCACAATCTGGTATGGACAGAACAACACATTTAAATAGATTTAATTTTTATTCCTCCAACTGCATTGACAAATGTCAGGCACCCAAAACCAATATATATGAGGGACATTTATTTGGGCTACAGGCAGTGCATTAACTCTGGCATTAACTCTAGTATAAGGGCTCAGAGCTAGACAACTGTCACCCTTTACTGCATCACCCCCCAAAATTCCTTTTCTGCCCCTGAGATCAGACTCAAGAATGAGTTTGGGGAATGAGCCAAGACAGGCTGAGGGTTAGGCTTCAGGGCTCCACCTATTTACTGAAACTCCCCTGGATGGAAGGGCCAGAAGGTGGAAGTGGGGAGAGGGTGGGCTGTGGGGAGAGGTGGTGTGGCACCTGTTAACTCCAGCCACACCTGGAGCTGCTCCTTGTCTTCCAACAGAAGGTAGGGGTGAGGGGAGGGAGGTGGGGAGAGAGAAGGAAGAGGAGGAGGGGAGAAAGGAGGAAGGAGTGAGAAGAGGGAAGGAGGATGGGGGTTAAGGAGGAGGGGTTGTGGGGAGGCCAGTGGACAGAGCGTTGAGGCTGGGCACTAGCCAAACTGATAGGGATGTCTGTGCTTACCTGGGACCCATGGGCCAGGCAAAATCTCGTGTTTGAGGTGCCACCTCTTGGGGAAGCAAGCAGGGAGTGTCTTGGCAGCCAGGTAGAGCCTTGGGGTAATCTGACTCCAGGCCGGCCTGACCAGGGTTGCTAAAAAGGGCAATGCCAGCTGCTCCCCTATCTCTTAGCACACTCTGCTTCCAAATCAGACAGATAGGCCCAGGCGCCAAAGACCTATTTCTTTTGTCACAGAGGAATGGGCTCACTGCTCTGTGCAGGACTCCACCTTACTGCCCTTAGGGGTTTACATTTTAAGAAGACCAGAAAAAACAAACCGAACCCATTGCTGTTCAGTCAATTCTGACTCATAGGGCAGAGTAGAACTGCTCCATAGAGTTTCCAGGGAGCACCTGGTGGATTCGAACTGCCAGCCTTTAAGGTTAGCAGTCATAGCTAGGGTTTCCACTTTAAGAGGAGACCTCATAATATTACTTCTTTTACTATTAATATTACTATACTACTTTTAATTTTCTCAAAGAAAGTAAAAATGTTTAAAAATTATTAGCAGAAAAATTTTTTCTTCTCATTATGTTTCTAATTTCTACTGTATTTTATTTATCTTCCCTTTTTCATTCCCAGTATTGCTTATTTAATGCTTCATGCCTTTTTTCACGATCAGTTTTGTTTTCTTTGTAAAAAAGCTAGTTTTTGGTTTGTTTATTACTACTGTTGTTTCTTTGTCTTCCATTTTATTAACTTTTACTCTTTAATAATCATTATAAAACCAGTTTTATAAACAAAACGTAATATAAAGGGTCACTTTCTTTTACAAACTGCTGTCAAAAGACCAACAACTCAAAAGAGTGAGCAAAGGATTACAAGAAGAAATATAAAGGGCTTATAAAGATAACAAAAGACCCTACTTGAAAGTACCGTAATGCATCTTTAACAGGGGCCCTTTCTGCTTAGTGGGGGAGGAGAGCATCTTAGGGAAGTGCCCCGTGGAAGGAACATGGACTGCAGCCAGGAGCCTGGCCCACTCCCCTGCCCTGTTGTTTGCTTAGTGGTACTAGGCAAGCCACAGACCTCTGCTTCCTCTCCTGACTAATGAAAAATGGCCTCACCTGCCTTACCTCATTGGCTGTTGTATCAAAGCAGGTACTGAACATGGAGGAGATAAGACATCTGAATGCCCACTCAGGTCCTCCACCCCCAAGCTTCTCCCGCAGGTGGCAGCTGGGAGGGCTGTGGATGAAGCTAGCCAGGCCCAGGCCCTTAACGGAAATTTATTTTGAAGGGAAGGAGATGGCCTTATTCTTTCTTTAGCTCGCTGTGCCTGCTTTCTTATCCCTTCGTCAGCTAAGTTTTGTTTTTGTTTTTAGGATTTTATCATTCTGTGTTCTGTGGAGAAGCAAATGGGAGGGGTAAGTGTGCTGGAAACAGAACCCAAGAACCAGGAGGCAGGAATGGCTCATCTACATTAGGGCTTCTCAGATGTTTTGGTCTTGGGACCCTTTGTGATACATTTTGTTGTTGTTGTTGAAGTAGATGAAGAAAATCTGGCTTCATACAGATTGGTAGTTGGGAAAAGTCGGAGTATTTTAATAGCCTTTTTAGATAATCATGGCTATTCACCTTTGGTATATCACCAACGCTGGACAAATGGCAGTTTCGGAAAGAAACTAGATAACCATGGCTCCTCATAGCGCATGGCCTCAGACAGGTCAGTTAACTTCCCTGAGCCTTGGTCTTCTCAGCTGTTTTGGTTTTCTATCTCCGGCTTTTTGCACATGTCATTATAATACTTTACCTTGTCTTCTTGAGCCGCCCTTCGAAATCTTGTTTTTACTTCATCATTTCTTCCTTTTGCTTCAGCTACTCCACGTTCAAGAGCAAGTTTCAGAGTCTCTTCTGATATCCATTGCCTTCTTTTCTTTCCTGTCTTTTTTAATGATCTCTTGCTTTCTTCATGTATGATGTCAACTCATCTGGTCTTCGGTCATTAGTGTTTAACATGTCAAATCTATTCTTGAGACGGTCTCTAAATTCAGTTGGGATATACTCAGGGTCGTACTTTGGCTTTTGTGGACTTGTTCTGATTTTCTTCAGTTTCAACTTGAGCTTGCATATGAGCAATTGATGATCTATTCTGCAGTCCGCTCCTGACCTTGTTCTGACTGATGATATTGAGCTTTTCTATTGTCTCTTTCCACAGATGTAGTTGATTTGATTCCTGTGTATTCCATCTGTCGAGATCCATGTGTATAGTCACCGTTTATGTTGGTGAAAAACAGTATTTGCAATGAAGAAGTTATTGGTCTTGCAAAATTCTATCATGCGTTCTCCGGCATCGTTTCTATCACCAAGGCCATATTTTCCAGCTACCAATCTTTCTTCTTTGTTTCCAACTTTTGCATTCCAATCACCAGTAATTATCAATGCATCCTGATTGTATGTTCGATCAATTTCAGACTGCAGAAGCTGGTAAAAATCTTCAATTTCTACATTTTTGGCCTTAGTGGTTGGTGTGTAAATTTGAATAATAGTCGTGTTAACTGGTCTTCCTTGTAGGCATATGGATATTATCCTACCACTGATAGCATTGTACTTCAGGATAGATCTCGAAATATTCTTTTTGACGATGAACGCAACACCATTCCTCTTCAAGTTGTTATTCCTGGCATAGTAGACCATATGATTGTCTGATTGAAAATGGCCAATACCAGTCCATTTTAGCTCACTAATGCCTAGGATATCTTTTTGACGATTTCCAATTTTCCTAGATTCATACTTCATACATTCCATTTTCTGATTATTAATTGATGTTTGTCACTGTATCTGCTCATTTTGAGTCATGCCACATCAGCAAATGAAGGTCCCAAAAGTTTGACTCCATCCATGTCATTAAGATCAACTCTACTTTGAGGAGGCAGCTCTTCCCCAGTTGTATTTTGAGTGCCTTCCAACCTGAGGGGCTCATCTTCCAGCACTATATCAGACAGTGTTCTGCTGCTATTCATAAGGTTTTTACTGGCTAATTCTTTTCAGAAGTAGACTGCTGGGTCCTTCTTCCTAGTCTGTCTTAGTTTGTGTCATGGATTGAACTGTGGCCCCCAAAAATATCTGTCAACTTGGCTGGGTCATGATTCCCAGTATTGTATGATTGTATACTCTGTTGTGATTTCCTTATGTGTTGTAAACTCTATCACTATGATGAGGTTATATGTGATCTCCTTATGTGTTGTAAATTCTATCACTGTGATGAGGTTATACTGATGAGGTTTACAAGATTAGGTAGTGTCTTAATCCAATCTCTTCTGAGATATAAAAGAGAGAAGCAAGCAGAGACACATGGGAACCTCATACCACCAAGACAGCAGTGCCAGGAGCAGAGCGTGTCCTTTGGACCTGAGGTTCCTGTGCAGAGAAGCTTCCAGACTAAGGGAAGACTGATGCATCACAAGGACCTTCCTTCAGAGCTGAAAGAGAGAGGAAGCCTTTTCCTGGAGCTGATGCCTTGAAGTTGGATTTACAGCCTACTGGACTGTGAGAGAATAAACTTCTCTTTGTTAAAGCCATCGACTCATGGTATTTCTGTTAGAGCAGCACTAGATGACTAAGACAGTCTGGAAGCTCAGCTGAAACCTGTCCGCCATGGGGGACCCTGCTGGTATCTGAATACCGGTGGCATAGCTTCCAGCATCACAACAACACGCAAGCCCCCACAGTATGACAGACTGACAGATACGTGGGGGACTTCTCTCTTAGCTCCTGTGATACTGCCCTCAGCTGCTTTTCTTCCCCCTTCTCTCAAGTCTCCTTTTCCCTCCACGGCTGCTCCTTCTCAGCCCACCCCTTACAGGTTGTCTTTCTCCTTGTCTCACCTCCTCCTACTCTCTCTTTGGTCGACCTTATCCGTTCTCTTGTCTTGAATCATCACCTGCAGGCTGATAGCTCCCAAATTTCTATCTTCAGTCCAGATGTCTATCCCGGGCTCTAGTTCCATGATTTCAGCTGCCCCTGAGACCTCTCCACCTGTATGCCCAACAGGCACATCAGAGTCAGCATGTCTGAGCTGATTTCATCATCTTCCCTCACACATTGTCTCCCTTTCCAGAATAGCCAGTTTTGGCTAATCCATCATCCACCCAGCTGCTTAATCCAGCAGCCCAGGAGCCCTCCTCCCTTTATTGAGCTTGCTCACTTCCGTCATCTAATCACTCAGCCTTGTCAGTTCTGCCTCATAAATATTCTCCCAATCCCCCTTCTCCCCACCACCACCACCATTGCCTCAGGTTGGGCCCTCACCACTTCTCCCCTAAACTATTGCAAGAGCCTTCTCCCTGGTCTTCCTGCCACCAGCTTCCAAACTGTACAGCTTGAGTTGGAAACCTTAAAAATTATCTTCCTGATAAGCCGAAAATGGCGCTCTAGGCAGAAGCACCTCACCGTCCCTCCACAGCAAAGATCCAAAAAACTAAGCTGAACAGAGAATACAACAATCCTGAAACCCTAAAACATCAAATAAAGAGA
>NW_004443940.1:12818018-12850391 GCF_000243295.1 Trichechus manatus latirostris
CATAAAACAACATGTGTACTACTGTTTCATGAAAAACTATTTGTTCTGTAAGCCTTCACCTGAAGTACAAGAAAAAAAAATATATATATATAAAAGAAATTTACATAAGCAAAAAAAAAAAAGAATTCTTATAGTTTTACTTTTCATTAAATAAATACATATCGAGCACTTACGCCAGGGTGCTAGGGATACAGCATGGAATACAACTGACACAGTCCCTGACCTCTAGAGCTCAGAGTGCCTGAAGGGAGAGAAAGGTACAGGGTACAGGTAATTAAAACGCAGTGTGGTGGAGAAGATGGGGAGGTGCTTGGGAACCTCTAGAAGTGTTAGGTGAGGGCTGGCTGGGTCCCAGGCATGGTCAGGGAATGCTTCCTGGAGGAGGCAACTCTGAGACTGCAAGCTGAGTGGGAGTTAGCTAGGAGAAGCAGGGATGTGGCCGTGAAAAGCTTCCCTGGTTAATTTGATCCTCTTTTTTCTCTGCTGAAAGCTCTCTTCTAAGGTTTGCCACTGCCTGCAGGATAAAGTTCAAACTCCTTACCACAGAACACAACTTTTATGGCTTTGTCTTCCACCACTCCCCTATATTCACTTTAATCAGCCCAAACTGCTTTCAGTTCCCCTAAACCCCCCTGTCGCTCTCACAGCTCCAGGCCTTTGCACATGTGGTCCCTCGTGCCCTCCACCCTTCCCGCCCAACTGCCCATTGCCTGTCTGGTGAACTGTGAGTTACCAGCGTCAGCTGATTAGGAGACCTTCCCTGACACCGCCCCACCCACCCCCGCCGTAGACTTTGTGGCTCCCTCTCCTGTGCTCCCACCTGTGCACACACCTGGATTGTGGTGTACTTATCACAATTAGAGCTTATCCGCGTGTGCCTCTGACTCTCCTACCTGCTAGTGCAAGATCCCAGCTCCTGTCTAGTTTTTCACCCTCACCCCATGAGCATTTGGGGCATCCGCAGTGTGCCTATCTTCCACGTGCTGATGGACAAGGTTAGACAGTCACCACCCCCGTCCCAGCTGGCCCTCCCCACCTCCAGCTCTGCTACTTCCCTTTGCCCTACTACACCCCACGGAGTTATCAGTTCTGCTGGACATGGCCACACCCATCAGGCACCCACATCTGCCAGGATCCACTGACACTCCTGTTGGCATGGGTCAGCCCAGTCCCACTGTAGGAGCAGTGCTAGGGGCTGCTGGCACCCCCGTTGCCTTATAGATTTGTGGGGCTTGGCCCACAGGGACATCTAAATCACAACACCACTCTAGGTCAGAATAACCTCCTTTCCACTGAGCAAAACTTTGTCTCTAGGTCAGCTCGTTGTGCCTGTCTCCTTCTTCCCTTAGGAGGAGTTCTTTCCTACAAGGCCTTTCAGCCCCTCATGCAAACAGGCTTCTCAAGGTTCTGCCCAGTGTGCCAGACAGGTACATCTGCATTGCCCATCATCACCAGCCTGGAGGCAAAAGATGTATGTGTATTTATCTATTAAAATAACAAGTTACATTATTTACCAAGTATAGCTTCATCATTAAAAAGTCCAAACAATTTTGAAATATATAGAGTGAAAAAGGAACCCTGATGGCAACAGTGGTTGAGCGCTCAGCTACTAACCCAAAGGTCGATGGTTTGAACCCCACCAGCCACTCCTGGGGACAAAGATTGTGCCTTCTGCTTCCGTAAAGATTTACAGCCTTGGAAACCCTGTGAGGCAGTTCTCTGTCCTATAGGGTCGCTATGAGTCAGAATCGACTCGAAGGCAACAGGTTATAGAATAAAAAGTGAAAGCCCCCTTCCACCCATTCCCCCATCCTAAAGCCTACCCTACAGGTTGTTGTTGTTAGCTGTCATTGAGTCGGTGACCCTGTGTGTGACAGAACAAAATGCTTCCCGGTCCTGTGCCATCCCCCTGATTGGTTGCGGATCCACAGGGTTTTCATTGACTGATTTTCAGAAGGAGATTGCCAGCCCTTTTTTCCTAGTCCATCTTAGTCTGGAAGCTCCACTGAAACGTATTCAGCATCATAGCAACACAAAAGCCTTCACTGAGGGATGGGGGATGGCTGCACATGAAGTGCATTGGCCAGAAATCAAACCCAGGTCTCCCACGTGGAAGGGGAGAACTCGGCCACTGAACCACCGGTGCCCTCCACTCTACAGGCGGCACTGTTAATTCTTTAGTGGAAAAGTCCAGACTTTTTGGTCTGTGTTTACATATTGTATGGCTGGGATAACATGTAACGAGCCCTGGTGGAGCGCGAAGTTGTTAAACTCCTGGCTGCTAACCGAAAGGTCGATGGTTCCAACCTACCAGCCACTCCACGGGAGAAAGATACGATAGTCTGCTTCTGTAAAGATTACAGCCTTAGAAGCCCTATGGCTTACAGGGGAATCAATTTGACAGCAACGGGTCTAGTTTTTGTATGGAATATCTGAGAAATGAAATTTCTTTTTCCCCCTGAATTTTCCTCTTTCCACCCTCACATTCATGGAGCTCATTAACTCCTGAGTAGCTCCCTAGGTTAGAAAACAGAATCAACCTTCAAGTGTCTCTGGCTTCTGTGCCAAAAGCTTAAGCATTTAGGGAAATTTCAGGATTTGCTGAATAGCTCAAAGGAAAAAGATTTTCTTGCACAGACTGAATGCTTTGACTAGAAACAAGATGGAAGAAGGATTTCCCCTAGGGTGAAAAGACTCCCAATTATTTCAACCCTCCCCGCCCTAGACTGGCTGGGCACAGACGAGGCTAGAGAAAGGTCAGTGGTCCCAGAACTCCACCCCTCATTTTAGCAGCTCACCTGGGCTGGCAGGAGTAAGATCCCAGAGAGAGGTGGCCACATGGTGGGGACCAGCCATGAGGACACAGAATCCTGGTCCAAAATCCTGGCTGCCCACAAATGACACAGAGCAGCAGAGCCCACCAGGCCCGCAGGGCTGCGCTGACCCAGCCTTGGCCGACTTCACCTGGGGCCAGACTGGCCTTCTGTATCCCATGCCTGGCACTTCCCAGCGTTCTGGAGAATTCCGAAACCAAAAAACCAGTTGCCGTTGAGTCGATTCCGACTCATAGCGACTCCATATTCAGACACACCTAAAATGAAGTTTCCTGTTGGCAGGTAGGGAGTTGATGTCCTGAGCAGCTGCATTTGTGAACTGTGACTTGTAATGTTTATATATTCTGCCACTTTAAAAAAAATTTAACAATATATCTTAGAAAAAATTCAAACCAGTAGATATATCTCATTCCTTTTAAAATACTGAATGCTATTAAAAAAAAAAATGTTGATGGTAGGAAATTCTAACAGTATCAAAGAGAAGGCAGAAGTTCTTCACTCCTCCATTCCCTCTCCCTAGATATAATTATTGTTAACAGCTTCTTGAGTATTCTTCTAGAAATTTTCTATGCAGATAAAGACATATATCAATTTTTATATACAAATAAACTGTACATACCGTTCTATAACTCATTAGATTTTTTTGTTAACAACTTAACCTTTCCATGCCAGCACGTATAGTGCTACTTCATTCTTTCAGTGGCTTCCTGGTATCCTACAGGCTGGATATGCCACATGTACTTAGCCAATTAAGTTTCCGGATTTTTAGTTATTACCAGCAAGGGCACAATGAATATAATAATAGCTAGCATTTATTGATCACAGACATTATACTAAGTAGCTTGCAGGTGGTATGTCACCTAACCATTATAACAACCCAATGAGATAGGATCCATTATCCCCCTTACCTCCCAAATGAAGAATCTGAATCACAAAGAGGCCACTAACTTTTTCCAAGGACACACAGCTGGAAGATGCAGGTCAAGGATTGCACCCAGGCAGTCAGGTCCCAAACCTGCACTCTAGATCACCACCTCCCAGCCCCTGTGCAGATGCTGAGAGCCTATGCTGGTAGAGCCGTAGAATACATTTACAGCAGTGCAGTTGCTGGGTCAAGATAGGTGTATTTTAAACTTTAATGGTGCTAAATGGAAGCAGTGTATTTCTTTTCATAACCAAGTGCAGAAACCACTTGCTTCCTGAGCAGAGAAGAGCTGCTGTTGCCCCATGCCCAAAGACCCACTAGGGAGGGGCCTTCTCTGTGCCATGGCTAGGGCTTCAGCTCTGAATCCTATGTGGCCTTTTCACCTCTGGGCTAGACTAGGCTCCCAGGAGTCTTGGTAACCCCTCTGCTGCCCTCTTAACTAAGGCCAAGGCCAGAGGCCACTGGAGAAGTCTGCCCCCAACTTCCTTTTCTCTCTGCACCATCTTGGTCTCCCAAGAGTGCGGGCACTTACCAACTAGAAGGCCACCTAGGCACCATTTTCATATTACACCTACAGGAGGAGAAATTGGTGGTGGCCACATAGAGAGATAGAATTGCCCCCTTCGCTTCCCCACCCATAGCTGCCACACCTAACTACAAGTAGCCCCACTGTGGGAGCCCAAGGCCTTGATCCACAGAGGTGGGAGGTCAGAGTGTGTGGCATGGTTTCCCCATGGCAGTGGCTTTTATAGGACTATGTCAGTGATTTTGTGCTCCTCCACACCCTCACCCCCCCAGGACATTTCACGATGTCTGGATACGTTGTGGGGAGGGGAAGATGCCACACTGCTGGTGGCATCTGGTGGCTAGAGAGGCCAGAGATGCTGCTAAACATCGCACAGTGCACAGGACAACCCCTCGCAGCAAAGAATGAGATGGTCCCATTAGAGCCGTGGCTAGAAACCCTGGGCTACAGAAAAGCAGACAAGATCCAGCACAGGGCTGTCACCTGTGGCTCCTGGATCTCTATTTAAGAGAAGCTGAGGGGAGGCCATCTGGTTGGAAGGGGTGTGGCCTGAAGCTGTATTTACATAAAAGCACTTTGTAAACACTGACTAGCCAGACAGGCATTTCCCTCTCAAAGAATGAGGGAATGACTGGTGGAGTTGGGAGTGGCTGGTGGGATAGAACCTCCATTGGTAGGTACTCTCTGAATGCAGTTACAGATTATTTAGAAATTAAGGACGATGAAAACACTACATATCAGAACTTACTAGATATGGCCTAGCTATTCTCAAAGCAAAATATTTGGACATGAATGCTTTATCATTGAACCAGAAAGAAAGAAATTTAACTCAGCAAACTAGCAACTCAAAAGATGAGAAAGAATAAGAAAATAAACTGAAGAAAAGGCGGTGGAACAAATTAAGATAAAAGCAGAAATTAATGAATCAGAAAATGGAAAATATATAGCTTTAATAAATACATTTAAGGCCAATAAAATAGATAATTTGGCAAGCTTATCAGAAAGACCACAAACAGCATTATATACAAGTGGATACGGAAGTTGAACAAAAACACCAGTAAAAGAAACCACAGCAGACCTGTCTGTGTGAGGGTTACCAGGGACAGGCTTTTGCAGGTTTAGAATACTGGGCTTGAGGATGGTGATTGACTCAGCAGCATATTCATGCACACACCCAACAATATCCAACACTTACTGTGTGCCAGGCACTGTTCCAAGAACTGGGGGTCAGCATTGTCATTGCCCTCAGAGAGCTGTCATTCTGAGTCCTAATGAGCAGTGTGCCAACAGCAGGTAGGGACCAGTGACATCAATTCAGCTAAGGCCCAAGCCTGGCCAAAGTGCTGGTTCTCCAATGTCTGCTGAATGAACAACAACAAAATGCTGAGGCTTGGATGAGGTCGTGGAGCAAGAGCTAAGGGGAAGCTCAACTTCCTTCCAGGAATCCTGGATCCAGAGAAAACAGAATCCACCACATAAGAAAATTAATATTTCTTAATGAGCCAGGGGGCCTATCTTCTTATCATGTGTTGGCCTTGTGTGAAGTGGTGTCCTGCCACAAGACTGACTGACCAGCACTCAGGTAACCTGCCTCTGAAAAATAAGGACGCCACATGAAGTCAGTCCCTCCTCTCCTTCTGTCTCCCCAACCCAGACCCCAGAATCCAAGGAAAGAAACCTTTGAGTTGCTAGGAACTGGAGCCAGTGCCAGCCTCCAACCCTTAGGAGACCCTGTTTGTGGCTGCGTGGCTTTCCACAGAGGCCAGTGTGGCAGCACCCCAGTAGCTCTTGCCTTTTTCCCTTGCTGGGTCTCTCAATGTCCAAGGCCCTTGGTGGTCTTCCCAGAGAAGTTTCCACAGAAATGTTTTGTGGCCAGTGGCTGTCTCCCAACTCAGCTGTGGCCACTTCTTTGGGCTCCAAAGCTTCGTTACAGCACCTGGAAGGGGAGCTTGACTGGCTGTGTGGGGTCTGTCTTCACAGAGAGGAGCAGAGTGCTCAGGGCATTCACAAGAAGATATTTTCAAAATGTCTTTTAACAGGACACTTATGTCCTGCTCATCCTGTGCCTGGCACTGTTCTAAGCGCTTGTATCTATTAACTCATTTAATCCTTGCAACACCTCTGTGAGGCAGGTTTCAGTATTATCCCATTTTACAGATGAGGAAGCTGAGGTGCAGAGATTAAGCACCTTGCCTGAGGTCGCTGTAGTGGCAGTCTGGGCTTAGCCTCCATATGGCCTCTCACATGAGCTTGTGACAACTACCCCAGGACTTCTCTTTCTGCTCCTTCTGGCACCTTGGGGGCGTTGGGGTGTGATCATATCTGTAAAAGGAGAAGAAGCGGCCGACTGGTCTTCTCTCCCCGACTCTGACTCCCTCTCCATTTCCAATGGCTTTGGTATTTTTTTTTACAGAGGATTTAACTGAATGAAGTGAGTACTGATTGCAAAGATTATGGACAACCATGAACATGTACTTGTTGAATTTGAATGAAAGAATCCCTCTGTCACTCCTCCAGTGGTCTGTAGGACTCCTTTGGTCTCTGGGCCAAGGTGGGGCTGCTTGGGTAGTAGATTTGCTTAGAGTGGAGAGCAAACTTTATCAGGACAAGGGGGAGCTGGTGAGTCAGACTTGCCACACCGGGCATATAGGACTTTTCTGAATAGGCCCACAGTTTGGAAGAAGGGGATACTTCTAGAGGGGGAGGCCTCCAGTAGCTGAGATAGGAAGTTGTAAATGGGGTGAGGGCTGGGAAGGGCTCTGTTGGAGCAAAGCCAACTCTGCACCAGTGGCAAAGAGGAAACACTCGTTGGCTCATTAATTATAGAATGCCAGATTGGCTTTGCCTCTGGGTGTGAGGGCATAACCTAAGCTTTAAACAAAGAGCCTCATCAGTCAGTAATAATTAGTAGCAACAGTAAACATCTTCACAGAACTAGACAGACAGGTGGCCCACAACACACAACCTCAAGCCTGGCCTAGAACTGGGCTTGGAGGCCACACCTGTGGGGCCAACCAGCCCATGTGTGGGCAGTCCACCAGGGCACCACAGAAGTGACACATTCTTTTTTAGGCTGTTTCCTGAGAACATACTATGACAAGGCACTGAGAGGAACACAAAAGAAATGACAGACACAGAACTCACCTGCAGTCTAGCCCACTGGAGGAGGCAAAATTAAGCTTGAGAAGTTAAAACAGCAGCACAAGAAATATCACATATGCCAAATACAAGGGATGTGAATGCTCAGAACCACATGACAGGTCTGGACAGGGATTCCCACCAGGTGGAGGAAAGTCAGGGGGTCGGCATCACCTGCGGGGTTCCTGCCAGGACACCCTGCCATGTGTCTTACAAAGGAAGTAGGAAGTGCAAAGAAGAAAATAAGTATCATGCTTAATAACACTTGTCAGAGATACGCATGGCTACTATTGTAGTGTACATCCTTTAAGCTCTTTGTGTGTGTGTGTGTGTGTACGTGTATGTATGCGTATATATATATACATATATATATATACACCAAAAAAAAAAAACCCAAAACCAAACCCACTGCCGTCCAATGGATTGCAACTCATAGCGACCCCATAGGGTTTCCAAGGCTGTAAATCTACGGAAGCAGACTGCCACATCTTTCTCCCACGGAGCTGGTGGTTTCCAACCTTAGAATATAGTCCTTAAGAATAGTCCTTAGAATATAGTCTTTAAATAGAATCACTAAATCAGAGAATAGGTAAACTTCCAAGGATTTTGATACATACTGCCAAATGTGCCTTCCTGCATATTGCCTTCCAGAAAGGATATGTCAACTGAGGCTCTCACCAACAGCCCTGTGAGAGTGTCTCTTTACTATATCTTTCCCAACACTAGGTATCAACATTTTAAAAATATTTTCAAATTAGATCAGCAAAAAACCATTTCATTGTTGCTACTTTATTGTTATTATTACTTGGGAAGTCGGACTCTTTTACAGGCCAGTCAGTCTTCGGTAATTCTTTTTTGACCAACTGTCTGATTGTATACTTGATCTGGTTTTCTATTGGTGTACTCTTTTTGTTTTATTGATTTATAGGAGTACTTTATGTATATGTTCAGGCTATTAGCTCTTTATCTTTAATATACAGTGAAACCTGTGAGAGCCGGAGCTTGACGAGACTGCCTTGTTCTTCTAGGTCTCAGAAGTTTTCTGCCTTTGATAGGGTACAGTCTTACCACTTTTCTATCACTCCTTTTTGTGGAAAATATTTGAGTTTTCCTTCTCGGACAAGTTTCCGCCGTACACAGGTTCCGGCTTTCGCAGGTGTTACTGTATTACAAATATTTAATCCTAGATTGCCATTTGCCCCTTAGTTTTGTTCATTTGTTGAGCATTCATAAATCTAAAATGTCCCATGTAGTTGGAGAAGTCTATATAGGCTTTCTAAGCCATTGGATCGGAGGTGGCTGGGCCTAGAAGCAGGGAGGGGTGGGTGGGCTCTGTGATGGTGCAGGCCTGGCGTGGCGAGACCTGCTATCAGGGCAGTGCTGAGGAGGATGCAGAGCCGGCCAATTCAAGCCAGAGTCGAGAGGTGGCCAAGATGTGTGACCTTGGGTGGGGAGCGAGGAGTCTGGGATGACTCACAGGGTGCTGACCTGGGCGACTGAGTAGGCAGGTAGAGAATGAACCAGAATAGGGGTTACAGGAAGAGGAAGGGTGGGGATGGGTGAGGGGAAGGAGGGCAATGGCAGCAAAGGTTGTAATTCCCTTTGTGATCGTTGAATGGAGGCTCCTAGTGGAGCTAATTTGTTGATTTTTGGATTTTTAGGCCTGGATGGCAGTGTGGTTTTTGGAGGCATCAGGAGATAGAGAAAGCCATGGGCCTGGTCCTCATGCTCCTGGTCCACACAGAGTCTGTGGAAGACCAGCACCCTCAGACCCCTCAGCAAGCCCGTCTCCAGCTCCCCCACTATGTAGTACTTAGATGACCAATTTTGTTGAACCCAAATATAAAATGTTACATTTCTCTTGTAAAACTTCCTTTTTTTTTTTTTTCCATTCTGACAAGACTATTTTGAATCCTGACTTTGTCATCTCAAAGCCATTTATTGTCCCTCCCAGGGCTATGTCATCTGCAGCCTGGAGAAGCCTCCCTGCTTGGTCTTTATTGAAGAAAAAAAAAATGCTGAAAAGGGCAGGTTTAAGTTTCTTTGTCTGTTTTTAAATATAGGACCAATAAATGGAGTTGTCTCTGGTTAGCCCATCCCTCCCCACAAGTGCTGATTTGGGAACTTAGGACAACCTGGAAGACCACCTTTGAAGAATGTGGTGGTTAGGAGGGGTGGGGGGAGGGGCTACACTAACACGTCATTTCCTGTTGAGGGCTTTATCTCACTCTTAATGATTTTGGTTTTGTTCCATTTCCCTCGCTTCCCACCTCCCCCACCCCCCCACCCCCCTACCCCCCAGTTTGAGGACTATCCTCAAGGGAGGTAGAGCTGGAGACAAAACAGGCATTGGGCACTTTTTCTGACATCAACACTACGCATCTCCCCCTAGCAGAGGGTCTGCCTTTGCCTTGTTCATCCTCTTGCTCCAAACAGACTCTAACAACAGTAACAATTCGTGGAAACCTCGCTAATTCTGGATAAATAAAACACTGTTGAGCTTCTGACTAGGGCTGGGCTTTCTTCTCACGGGTTCCACAGTTAGACTGAGGCATGCTATGATCTCAGGTGCACGGAGCAAGTCTTCCCATCCTGCCCTAGGCTGCCTCACTGCCTAAAATGCCTCGATTATGGTTGGATTCCTTTGTCCATCAGTGAGAATTTGTGAATAAAATCCTTTCAGTCTGGAAGCTGGCTGACAGCAGCTCCCTGACGCCCCGTAGGTGGGTGTGGAGAGAGGACCCTGAGTTGGACACTTCCTGGGGACGGAGACCTGAGTGAAGTTACCCAAATGACTGGAGGGCAGTACAAAGCCCCTGGATATTTAGGCTGGGGTGAGCTAGAGGCTTTTAGGGGAAAGTGGGATGGGGGCTTGGAAGGCAAATTCCCTCCTCCTTACTGCTTTGCCTGAGGGCAGCCCACTCACCGAGGTAGGGTGGATCTTTGTTTTATGGTAGACTGTTCCCTCCCACTCCCTGGCCAGCTGCCAAGAGCTGCTTCTATGAGTGACCCTGAGGGACTACAGTCAGTGAGGGGGCCTCGAGGAAAAGCCACATATTTCTGAGACAAAGATTATTTATTCCACACCATCTCAGAAGGCGAGCATTAAGTAGAAGACAGTGGGCTGGGATCTGTCACACCACCAGAAGGTTTTATTTGCAACAATAGATTGTTATTATATATTATGCATGCACAGTATATTACACATTCTCGTGTTGACATTTGCAAATGCTATTTGATTACAAAATGATGAAACCATTTCCCTGATGGGGGTTGTTGTTATTGTGTGCCATTGAGTCCATTCCAACTCATAGCGACCGTATATGACAGACTAGAACCACCCCATAGGATTTTCTAAGCTGTATCTTTAGGGGAGCAGATTGCCAGGTCTTTCTTTCATTCAGGTGGGTTCTCATTACCGACCATTTGGTTAGCAGCCAAGCCGTTAACCATTGAGCCACCAGGGCTCCTTCCTGATGGGGGAAAACCCTAAAATAACAATATCAAAGGTCTTTGAAAAGATTTCAGAGGTTTTACAAAGCCATTCTATGACATATCCCCAATGCCATCTTAATGTCACTGGAAATGGGGTAGAAGCTGGTCAAAGGGGTGGTCCCAAGAAGATGCCTAAAGGAAATTTTTTTTTTCAGTAGGAATATGATAATGTGAGGGGGTAGAGAAAAACCTCCCAAGCTTAAGCATTCTAACTAGTAGAAATTAGATTCTGGTGATGAAGTCACAAATGATCTTGACAAGGGGCAAGGTGGGAATAGGGGGCAAGAAGAAGACACGAGAGCTCAGATTGTCAGTGAACCCACTGCTTTTCATATTTGCGTGATACTTGGGTGTGATGCGCTCAGAGGCACGTGTCAGTGTCCAGAAGGACGAAAGTCCAGGAAGTCCAGGAAGCCTGGCCAGGGTGAAGGCTGCACGTCTGCTTCCTTATTGGAGTCTGTTTGGAGCAAGAGGATGAACAAGGCAAAGGCAGACCCTCTGCTAGGGGGAGATGCGTAGTGTTGATGTCAGAAAAAGTGCCCAATGCCTGTTTTGTCTCCAGCTCTACCTCCCTTGAGGATAGTCCTCAAACTGGGGGGTAGGGGGGTAGGAAGGTGGGGGAGGTGGGAAGCAAGGGAAATGGAACAAAACCAAAATCATTAAGAGGGAAATAAAGCCCTCAACAGGAAATGACGTGTTAGTGTAGCCCCTCCCCCCACCCCTCCTAACCACCACATTCTTCAAAGGTGGTCTTCCAGGTTGTCCTAAGTTCCCAAATCAGCACTTGTGGGGAGAGATGGCCTAACCAGAGACAACTCCATTTATTGGTCCTATATTTAAAAACAGACAAAGAAACTTAAACCTGCCCTTTTCAGCATTTTTTTTTTTCTTCAATAAAGACCAAGAAAGGAGGCTTCTCCAGGCTGCAGATGACATAGCCCTGGGAGGGACAATAAATGGCTTTGAGATGACAAAGTCAGGATTCAAAATAGTCTTGTCAGAATGAAAAAAAAAAAAAGGAAGTTTTACAAGAGAAATGTAACATTTTATATTTGGGTTCAACAAAATTGGTCATCTAAGTACTACATAGTGGGGGAGCTGGAGACGGGCTTGCTGAGGGGTCTGAGGGTGCTGGTCTTCCACAGACTCTGTGTGGACCAGGAGCATGAGGCTCAGCAGAGCCTGGCCCTCGGAGGGAGGCAAGTACCTAGAACGAGGGAGGGGCCTCGTGGAGTCCAGCATGTGATGCAGGCTCCAGGAGACTAACCGGAAGGAAGCCACTGGAGGACGTCCAGGATGGAGACGGTGTGGGGACAGAAGAGTGGGTGATGAAGCAAGGACAGTCTGGAGGAGAGAGGTGACTTCAGACCTGAAGAGCCACCTGACGGTGAAGGAGGAGATGATTCTGTACACCCGAGGGTGGAGGAGGACCAGTGGGCCACGCTAGAGGGAGGCAGCCTCGTTTCCAGCTGGCTGAGAAAGACGCCCAGTGTGGCGGCGATTCCCTGTCAACAGAAGGTTTGCACAGGATCTGGGTGGCCTTCCTGCCGGGACGCCTTAGAGGGAATTTTAAAGCCTGGATAGGAAGGTGGCCTGACAACTTCTAAAGTCCCTTCAGGAAATACTGATTCATGCCTCAGCGGGGAGTCAGCAGGAGAGGTGGGCATCCTTGTCGAGAGTATCAATTAGTACCTAGTTGGGAGTATCGATTAAAAGGACAAACTGAGGCACCCAGGTTCAAGTCCTGCTTCTGTCACTTTGTGTGTGCCCGTTGGCAAGTTACTTAACCTCTCTGCACCTCAGTCCAGTCATTAAAAATGAGGATCATGGTCTTATGCACATGAAATGTCTAGAAGAGACACATGTATAGAGACCAAAGTCTATTAGTGGTTGCCAGGGGCAGGAGGGAGGCGGAAAGAGGGAGTCATCATTTAGGAAGCAGCGCGTATCTGTTTATGGTGATGGGAAATCAGGCAACAGATATTGGGGATGGTTGCACAGCACAATTAATGTAATTGGTGTCACTAAATTTAATACGTGGGAGACGTTGAATTGGCAGATGTTTTGTTGCATATATATTTACAACAACAGCAACAAAAATGAGGAGCATGGCAGTAGTACACACCTGCTAGGATTTTTGTGAGGTTGATATGAGTTAATCAATGGTGCCACACCCATGGTAAGGGCTCTGTGTACTGGATAAGCCTCTGTGAGTATAGTCATCATCATCATCATCATCGATTCACGGCACAGTGACTGAGCTCTTTTCTATGTGCTGGGGGAGTGCAGATGAGCAGCTTGGTACCCTGCCATCAAGAAGCCACAACCCAGCGTGGGAGGCACAGAACATGCGGAGGGGGCAGTGCAGAACGTGGCCACTTCATCTAGGCAGCTGCCACTCAGCAAAGGCTCCTGGGGGTGGCAGGCTGGGGCCTCCTTCCTTGGAAACCAGCCCCTGAAACTGTGACAAGGCTCAAAAGCATTTTCAGGCACCCAAGGGCCAGTGTCCCGTAGGTCCCGTGCTCTCCCAGCTGTTTGCTGTGGGGCAGCTGTGCACCGGCACCTCCTCTGTGCCCCAAGCAAGCGAGTGCTGGGACTGGCTGGGCCAGCCTTGCAGGTCTGAGGGCTCGAGGCCCAGCCCCAGGGCCTCTTGGGCACAGCTGGGGCCCATGGCCCCTCATTCCTGAGCTTTGGGGCCCCAACATTAAAGCTTCTCCTATGCACCCCCTCGGTGCCCTGCACTTGCTGGGTGTCCTCCAGGGCCATGCAGCATGACCCCAGGAGATGGGCGGTGTCAGAGCCATCCACTTTACAGCTAAGATAACAGGCCAGGAGAGTAAGTGTCTTGTAAAGGACATAGGAGCCAGGACCTGGAGCCAAGGTTTCCAATGCCAGAATCAGGTGCTGTTTCCATACCCTACCCTGGGCAAGACCAGAGGTGACTCAGCCAAGATCCCAGCCCTCCGAGAGGACATGGAGCCAGAGATGTGATAACTGACCGACCACCTCAGCCCAGGGGACGGCCAGAGGGCTCTGGGAGTGGGTGTTCACACCCATCCCTCTGAGCCTCAGTGCCCTGCCCACCCAGAGGACCGCTTCTGCAGAGTGGACCCTTCCTGCAAGCAAAGTGGACCCTTGCCACTCACTCTTCATGGAAACATCTCTCAACCATGGTCATTTTAGAGAAGGAAGACAGTGGTTTAGAAAAAAAAAAATGCTTTTAAGCAGTGGAGTCCTTTTTTCAAAAGAAATTTCATTTCAACATCCTCAAAATTGAAAACAGAAACAAGCGAACTGTTCTGGGTAAAAGGAGTGTGGGGGAGACCTGCGTGTGACCTCTTATTTCTGACAACTCCTAGTCTGTTCTCCAGAACCCCAGTGTAGTCTGTGGCCCCTGCTCTGAGGTGGGAGACTTAACGCTCCTCTGTGAATAAGCCCTTCTCTTGTTTGTGTCTCCAGAACGTAAGTGCCATGTGGCAGGGGCTTTTCATCTCCTGCTCATGGCTGTATCCCCAGAGATAGGACAGCACCTAGCACATACTAGGTGCTCAATAAATACTGGTTGGATGAATGAACAGGAGGACTTGGCTCTCAAAGCAGCTGTACCTGGGAGCCCTCTTACTGAAGCTGGTACCCAGTCAGCAGATGCCCCCTTTTGATGGGATAAGTTACTTAGAGGTACCAACTGGTATCAAGAGCTGCACTGAAGAAGAAATAATGGCAAGTAGGATCTTAGGTGGGAGGCCCTGGAGAGGTCAGGCAGTCTAACAGCCTGACTGCCACTGTTATAGTTAGTTGCCGTGGAGTCCATTCCGACTCATGGCGACTCCATGTGTGCAGAGTAGAACTGCTCTGTAGCGTTTTCAAGACTGTGACCTTTCGGAAGCTGATCGCCAGGCCTGTCTTTTGAGGTGCCTCTGGGTGGGTTTGAACCACCAACCTTTTGACTTGTAGTTGAGTGCTTAACTGTTTGCGCCACCCAGATTATCTGCTTCTACCGTAGTGCTTTTCAAACTGTGGCTCTCGACCCATTCAAAACCAGCATTTATGAAAAATGAAATCAAATAGAAAATACTGGGGTACCAGGGCATGCTGCATGGGAAAAAGGGTAACTATCATTTTGTGAAACTTTCATTTCCAGTGTAATATTTATGTATGTAGGGTTGCTGTGAGTCAGAACCGGCTCAATGGCACCTAACAATAACATTTATGTATGTGTGTATTGGATCACAGTCAAAAGAGTCTGAACAGCACTGCAGTAGAGGGCCTGTAGCCTCTGCTGAAACAATGCCCATGAGGAGGAGCTCAGTGCTTTACAAGGAAGGTAGTTCCTGCGGTTTGGGGGTTCACCGTAATTTTGGAATTTTCCTCCCTTAATTGAGCAGAAACGGTTCAGCATGTAAGATCTTTGCTTTGAGCACCTACTGTGTGCTGGGACCAACACTTGAAATGAAGAGAGGAATTAAGAGTGTCTCCCGGAGTTTAATGAAGAAGAGAGGCTGGAAAACAAGCAGGAACACAGCCTGCTGTGGAAGGGAGGCAGTGGACATCCAAGAAGGATGCCAGAATGGGCCTTGAAGGATGAATAGGAGTTTGCCACTCTCGACTGAGAGATAAGCTTATAGGAAAAGTATGGAGATGAGAAAGAGCAGGTTATATTTGAAGAAAAGCAAGTAGCCTGGTCTGGTTGGAGCCCTGGGTCCTCAGGGCAGTTAGGGGTGGCTGTCTTGAGGGATGTGAGGCAGGAGAGCAAGCAAAGGTCGGATTGTGAAAGGCCTTTGTGCCAAGACCTTAGATTTTCACCCTACAGCCAAAGGGGTGTCATTTGAGCATTTAGAAAACAAACTGCTGCCTGTCATACCTTGCACTGGGCTCTGGGGAATTAGTGTGACCAAAACAGAGACCCCCAAGAAGCTGGCACTGCAGCATGGGGAATGGACATGCAATAAAGGATCACACACAGAGACAGATGATTATAGAAATTGGGATAAACAGTGTGACGGGAAACAATAGGGTCTGGTGAGAGAGGGTGGAAGGGGGCCCCTGTAGACTAGGAGGGCAGTCTTCCCTGCAGAAATGATGCTAAAGGTGAAGCTTGCAGGCTAAGCCAGAGCTTACCAGGGGAAGAGCAGGGAAGAGCCTTCTCGACAGAGGAGGCAGTGTGGGCAAGGCCATGAGGTGAGGAATCCCCGGCGCATATGGCAGCTGAGAAGCTGAGACAGGGCCGCAGGACTCCAGGGGCCGGAGGGCCTGGAGGAAAAGATTTGAGATTCTATCCCAAGGGCAGTGAGGAGCCACTGGAGGGTTTTGAGCAGTATAGGTGTGTGTGCATATGTGTGTGTGTGTGATTTTTTTTTTTTTTACATGAAAGGAGAAGTACATTCAGGGCAAAGATAAGAGTCTAGAGACCCAGAGGAGTAGGAAGGGAAGGTGTATGGGGCTGAGGAAAGGCCACCCTGTTTGCTGCGGATCCTGGAGCTTGGCTGTTCAGACGTGGTGGGTGGAGGAAGAAGGAGAAAACAGTGAGCAGCCCCTGGTGAGCAGATTCTGTCCTGGGTACACTGTGTCCATCTGGGGCAGGGAGCTGCTTCCTGCTGCCTTCTCACAGGATGAGCAGGTGGGGTGCTCGGGAGGACCAATTGCTAAATGATCCTCCAATGTTGCTTATCCAGGGCCACATGTAGAGCTACTCATATGGGAAGCAGGCCAGCTATGAGTTCGGTCTATAGGTCAGAATCTTCCGAGCTTGTATCTTTTGATTGGGACTCATGTTAGATACTCTGTTTGCTTCAGTGAAGGTGTCTGCATGTGGGGACATCTTGTTCCCATTCGACAGTCACACAGGCCCTGCTTGGCCTCATCTCCACAGGATTAGTTGAGGATGACTGCTTACTTCTTTAAGGTGTCCCCCAAGCACCCCCTCACAACTAATTCAGTACATGCCACATAGTCTGCATTTTAAGTCAGATCATCTCAAACTGCCTCTCCAAATTCAGTGAAAAATCTGTCCACCATTATTGTATGATGTCGAGGCAGATGAGCAGAAACAATTGTATTTATATAGATTTATGTTTCTTCAGTGACTACTGGGGTTAATGTTACTATCCTGGCCAGGCTGGGTTTTGTGTCCTGCCTGAGCTCTCCTATGCCTCCTTTATGGGTTGTAATTGCTTAATTGTCTTCCTCTCCCCAACTACGTTCTTAGCTCTAAGAGAGAAGAGACTGTTGTATTCATCTTTCTATCCCTGGTCCTCACAATGAAATCAGTGCCTCATATGTATTTGTTGAATAAGTGGATGTATTTTAAACTTCTTGAGGGTGGGGACTGGGTCTTTTCCTTTCTTACCAATTCCACATCTCAGCCCAGCCCAGAGCTGAGCCCATAACAGTGGCTAATAGGTTGACCAGTTGATGAGAGTGCTGGAGAACCACCTTGAAAAGTTTCCCAGGTCAAAGTAGATTTTGATCCTCAAGAAAACAAAGAAACCCAAAGGCTTGACTCCTCCAAATATCTGGAGTATGTGTCAGTGAAAACCCAGACTTCATCACATGTGAGCTGTGATTATGGGGTCATGGGAAGGTGGCGTGGTGAGGTGTAAAGAAGTTGGGTGATAAAACAAGAAAGCAACTTTGCGTGGACCAATGGTGATCAGGTGCCAGGAACTGAGGAGTGTGGCTAACTAACTCAGCTCTGTTCCCTTGAGGTCTAAACCCAAAAGAAAGAGAAGGAAGGAAGGGAAGGAGACAGGGAGGGAGGGAGGAAGGAAGAAAGGAAGGAAAAGAGGGAAGAAAGAAGGAAGGAAGGAAGGGAGAGAGGAAGGAAAGGAGGGAAAAGGAAGGAAGGAAAGAAGGGCGAGCCTAAGCTTGGGAACCAGATCAAGCTGGACCTGAATCCCCTTTCCATCTGTTTTAATTGTGGAACTCTAGACATGGTTTTTATCTCTCTGTGTCCTAATTTCTGCATCTGTGGAATGAAAATAGATTAATGTATGTGACATGCCCTGTTCTTGCACATGGTAGTCACTCAGCAAATAATGGAAATTATCAGTACCATGACATCATGGTTTACAAGCTGTATCAGTCTGGGTCTAGCTAACTTAAGCAAAAAAAAAGAAAAAAAAAAAGGCATTGATTAGAAGACTTCTAGCTCACAGAATTGAAGAAAGGGTTGAAAAGGATGGCCTGGAATTTCAGGAACAGAAAGGGTGACTTTGGGCAGATGTGGTGCCAGCCTCCTCTGTGACCTCCAGGTTCAAACCCCCTAGATGGTCTTGTCGTCTGGTTCGGATTCTGTGCTGACAGTCCCACCAGGACAACGTGGAATTTGGGAGTCGGGGAGGCAGTTGCCTCTCAGAAGAGTGAGGCTCAGTTTCCAGAAGAAGGGATGGGGAGGTTGCTGGCTGGGCAGAACCGTTGCCCACCATACATGAGGATCCTCCGCTACCCCCACCCTATGCCTACATCTGTGGTCATTTAGGCCCACCAGGTCAGCTGTCATGTGCAAAACTGTGTAATTACTGGCCCCCTGCCCCCTATTCTTTAAATTTCTCCACCAATTATAATTTCAACCCATAATCTTCCCATCCTGGCCCAGCCTAGCCAGCCCTGAGTAGGAGGGTGACATCTTTGCTCAAAGGGCTGCCTTGCCTCTCCTCAGAGCCACTGGCTATTGCCCATCTGCCCCCCCCCCCCGGCCTCTGGCCCCCTCCATGTCCCTCCCTGAGAGTCCCAGGCCCAAATGCTCACCCACTCTTTACAAAGTTCTGTACACCCTATGGGGAAGAATCTTAGGCCAATGTTTAATCTCCACGTGCTTCTTCCTACTTTCACTTTTTCAAAACTGGCTCTTCTTTTTACTTTTTATTCTTGGCCAAATGCTGCAGAAAAAACGCTCTTTGAAAGGCTCCTGGGAGATCTTAGGCAGCCGGTAGAACTAGAGGCTCAACCGAGAATAATTGAAAACACAGGTCCTGAGGATTCCTGCAGCCCCCACAGGGTGAGGGGAGGGACCAGCCCTTTTTGCTCTGCTCTCCCCCTTTCTGTTCCCACTATTCTATTGGTAGCAATGTCCTCCACTGAGGATGTCTTCACAGGGCCCCCAGGTCTGAGGGGTCATACTTCAGAGGCCTCTGACTGCGTGGGGGCCAGCCGCAGCCCTGCTGAGGGTGAGAAGCAGGTCCGCCTCCTCAGGACTGGTAAGTCAGCGTGTTTTTCCTCTATGCCCTTGTCCTCCCCTCTCCACTCTCCCCTCTCAGAGTCCCAGTGCCCTCTCCCCCCATGTCCCCCCTACATATGTGAAAAGTAGGAAAAATATTTTTTTTTTTTTTTTAAGGAAAATTCTGAGAAGCGATGAAGTGTAACTTTTGGATAGGGAAATTTTTTTTCTTTTTTTCAGATATAAAAATTCACAAACCACGAAAGTCACACTTTTAAAGTGTACAATTCAGTGGTTTTTAGTGTATTCGCAAGGTTATGCAACCATCATCTCTGCCTAATTCCAGAACACTTTATCACTCCCCCCCAAAAAACCCTGTACCCATTAGCAGTCACTCCTCATCCCTCCCCTCAGCTTCTGGCAAGCACTCGTCTACATTCTGTCTCTATGGATTTGTCTTTCCTGGACATTTCATATAAATAGAATCATACAATATGTGGCCTTCATTTCTGGCTTCTGTCAATTAGCATAATGTTTTCAAGGTTCATCCATGTTGTAGCATGTATCAGAACTTCATTTTTTTCACTGCCAAATAATATTTCATTGTATGGATATACCACATTCTGTTTATCCATTCATTAGTCAATGGACACTGGGTTGTTTCCACCTTTTGACTATTGTGGACCACGCTGTTAAGGACATCCACGTACAAGTTTTTTTTTTGGCTTTAACAAACACAAATTTATTTTCTCACAGTTTAGGAGGCTGCAAGTCCAGATTCAAGGTGCCAGTCTAGGGGAAGTCTTTCTCACTACGTTGACTCTGGAGGAAGGTCCTTGTGTCTTCTGAACTTCTGCTCCTGGGCGATCTTCATGTGGCTTGGCATCTCTCTTCCCCCGTCTCTGCTTGCTAGCTTGCTTGTTTAATCTCTTTTTATCTCACAAAGAGATTGACTCAAGACACACCCTATACTAATCCTGTCTCATTAACATTACAAAGACAACCCATTCCCAAATGGGATTATAACCTACAGGCATAGAGGTAGGATTCATAACACATATTTTGGGGGGACACAATTGAATCCATAACATTCCACTCTTTGGCCCCCCAAAATTCATGTCCTTGTCACATGCAAAACACATTCACCCCATCACATCATCCCAAAAGTCTTAAATCCAAGTCCAGAATCTCATCTTCTGAATCATCGAGATCAAATATGGGTGAGATTTCAGGTGTATTCCATCCTGGGACAAAATTCCTCTTCATCTGTGAACCTGTGAAATCTAGAATACAAGTTATCTGTTTCCAAAGTACAATGGTGGAACAGGCACAAGGTAGACATTTCCATTACAAACGGGAGAAATTGGAGGGAAAGAAGGGATAACAGGCAGCAAGCAAGTCCAAAACCCAGCAGAACAATTTACATTAGCTCTCAAGGCTTAAAAATAATCCTCTGCTCTTTGGAACTATCTGGGCAAGGGCCCTGCCCTCCAGGATCTGGGTGTTGGTCACCACGTACAAGTTTTTGTGTGGACATATGTTTTCACTCCTAAGCTAAGGTAGAGGAGCCTGGTGGTACAGTGGTTAAGCACTTGGCTGCTAACCAAAAGGTCAGCAGTTCAAACCCACCAGCCACTCTGCAGAAGATTCCATAAAGATTACAACCTTGGAAATCCCATGGGTCAATTCTCCTCTGTCCTATAGGGCCACTGTAAGTTGGAATCGACTCGATGGCAACAGGCTTTTGGTTTCCTGATTATATCATATGTTTATTGTAAAAAAGTTATATATAAATGCATTCAGAAAAAACAAGATTCACTTTAATTCTACAATCCGTTAACAGCTGTTTGAATATATTGGTATGTTTGCTTCTTGACTTTCTTGTGTATATATTTTTTTAAATTGTACTAAGCTTAAACTATATAGCTTTATGTCCTAATTCTTTCACTTTACCTTCTATTGTGACCATTTTCCATGTCAATAAATATTATTATAGTGTGATTTTTTTTGACCACATTATATCATCATTGGATGCATCATAACTTATTCAATCAACCTGCTGTTCTTGGAAATGTAGATTATTTCCAAATTTTTGCAGTTCTTACGAGTGGTACAACATCCTTGTACACAAATCTCCACCTGCACTTCTGATAAGCTGAGATAACATCTTAGAAGTAAAATTCTTGGTCAAAGAATTTGAACATTTTTCAAATTAACTTTTTACTTTGAAATAATTTTAGATTTACAGAATCGTTGCAAAGATAGTACAGAGAGTTCCCATATACCCTTCACCCGTTTTGTCTAATGCTAACATCTTACCTAACCAGGGTACATTTGTCAAAACTAAAAAAATTAACATTGGTACAATACTATTAACCAAACTCTAGACTTGACTTAGATTTCACCAGTTTCTCCACTAATGTCTGTTTCCATTCCAGGATCCAATCCAAGATACCATATTATATTTACAGTGTGAATATTTTTAAGGCTTTATATATATCTATATCTCAAAAGCCTTAAAAAAGTATACACACACACCCCTACATGTGTTATATAAACATATATATCATATATATACGTGTGTATGTGTATGTATGTGTGTATATACTTATATCTAAAAGTTGTTGTCTAGAAAGTTTTATATTCCCACCAATAGCACAGGGGATAAAAAGACTTCGTCAACTTAATAGGCATAATAGCCACAGCAACAACAATAATGTGAATTTAGTAGGCATTTCCTTCTTTTTTTTTTTAGTTTTTATTGTGCATTAGGTGAAAGTTTACAGAGCAAATTAGTTTCCCATTCGATAGTTTGTACTTGAGGTGTTCCATGGCCTTGGCTTCATTCCCCACAATGTTTCAGCACTCTCCCCATTTTCTTTCATCCTGATTTTCTACCCCTTCCTGCCTTCTCATCTTTGCTTTTGGGCAAATGTTGTCCTTTTGATCTTGTAGAATTGTTGTTCTAAAGAACATGTCCCTCTTGGGTGTTATTGTTTATTATATGGGCCTGTCTATGGTTTGCCTGAAAGGTGGTTTCCGGGAATGGCTTCAGTTCCAGTTCAGAAGGGTACTTTAGAACCATAGTCTCGGGGATTCCTCTAGTCTCTTGTCAGACCAGTAAGCCTGGTCTTTTTATGAATTTGATTTTTTGTTCTACAATTTTTCTCCCACTCTGTTTGGGACCCTCTGTTGTGATCCCAGTCAGAGCTGTTGGTAGTGGTAGCTGGGCACCATCTAGTTCTTCTGGTCTTGGAGTCATGTAGGCTGTGGTTCATATAGTCCATTAGTTCTTTGGACTGATCGCTCCATTAAGTTTTTGGTTTTCTTCACTCTCCTTTGCTCTAGACAGGAAGAGACCAATAGTTGTATCTTAGAAGGCTGCTTGCAAGCTTTTAAGACCCCAGACACTACACACCACGTAGGATGCTGAACTTTGTCTTTATGAACTATGTTGTGGCAACTGACATAGATGTCCCCCAAGTCTATGGTCCTTTGCCTTCGAGCCTAGAACTTTGTCCCACGAGGTGTTTTGTTATGTCTAAGAAGTTGCCCTGGCTATGGCCCTTCTGTGCTCTATTGTCTATATTAATATATAAGCAGCACCTACAGTTATGTATGTGGAAATATCCACACCAAACCTATATATGCAGGCAGGTGTGTTCCCTTACACCCTCCCACACCTCTTGGCATATCTGTCTACCAATGTATCCATTGGTAAATTATTGTTTGTTGATACTATTGTTGTAGGATTATCTATGCTATAGTAATAATTGTAGTTGCCCTTTGTTCTTGCATTCCTCTCAGTATCCTCCCTTGCCTTGGACATGTTTGCTGATGTCCTCCATATTGTGTATTGCCTTTCCCTTCATCAGTATTAACACGTGTCTTCTATTTGGTAATTTTCCCTCTGTCCCCCTCTCAGGCATTTAATTGCTAGTGAATTTACAGATCTTTTTTCATAGTTTTGGTGGCCAGTTGTATTTTGTTTTTTATTTCCCAATCATATATAGGGATTTTTGTCAGAGTATAGGTCTTCAGTTTCCATTCAAGCTGATGTACAACTCAAGTGTCAGGTAGGTGTCTGGGAAGCTGTCACTAAGGCAGGTGGAAGAGGAGCCCTGGCCAGATGACCCCTGCACTCGTGTATCTCCTCGGAGCCCTGTCTAGAGCCGTGGAACTGGTGACAGTGATGGCAAGGTGTGCTCTCCTCGAGAGCCAGAGCAACTATGCCAGCCCAAGTCCACAGGGTTCCTGGTGAGAGCCGGCCAGGAAGAGGGGAGGCCAACTATGTACAAAGAGCCATTTGGGATGGGGAATGGTGCATTATAAAGAGCACTGGTCTAGGAGTCATGAGACTTGGGATTTTGTCCTGGTTCTCTTACTACCTCTGTGAACTTGAGCAAGTCCTTTCCATTTTCTGAGCTTTTTTTTTTTTTCATCTGTTAAATGAGCATTATCTTGGGCCTGTTGCAAAGACTGAATGGCCAGCAATTTTGGAGGCACTTCGTAAGGCACCGTGCAAATGTTTGATATTATTATAGGGAACGGTATTGTAAAGGGGAACCAGCAGAGGCTCATGTGGAGAGCATGAATCTGTCCACCAACCCAAGCGGGCAAGAAATGCTCCTTAAATCAACTCAGTTCCAGCTCCAGGCCCCCATCTTGCCTGACTCAGTCATTATTATGTCCCCTCCTGGTGAGGGCCACCCCAGAACCCAGGAAGCTGATGGTGCTACCCAGAAAATGCAGGGAGGATGACCCAGGGGAGGGGAGCTTCTGTGACCTGTTCACTCTCATGGGCCTAGGTGCCTGTGAGGCTCAGACTCTGTCCCCAGCAACCCTCAGGGCTTTCCTGACCAGCCTGGGGCCCCCTCTGGAGCCTGCTCCTCCCTGGGGTACAGAACACGGGTCTCTGTTCCTTCTCTCAGTCTGCAACCTCTCCTTCCCTCTCATTTCCTCCCTCCCAAGGTGGCCTTCAAGACCCTCCCCACTAAGTCTGCACAAACCCAGGCTCAGGAAAACAGACACAAAGAAGAGAATCATAGGAGGTGGCTTCTGCCTGGTCCTGAACCGCAAACCTGCCCTGAGGCAGGGGAGTTCAAAAGAGTACAGATCCAGGGCTTCTTGGAAAGGGAGGGGAGAGGAAAAATGCAGCCATCTAAACCCAAATTAGTATCTGAGAAAAGAATCTGGCCACAGAGTCTTTGGAAGATATGCACTCTCATCCAAATTCTGTCACAACCCTGCCATGTGGCCTCAGTCCGGTCACCGACAGTCTGTGAGCCCTAGATTCCTCACCTGTGCAGTGAGGGGCCAGGTCCGATGACCCCCAAAGCAGTATTGTTGTTGTTAGGTGCTGTTGAGTTGGTGCTGACTCATAGCGACTCTATGTACAACAGAACAAAACACAGCCGGGTCCTGCAGCATCCTCACGATCGTTATGCTTGAGCCCATTGTTGTGTCAATCCATCTCACTGAAGATCTTCCTCTTTTTTGCTGACCTTCTGCTCTACCAGGCATGATGTCCTTCTCCAGGGACTGATCCCTCCTGATAACATGTCCAAAGCGTATGAGACGAAGTCTTGCCATCCTCACTTCTAAGGAGCATTCTGGCTGTACTTCTTCCAAGACAGATTTGTTCGTTCTTTTGGCAGTCCATGGGATATTTAATATTCTTCCCAACACCATAATTCAAAGGCATCAATTCTTCTTCGGGCTTCCTTATTCATTGCCCAGCTTTCACATGCATATGAGGTGATTGAAAACACCACGGCTTGCGTCAGGCACACCTTAGTCCTCAAAGTGACATCTTTGCTTTTTTAACACTTTAAAGAAGTCTTTTGCAAGAGATTTGCTCAATGCAATGTGTCAGACAGACACGTGGGGGCATCTCTCTAGAGAGATGGGGGCAAAGCAGCGTGGGCATTCACAATCCCAGCGTTTACCACTCCCTGGGAGGATGCGAGGTTTCCTTTTATTTTGTGATTCCAGCCTTTTCCAGTCACCATCACGTGACCTGACCAGTACACCTTCAGCATCATCACTGACAGATTTGTACTGAAGCCTATAGTTGGCCTAATCTGTGAGGTTTTCTGCAGCTCTGTGTAATCATCCTGGCAAATACTAGCTAACTCTGGGCTTGGCTTAAGTACGCTACCTGATTATCTCATTTAATCCACACAACTGCTTGTTGGATTGGTCCTATTGTTTTCATTTTATGAAGGAGGAAACTGAGACCCAGAAAGGCCACATCCCACAGTGGGTGAGGCGTGGAGCCGTTCTGACTCTGAAGCTCTGCTCTCCAGCCCACTTGGTGTGTCCACTAAGCTGAGCAGGGGGAACTGAAAGGCAAATGTCCTGGGATAAGAGTGTGACCATCCTCAGAACCAGTGTGGAAAAACCCTCTCTGAAGAGACTCCCAGGTTCTCATGTCCCCCTGAGTACTATAGAGATGGAGAGAGTGTTGGGGGAACATAAGAGTCCTCTGGGGATGAGGACTCTCTAGGGGTAAGTGCAAGCATTTCTGAGTGCTGGGGTCACTGCCTGGACATGAGGCCCAGGACCCTGCTTCCACGCCCACCCTGCAAAAGGCCTCCTTCCTCCAGGGGCTGGGGACAGGCACGTGATGAGTTGTGTTCATACAACAGTGGCTTGAGAGCACCTCAGCCTGCCTTCTCCCTGGGCTGGGGTTGAGTGGCAAGTCTGGGTGGGATCCAGTCTCTGGGCAGACACATAACCACACCCATCACACCTGAGGCTCACACCTAGTAGACAGGTCCAAGGCAGTGTGGAGCGACACCAACAACACTCACCCTCAGTGATTTGCTCACATCCTACTTCTAATTTCCACCTCTCTCCTTTTCACCCTATGGGCTAAAAATTGACAATGGAAAAGGGGAAATCCGAAGACCTTGTGGCCCTTCAAAGATGTGTTCCATCTAACTTTCCTGATGGACCCACTCGGAATTGGTACCTCACTTATCCAAGTCCAGCTTGGGCCAGATTTGGGGTTATATTGACTAAAAAAATCATGTTGGGCCATTTCTTTCCATTTTACTTATTAAGCCCTTCCCGGGTGATGCTGGGCCAGGCACTGTGAGGGTACAATAGAAATCCAGGACATAGAAGGTATAAAGTCAGTCCTTCCTTTTACAGATGGAACCATTACAGCCGAGAAATATTAAGGAACAGCCCAAGGTCACACAGCTACTTGGGGGCAGCCCTGAGTTTGGAACTTGAGGTCCCTGACTTTCAGCCTGGTGCTGTTTCAACCACGTTCTCACCCTTGTGCAACTTACTATATGGTCGGAGGAGCAGGAGTAACCCCCCTCAAACTATTACAGAACTATCAGATGGGAGCAGAGTTCCCCTGGTTGGTGATTTCCCACCTACAATGTGTTTACTACCAGTATCTTTATGTTGTTTACTTATATATGCTTGTCTGGTGGTTGTAATGTTCTTTTGAGATTCTGGGAATTCCCGTGATGAAAAAAAAAAAAAGTCAATGAAATAGAATTTCTATTATTTGCCTAGTCTGTGCTCCTTCAGCGTGTGTGTGTGTATGGTGGGAGATATTCTAGGACTTTCCCTTCAGACAATTTCACATAGGGTGATCTGGGTTGGGATTCTCTGTGTGCTTTGAATGGGGCAAAATGACAGACGCAGGAGAGTGGGATGAACGTGGGGAAGAGGGAACCGTGTGGAGTGGAGACACACCGCCATCTTACTGACTGGGACGCTCTGTGCCCGGAGGGAGAAGGGAGCTGGCTGTGACTGTCCACTGGTGGAGGGGTGGGTGTCTGGGTACAAGGAAGGAGGCTGGTAACGGACTTTCTTAACCCAGAAGTGTACAGGTTTTGAAGGCCGTTGCCAGTGGTGTTAATGTCATTCATTCATTTACTCACTCAAACAATTCTGGAGAGTATTCAACAGATAATTATTTAAAATCACCTCTGAGCAAGGCCCTGTGTCAGGTTCTAGAGAAGATTTGTCTGCTGTCGAAGGATGTGTCTCGGTGTCCTCAGTGCCCTCTGGCACCTGTGGCGTGCTGAGTGCTCCTGCTCAGCTTCACCATCTCCAGAGTTGACTCCTGCAAGCAGGCTCTGGGCTGGGTGGGGGCTGGTGCCAGCCTCTCCAGCCATGGGGGTAAACCTCTCATCCAGAGGTGTCTCACCAAGATCAGATTGGAAGTTGTGAGGGGCTGGGAGGAGGCATTGCGGGGCTGGGCCTGGTTTCCAAGGAAAAACACCACCACAGCTTTTTGGTGCTTTCTATCCCTCACTGCCTGACACCCAGCTTCTTGTCAGGGAAGATGAAACCAGCTGGTCCCACTCTCCGGGACTGAACTAGATTTGGATCTCATGAGAGATCGGAATAGTCTCAAAACAGAAGTCTAGGGGACTTCACACAGGAGGAACCAGGCCTCAGAGGATGCTGGTCCTGTGGCTGTGCTGCCGCTACTGCCAGGTCATGCGGTACAGAGGGTCTGGGGCCTTCTGGGCCATGTGGCTGGGGACAGACCGGGCCGGGTGGGGCTGACCACAGTCGGGTCACATTTCTAACTCATATTTCTTTGGAGCTGTGAGCTGTACAGATTTTATCTTGCCTGTTTTGACCCTCCATGGGACAACAGCTGGTGGGGAGTAGGGGAGGTGGAGGGGCCGAGAGAGCAGCAAGCTAGCTGGTTCTTCTTTTGGTCCATTTAGCAACTTCCTCTGACTTTTGAGCAAGGACAGGTATAACCCTTTGTGCCCTGAGGTGTGCAGTCTCCAACTTATGCCCATGGCCCCAAAGCCATCTAGAAGTTGACCCTGGCTTAGCACAATCATCAGCCACTGGGGAGGGGAAGGGGGATATTAAATAAGCAGCCTGGACTTGGTCTTCCCACTCCTCTGGACAGCCATTCAGCAAATAACTTCTGAGCACCTACTATGTGCCCTGCACTGTAGGGGGCATTCTGGCTCATGCTTCCTTCGTTGTTCTTGTTAGCTGCCATCGAGTCAGCCCCGGCCCATGGCAACCCCACGTACAACAGCACAAAGCATGCCTGGTCCTGCGCCATCTCCACGATCATTGGGATGAGTCCATTGCTGCAGCCAGTGTGTACTTTGAGTGTCTTCCATCCTAGGGGACTCATTTTCCAGCACTATATCTGACAATATTCTGTTGCGATCCATATGGGTTTCGCCAGGCCTTTCTTCCTAGTCTGCCTCAGTCTGGGAACCCCACTGAAACCTGTTCAATGTGGGTGACCCTGCTAGTATTTGAAATACCAGTGGCATAGCTTCCAGCATCACAGCAACACACAAGCCACCACAGTACCACAGACTGACAGATGTGTGGTGGGTCTCTTCATGCTCCATTCCTCTCCTTTTTAAATTTCAGCAACAAAGACATGGGGCTCCAGGAAGAAAACCATGGACTTGACCTCTGTCTATACACGAATAGAGCTGGTGGCAAATTCAAATGTACCTGCTACAAACAGTCCATTCCTCAAGTAATTCTGGGTGCTTTCCAAACTTACCAACCCCCTAAATGGTGTGGGAGGAGGCAGGGAAAGCTTTCCAGATAGAGGAACAGAGGTTAAGGACCTTTGGTGAAAGCAGGCCCCTTCAAAACTGAGGGAAGGCCCCATGGCCGGGCATGGCCAGGAAGGAAAGGTGGGTGTAGTGCAGTTTGGGGGGTTGGCTCTTGCTGGGCAACTGGGGCCCCTCTGTGAGCCCCATCACAGTCCCCCCACTTCATGCAGGACATTCCTTTCCATCCTCAGATCTTGGTGCAGGCATGGCCGCCTCTGGAAAGCCTTCCCTGAGCACCCCCAGTCAAAACAAGTTGCCATGGAATTGATTCTGACTCACGGAGACCCCATGTGTGTCAGAGTACAACTGTGCTCCACAGGGTTTTCAGGGGCTGATTTTCTGGAAACAGATCACCAGGCCTTTCTTCTGAGGTGCCTCTAGAACCCTCAACCTTTCTATTAACAGCTGACTGCTTAACCACTTGCACCACCCAGGGACACTGCATATAGTCAAACCCTCCGTTAAATACCCTCCTCCACCTCTCCTGCAGACCCTCAGAGGGAGCTGTGCCCTTCAAGAACTGGGGCTGGGGGCTTTTCAGCTCCCTCAGAGTCCTTGCAGCCTCTGATTGGGGTTGATCCTCCTTCCTCTTGACTGATGATCAGGCCTTAGCCTGGAACTGTCCCCAGAAGGGCACTGGCTGGGGGCTGCAGGCATGTGACCAGGGCCTGATCTGTGCGGGGAGGACCAGCCCTGCCCCCAGGAGCTCTCTTGTCTGGGGACTGTCAGACACAGGGCTGCAGGCAGCTGACAGGCATGTGATGGGAATAGGAACATGCCAGCCCAGAACGCGATATCCTGGGATCAGCCAGTCTCATGGCTCTGTGTCCCCTCAGCAGAGGGACACTTCAGCCACCCAACACTGTCCTTACCCAGAACTGTTCCCCCTCTGCACTAAGACTCTTCAGACGCCTACTCTCTGACTCAGCTTTCTCTCTGTCCAGGGTTTCATTCCACAACTCCTGCCACCCCCGTCCTCCGCCACCCCAGGGCCTCCACCACCCACTATCTCCAAGCCCGCCTCACCTCCTATTCCTGAGCCCGTTTTCCATATCATCAACCCACTCTTCCCTAAACCTTCCACCCCCAACCCCTTTGTCCTCCACTGCCCCCAATCTAACAAGGACACCCAAAGTCTGGGTCCGACCAACCCCATGCTGTCCTCATCTCCCCAAGGGGGATTGGAGCTACCACAAACCAAGGCCTCCTATCCCAGCTGAACCCCAAGCAGCCAGCATTTCTGCTCCCACTTACCTCAGAGTTGTTCCATGTCTCCCCACGTCCCCTACCTCAGACCCTCCCACCACATTTCCAGCAGACAACCCTGCCCCCCCTTCACTGAGAGGTCTCCACTCAGGTCTCCCTGCAGAGGCGAGTGGCGCTGGAAGCACCGCCACTGACAGGGGAGCCAGGATCTGCTTCCACCCACCATGGGACCGCTTCAGGGCCACCTCTGCCCTGGAGCCCCCAATGGGCCAGCCAGGCTTCCTCAGATCTGCCTACAGTCCGAGGCTCTTCCGGCCGATCTTCTTGCCTGTATCTCAGCCTGAAGGCTTTCCCTGCCAACTTCTGCCCCCTCTTCCCTTTATCTTTCATGGCATAGTTACCCCAATAAATCTTTTGCATTTCTTACTGCATTTTGGCATCTGCTTCTCTGAAAACCTGAACTGACAACTCGCTTCCTGCCTTGGCTTCCACTCTTGTGTTCTTCCTACACATCTCAGTGAAAGACAGCCATCTGCCTGCCCAAGGCTAAGCCCTCCAGCTGTGCTGTGGATGCTTATTTCTCTCTCCCATTACCCTGTCTCCTGACCCCTTTCTCCTTCCTTTTGCTGCTCTTCCTTTCTTCCACTGCCCTGCACTTTTCCTCGCCTGCCATTTAATTCTTCAACCTTTGTCGTACTTGACTGTGCTAAGCACCCCCTCCTTCTTGAACCAGTCTCCTCTCTTGTCTTCTGGAACCCACTTTGCCCGTCTTCCCCCTTCCTCTCTCACTGCTTCTTCTCAGTCTCCTCACCCACCGCTGGCTCTTTAAATGTTGGTGCTCCTTGGGGGATGTGTCTTAGCTCTTTTCTCAATCAACTCCCTCCCTCCACGGAGGAGATGATTCCCAAATGCTGATATGCTGACAACGCCCAAATTCCATCTCCAAAGTCCAAACAGAATTTTTTCCTGAGATCCAGATTTCAGTAAGCAGCTGGCCAGAGGACTCTTTCCCTTGGATGTATCACATCTACCTCAAACCCAATATGTGCTAAGATGAACTCATAATCACCCTGCGAAGCTGCTCTTCTGGGATCTCCACCCTAGAGAGTGCCACCACCATCCTCCAAGTCAGACAGACCAGAGGCCAGGGCCACCTCCTCAGTCCTTCCAGGTGGTCACCAGGTGCTACCAATCCTACACCCTAAACTCCCTTCTCATCTGTCTGTTCCTCCCCATCACCACTGCCACTGTCTTTGTTCATGCCTTCAGCATTTCTTAACTGCAGTTCACATTTCATCTCTTAACCCAGTTCTTGATTATCATCTTATTTCTCTCCATTACATTCCTCAAATTGACATTTCTTGAAAGTCTGTAAATCTGCACCACAAAGCCTTCCATTGTACCCCATTGCCTTCACCATCGTCAGCATCACCATTTATCTTGCTTTCTCCATGTGCTGATAAAAACACCTCTGGATCTGGCCCTGCCCTCCTCTACAGGCTCCTGTCTGGCCTTAGAGCACTGGCCAAACTGAATCACATGTAGTTCCCCAAATGTCCTGCACAATTGTGCCTCAGGGCCTTTGCACTGTCACCTTCTGCCTGGACCACTCTCCCCAACCCCCCACCTAGCTAACGCCTCCCCATGGGATCACCATCCCCAGGAGCCAGAGTAAGGTGCTCCTTCTCTGCCCTTCCCAGCACCCTCCACAGATCTCAGTCTACCAGAGGGCTTATTGTCTTGTTTATGTTTCCCCCATTAGACTCAGAAGTTCTGAGAGCCTGGCTCATTTTTGCATACCAGCATCTAGCACAGAATCTGGCACATGGTCAGCACTGAATAAATATTATCAATGAATGAAGACATGAATGAACAAATGAATGACTTCTACTGGGAAAAAGGGTGCTTGCTGGGAAGACAATATATGAGGTGAGTCCAAAAGAATGACTAAGAATTTATGAAGCCAGGGTCTAAATGGAGAAGAGAATTCAGGGACAGGGACTGGTAGGTGCAAGGTGTGGAGGTTTGGGAGAGTGGATGTGTTAAGGGAACGAACCACAGGCAGTTCTGTAGCTGGAGCAGAGGGTGACTGTGCAGGATGTGCCAGAGACGAATCTGGAGAGACAGGTTGAATGACAAGGGAGAGTGCCTGCTAGGAGCCTGACTTTGCCCAGTACAGAATGGGACAGGATGTAATGGGTGCTTTCGATGCCACGAGGAAGGTGGACAGGAGCGAGCAGTGCCCAGCAGAGGGGAGCCTAGGAAGGAAGCAATGAGTGGTCCAGGTGAGGGGTGATGTGTGATCCAGGGCAGGGCAGAGGACAGAGAGCAAGTGTTTAGATGGCAGTGACGGGTGCTTGAGGAGGTGCAAGGGATTCGGGAGAAGAGCAAGTGAGGATGATGCTGTGGTTTCTGGCTTGGGTTCCTGGGTGGATAGTGGAGTTTTCACCAAGATGGCAGCCCCGGGGAGGAGCAGGTTTGAGGGAAGGAAAATGAGTCCTGTTTTGTTTATA
>NW_004443940.1:12850979-12862942 GCF_000243295.1 Trichechus manatus latirostris
GAAACTGGCAAACACCACAAACCAGGGCTTGATTTATTCTTTTGTTGACTGTCTAGACTTAAGAAAGTTATGGAGAAAACATTAATAATGTACATTAAGCTTAAATGTATATTGTGCCTGTAGGCATTACAATGTGAAAAGCACTGAAAATTTAAGTAAGTAGTCGTCCAGTATTCAAAAACTATTATCTGATTCAGCAAAGAAATTGCTCATAGCGTTGGCCAGTTAAGTGAAGTTCCAACATATGTCTTCATTGTTTCAGTTTTTTTTTTTACTAATTGATGCAAATGAAAATATCAGCCAGCATTCATGCAGGGAATACGCTGGTTTGTCAGTTGCAACTATAGGTTGGCTGTGGACTCAGGAGTGTGGCAAAAATCAATGAAACATTCTGTAAGACACTTGTATATGTGCACTTTACAATAAAGAGTGCTGCCATCAATAGATGAATGGATAAACAAAACGTGGTACCTACATGCGATGGAACATTACTCTGCCATGAAGAGAAACGAAGTCCTGATACATGCTACAACAATGAATCTTGAAAACATTAAGATGAGCGAAATAAACAAAAACAAAAAAACTCAAACCCATTGCCATCGAATTGATTCCGACTCATAGTAACCCTATAGGACAGAGTAGAACTGCCCCACAGGGTTTCCAGACAGTGGCTGGTGGATTTGAACTGCTGACCTTTTGGTTAGCAGCTGAGCTTTAACCACTGCACACCGGGACTCCAAGTGAAACAAGTCAGTCACAAAAGGACAAATATTGTATGATCCCACTTATATGAAATATTTAGAATGGGCAAATATGTACAGACCAAAATCTATTAGTGGCTACCGGGGCGGGTAGGAGGGGAAGAGAGAGCCATTGCTTAAAGGGCATTTTCTGTTAATGGTGTTGGAAAAATTTTGGAAACAGTGGTGATGGTTGCATGACATGATGAATGTAATTAATGCCACTGAGTTGTACACCTAAAAAATGTTGAAATGGCAAATATTTTGTTATATGTATTTCTACCACAATAAAAAGTACTGTATCTTTTATTATTTTGTAAATTGTCAAATATCCTTTATGTCAATAAAAATCGCTTATAAAAAATTGAGTGTGTGTGTGTGCATGCGTGCATGCACATGTACACACACATTCCCTCAGAGAACCTGTTGTTGACGTTTACCAGCTCACCACAGGGCAGATTGCCATAGGCTGAGGAATAATCAGGAGCCTTGGTGGCGCAGTGGTTAAGCATTCGGCTGCTAACCAAAAGGTTGGCAGTTCAAATCCACCAGCCGCTCCTTGGAAACCCTGTGGGACAGTTCTACTCTGTCCTATAGGGTCGCTATGAGATGGAATCGACTCGACAGCAAAAGAGTTTGACTCTTTGAAAGGATTCCCAGAAGAGGGAGGGGATCATTGGTGGAGAGACTCCTGAGGAGAGAGGAGGGGTGAGTAGGTGAAGCTCAAAGTCATCTACAGAAAATGAGAGACAGAGAAGGAACTAAGGAAGGGCCAGGGCACAGCCTTAAGAAGCTAGTGTGGGGCAAACAGAAGGAACCTGGGAGAGGAAGAAGGCTCAGAAAGTCATAAAGAACCCAGATAACAACAGAATCCTCACTGTGAGAGCCAGAGGATAGAGTGCAAGGCAGATTCCACGACTGGGCTCCACGTTATGGTATGAGTTCTTTCATTTCTTTCTCAGGACAACCCCATGAGGAAACTGAGGCTTGCAAAGGCTAAGTCGTTCATTCGAGGCTCACAGCCAGTAAGTGGCTGAGCTAGAATTTGAATTCCGGCAGCCTAGCTCTATTGACAAGGCAGGAGAAGGCAGAGAGGCACCTTTCTCTTTAGCAAAGCCCCTCAGACTATGCACTGGAATTGCTCCAGGACAGAGATAGGCAGGACAGGTGTGGCCGAATGTCAAGGGCCCAAGGGCATCAAAACGACTGGCAAAGCCCCCTCTCATCTCTACTCACAATCTAGTGTCCACCTCCTGGCACGTCCGTGTCACCTGATGCTTGTTAGTAGTCTACAATGTCTACTGAATATAGTGGTAAAGAACCAGGGATTGCATTTTTTATATCTTTGTTTATTTAATTTTATTTTCCAGTAATTCATTCTTCTTTTTTAAATTTTTTATTGCAGTGAAAATATACACCACAAAACATTTGCAATTCCACAATTTCCACATGTACAATTCAGCGACATTAATCACATTCTTCATGTTGTGCAACCGCTACCAGTATCTTTTTCCGAATGATTCCACCACCATTAACGTAAACTCTATGTCCCCTAAGCAAAAATTCCCACTTCCCCCTCCCTCCCACCCCTGGTTGTTGTTGTGTTAGATGCCGTGGAGTTGGTTCCCACTCACAGCGACCCCTGTGTACAACAGAATGAAACACTGCCAGGTCCTGCTCCATCCTCACGATCATTGTTATGTTTGAGCTCATTTTTGCAGCCACTATGTCAATCCATCTCATCGAGAGTTTCCTCTTTTTCCCTGACCCTCTGCTTTAGCAAGCATGATGTCCTTTTCCAGGGACTGGTCTTCCTGATACCATGCCCAAAATATGTAAGATGAAGTCTTACCACCTTCCCTTCTAAGGAACGTTCTGGCTGTACTTCTTCTAAGGCAGATTTGTTCATTCTTCCGGCAGTCCATGGTATAGTCAATATTCTTCACCCACGCCATAATTCAAAGTCATCAATTCTTCTGCGGTCTTCCTTATTCATTTTCCAGCTTTCACATGCATATGAGGCGATTGAAAATACCATGGCTTGGGTCAGGCGCACCTTAGTCCTTAAAGTGACATCTTTGCTTTTTAACACTTTAAAGAGGTCTTTTGCAACAGATTTGCCCAAGCTGTCATTTGATTTCTTGACTACTTCCGTGGGCATTGATTGTGGATCCAAGTAAAATGAAATCCTTGACAACATCAGTCTTTTCTCCATTTATGATGATGTTGCTTATTCGTCCAATTGTGAGGATTTTTTAAAAAAAATTTATTACATTTTAGGTGAAAATTTACAGTGCAGATTAGTTTCTCATTCAAAAATTTATACACAATTTTTTTGTGACATTGTTTGCAATCCCTGCAGTGTATCAGCACTCTCCCCTTTCTCTTTACACCCTGGGTTTCCCATGTCCGTTCGTCTAGGTTTCCTGTCCCTTCCTGTCTTCTTGTCTTTGCTTTTGGGCAGGAGTTGCCCATTTGGTCTCGTAGACTTGATTGAACTAAGAAGCACGTTCCTCACGTGTGTTATTGTTTGCTTTTATAGGCCTGTCTTATCTTTGGCTGAAAGGTGGACTTTGGAAGTGGCTTCAGTTCTGAGTTAAAAGGGTGTCAGATTCCTCCAGTCTCTGTCAGACCAGGAAGTTTGGTCTTTTTTGTGTGAATTTGAATTTTGTTCTATATTTGTTTCCTGCTTTATATGGATCCCTTTATTGTGATCCCTATCAGAGAGGTCATTTGTGAGGATTTTTGTTTTCTTTATGTTGAGGTGTACCCCATACTGAAGGCCGTAGTCTTTGATCTTCATCAGTAAGTGCTTCAAGTCCTCTTCACTTTCAGCAAGCAAGGTTGTGTCATCTGCATATCGCAGGCTATTAATGAGTCTTCCTCTAATCCTGATGCCGAGTTCTTCTTCATATAGTCCAGCTTCTCAAATTATTTGTTCAGCATACAGATTGAGTAAGTATGGTGAAAGGATACAATCCTGACGCTCACCTTTCGTGATTTTAAACCACCAACACTGGTAACCACTAGTAATCTTTGTTTCTACATCTTGGCTTATTTCATGTAAGTGGGATCATACAGTCTTTGTCCTTTTTCAACTGACTTTCTTCTCTCAGCATAATGTTTTCAAGGTTCATCCGTGTTGTGGCATGCATCAGGACTTCATTTCTCTTTATGGTTAATATTCCATTGTATGTACACACTGCATTTTGTTTATTCATTTATTGATGGACATTTCGGTTGTTTCCCCATTTGGCCATTGTGAAAAGTGGTGCAATGAACACTGGTGTACAGGTTTCCGTTTGTGTTCCTGCTTTCACTTCTTCTGGATATATACCTAGGATTGGGATTGCCGAGTCACATGGTAGCCCTGTGTTCAACATTCTGAGAAGTCGCCAAAGTGTTTTCGGTAGCAGGTGTACCATTTTGCATTCCACCAGCAATGGATAAGGTCTAGTTTCGCCACATCCTTGCCAACATCTGTTGTTTTCCTTTTTAAAAAAATCATAGCCATTCTCATTGTGGTTTTTATTTGCATCCTAATGCCTAGTGGGAGCCCTGGTGGAACAGTGGTTAAGAGCTATGGCTGCTAACCAAAAGATTGGCAGTTCAAATAAATCCACCAGCCCCTCCTTGGAAACCCTATGGGGCAGCTCTACTTTGTCCCATTGAGTGGCTGTGGGTCAGAATCGACTTGATGGCACACAACAACAACAACGGCCGCTGGTGATAAGCGCCTTTAAATGTGCTTGTTGGTTATTTGAATATCCTCTTTGGTGAACTGTCTGTTCAAGTCCTTTGCCCATTTTTTGATTGGGTTGTTTGTTTTTTTATTGTTAATTTAGTAATTCACTCTTATTGTATTTCACTAAGGTAAAATACATGATAAATTGTAAATTTAAAAAACGGATCCTTCCTTTTAGTTAATTTGAGAAGCACTGTGCTATCCCGTTGTTCTGATCACGTCACTCCCCTGCTTGGAACCCTTGGTGAATCCCAGTGACTATATGGAGGTTTTCAAATGATAGCTGAGATCAATTAGTGGTTTAGGAGGTTAATTTAGTATGTTGTTACCAGCATTATAAAAAGAAGAAGGAAAAGAAGTGGAGTCAAATAGAAAATATCAGAGTATATTGCACATAGTAGATACATTTTGATTCAATTAGATATGTGTGTGTTGAAACTCATTGCCGTTGAGTCGATTCTGACTCATAGCGACCCTACAGAACGGAGTAGAACTGCCCCATAGATTTTTCAAGGAGCACCTGGTGGATTTGAACTGCTGACCTTTTGGTTAGCAGCCATAGCACTTAACCACTGTGCCACCAGGGTTTCCATGTGTGTGTATAACATATTTTCACATATTTTAATGCATATATGTAATGGATTATGATGGAAAATGTCATTCTTTCTGTGACCACAGTAAAAAAACGTCTGAATGCCATTGGCCTATGGAATCAAGACCATGCTGCCAGGCCTGATGTTCAAAGCTGTAGAAGCAGGAGCCATTGTTGTGGCAGATCAGGCAGTCTTCATGTGAAAGGATGACTGTGAACTGGGTTTGGAGGACGACTAGGCTATCAGTGAACAGAGGGAACAGCATGAGCAAAGGTCCAGAAATACAACTTTCACACCTAGGTCATGCTGGTGTTTCCACTCAGAGGGGCTGGGGCCCTGGTCTCTGGGAGCTTGCAGTGGCACGAGGAGCGTGGGCATGTGTGATGGGAGCTCAGAGGAGGGAGCCCTTAGATCTGTGGGGGAAAACCAAGGGCGGCTTCCTGGAGGTGGCAATGCCAAAGATGAATTCTAAGGGAAGAGTTGCGGATTGCCAGGGAAACAGAGGCGTGGGGAAGGCTTGGCTGGCTGAGTGACTGGCGTATGAAAAGACACAAGAAAGCCCATCATGTTTGGAGAACTATAAGCCATTTAATGTAGATGGAGCATGAAGTCTGAACCAGGAAGGGGTCTTCACATGCCATGCTGAGAGTCAAGATTTTTTTTTGTGATGCAGAGTTATGGAAGAATTTTGAACAGAGCAATACATCAGATTTAAATCTTTGAAAGATGACTCGGCAGCCCCGAGGAGGGTGGCTTAACGGGGAGGGGACAGGAGGCAGGGAGACCTGTAGGGTGACTATTGCAATAGTATGGCCTGAACTAGGGCAATGGGGGTGAGGATGGAAGGTGAGAGGGTGCTCAGGAGGACTTGGCAATGGATGGATAGGACGAGCAGCAAGAAAAGGGAGGCTGTGAGGATGACTCCTGTGTTTCTGACTCTGGAAACGTCTGGCTGGTGGGGCCATTTGTGGAGATAAAGAACACAGGAGGCAGAGAAGGTCGGGGAGAAAATGTGTTTAAGTTGAAAGTGGTACTTCTAGGTGGACATGTCAGATGGAGCAGAAAAGAGAGCTAGACCAGGGGTGCTGATTTGGGTGTCATTGGCTTGGGGAGAGTACCTAGAATAGAGGGAAGGCATGTAGATGCAATTTTAGGGAGCAACTTCTAAGAGTGTCCAGGGAGAGAGGAGCCCACTAAAGATGGAGGGGAGTGGCCTTCTTAGAGGCAGAAGATCCAAGAACTTGGGTCACAGAAACCAATGGGGTAGAGTGACCTAGAAGGAAAGACAGCAGTGCAAATGCTACAGAAAATCACATTCTCTGAAGGCTGTCACTGGGAGGACACAGTGGTGGGTGGTGAGGGCGGAAACCAGGGGCTTCGGGAGTGAGTGGAGGTGACATAGGAGGCCCTGTGTGGTGCAAAAGGTTAAGCACTTGGCTGCTAACCGAAAGGTTGGCAGTTCAAGTCCACCCAGAGGCACCTTGGAAGAAAAACCTGGTAATCTACTTCGAAAAATCAGCCATTGAAAACCCTATGGAGCTGAGTTCTACTCTGACACAGGTGGGGTTGCCATGAGTTGGAATTGATGTGACAGCAGCTGATACGGTTTGAAGGTGATACAGTGGGGCAGAATAAACAGGGCTGCATCTAGACCATATGGCGCCTTTGTGAGAAGTAGAAAGAGGTGCCCTTCCTTCAGGCAGATAGAGCCCTCATCCTAGCACATTGGCTTGGTGAGAGGAGGGCAGGCTGGACTTCAGCCCCAACATGCCGACAGTGGAGCGTCTTTGTGCAGTGAACAACCTGCACAGCTGAACACCATGCCCTGAGAGTATGGGCCAGCCTCTCTAGAAACTGACTGGGAGGGAAGGAGTGAAGCAGTCATTCACCAAAGGGAATGTGGGATCATGTGAGGATTTTCTGTTTTAGGATGGGAGAGACTCATGCCTGATGATTCTGCTGAGGGGAAGGAGAGTGGGAGTTTGCAGATTCAGAAAACAGAGGTGATACAGGGTGGGGAGACCTGCAACAAGAAGCTGGCGGGAGCCCCAGCAGGAGGGGCACACCTTGTCCGGGGTGCGGGGGGCAGGGCAAGGCTGAGGGACAGCAGGGCTTTCTGTGAGCCCAGGGCCCAGGGTGCAGGGCCAGTGCTGCAGGGAGAGTTAGCTCAGAATCTCTGCCATGGACATGGGACAGGACGCTAAGCAGGGACACCAAGGCACAGCCGAGACTACTGGTGACCAGCAGCTCCAGTGCCCAGGCTGGGTGACACACAGACTGTCCAAGGAGAGGGCCAGGAACGGACAGGCCAGGGTGGGAAGGTTTTGACATAGAGCCTTGGTTTACTTGCTATTTAACTATGGAAAAATTTTAAACACACCCAAAAATAGTGAGAAACTAAAATGAACCCCCTTATACCTGTCATTTAGCTTGGACAATGACTAATTTTGCCAGTCTCATTTTACGTATTCTCCCTGCCCACTTTTTAAAGTACCTTAAAAAAAAAATTTTTTTTTTTTTCCGATTTGGAAACAATTTCAAGCTTACAGAAACCTACAAAACCAAGCTTCTTTATTTTTAAATAAGTTGTTGCTTATTATAGAATATATTCTCAGAATGTTTATAGAAGAAAATATCATTCATGATTCCACCACCCAGAAATAACCACTGTCATTATGTTAGTGTATTTACTTCAGTCTTTTTTCTGTGCTTATATACATTACACACACACACAGATTTTTATATACATATTTTAAATTGGACTATTCTATCCAGAAACTAACCCTATCTCCCAAAGCCCTCCTGCCTGGCATGTCCACACGAGTGGGCTCAGTCCCAGGCCCTCACCTCCCAATTCCCTCTACACGTTGTCTGCTGTGAGCAGACAAACATTAGCCCCAGTCTTTGGCTTGTGGAAGCCCTCGTTCTGTGGTTTCAGCGCTGGTGCAGATTTCCCTTTAACATTTGTTTTTGTTTTCCCTGGGTAATATTGGTTGACCTCTGGTGGAGGAGTTGCCCAACGCTCCTGCGCCACCATCTTAACTGGAAGCCTCCTGCTGCATCTCATGCACCTCCACACACTCCTCTCTCTGGATTCTGGGTATCTGTGTTTGGGTCTGTCTCCCTCACTCCTCTGTGAACTCTGTGAGGTAGGGCTCGTGTCTGATTCATCTTTCCATGTGAGGCCGAATTGACCTCAACAAGTATGTATAGAATTGCACCAGCCTACTAATTTGGCACCATCTCTCCCATCTGTGCTGCAGACTCTCTGAGTGCCTTACTTGAATTACAGCAACCAGCATGGTGTCTGGCACACAGTAAGTGCTCAATAAATGCTTGCTAACTCTGTTCTCAGTAACCCGGAACTTTCCATACACATTAAGGCTCCACTATTTCTCCCTTCTTCCCTTTCCTCCTTCCTCCACTTCTTCCGGATGGTTCAAAAGAGAGACCACTGGGACATGCCAGAGGGAAGGTCCCCTCCCTGCCCCCGCCTGTCTTCTCTAAGTTAGGAGCAAAGCTAAGTTGGCAATTGATTCAAAAGAAGCAGTTCCCTGGGTTGAGGCTATTTTACATGTTTTCATTGCTCACAATACCCGTTATCATTAGCAGCAATTAAAACTATTTTAGCATCAGTTCAAAGCTGCCTTTGAGGTATTTTAAGTTGGCCAGAAGTTCTCCATGTGTCTATCTTGAAGCCAATACATTAAGCCTGCTTGCATTTTGACTGCCTTAACATTTCATAAATTGCAGGGGTGTTTGTCAAAAGTGGTTTAATGTCCCCAAAGGTGTTTGGACCTGTCCTACAAGTGCCACTCTCAACTTCTATTAAGTGGACGGGACAGTGGAGATAAGAGGGGAGGAGAGGGATCTGCTTAGGGTCTTTCCCTAAGAGCCAGTCCCTCCTGCCAGGAGGAGTTTCCATGAACCCAAGGGAGGGTAGCAATAATTGGGGCAAGAAGGGGAGGGCTTGGTCTAGGGTGGGGGCACCAGGAATTGGGAGGAAGGGGGGAACCCAGTTTGGAGGGCTGGACTGTGAGGAGGGGACTGTGAAGGCCTTCTGGACGCCTTAAGTAATCTTCATAGTTGATTGAAAGACAAAAACAGGGAAAGAGCCGGTTTTGGCAAATTGGACTTCTAGGGAGTTAGTCAGCAACTTGCTGTGACCAAGTCTTGGTTGGTTCAGGACATGACCCTGGGTTTGGAGGGCTCTCAGTGGCATTGGGGCATGGGGACCACTACTCGCCAGACACCTCCAAGACCCTCCAGGTCCATGATGTGCATAAAACATTGCTGTCTGCTGGCAGGTTGGGTTCTGGTGGGCTGAGCTGGGTGGGATTCCCAAGGAAGGATTCTTAAGCTGCGTGGTCAAGGAGGGTGGGAGGGCAGTCCAGATGGGAAGAAGAGGTTCTGGAGCAGTGGAGAACTGAGAAAGGGCCCCGCAGGCAGGAATGTTCTGTCCCTCAGTGGCAACATTGGCCTGTTCGGTGAGGGCTGGGGCAGGTACACTCATCTTGAGAGGGTCTGGAAGGGATCAAGAAGGGGACCAGGCAGGGACAAGGTGTCCTACCCAAAGGGGTCCTTTGCCAGGACTGGATGTGAGTCCTGCTCAGCACCAGTGGCATTGGTGGTCTGAGGGCTTACGGTTTGGGGATAAGGAACTGCTACTGCCTCAGGCGTCCCAACACAGCTTGCTCTGGTCAGAGCCCACCCAGACTCCTTGGGCTCTGATCTGAATTCCTAACTAGATTTTTGTGCTGAGTTCACCTCTTCTCCCCTCCTTCCAGCTTGAAGTCCTGGTGCCATAAATCTATTGAAGCAGAACGCTGGAAGCAGAATGTGGGCTGTGCTCCAAGGAGCTGTGCCACCAACCCCCTATGTAAACCCTCCTACTCACCCGGGGACAGGGACCCCAGAATGGGGTGTGCAGCCCTGGGGTGGGCAAACACAGGGACGTGCTCTTGATGACGACTGCCCAGGGATGGGACGAACGGAGGGCATCCATGTCCTTGGCCCTACGGGGTGGAAGAGAACAGAAGGCAAGATAACCCACTTCAAAAGCGGCTCCTTTCAAAGCAGTTGTGGCTGTGTACTGGGGGCTGCTTTAAATGGGTCAGCCTTCATATGTGCTTGGGTCTCCAACTTGTCGAAACTTGGCTGTTAAACATCTCTATTTTGTTTTCATTAGCTTGTAAGCCATGGCGATGGGGGACCTGCCTAGTTTTCTGAACCAGCATGTGTGCCCAGAGTCTAATAAACAGCAGGTGCCTCCAATAAATGTGATTTTAGTACTCAATGTAAATGTGTGCGCGTCAATATGTGAAGGGAAAACAAAAATCAAATCAAACCCACTGCCGTTGAGTCAATTCCGACTCATAGCGACCCTATAGGACAGAGTAGAAATGCCCCATAGGGTTTCCAAGGCTGTAATCTTTACAGAAGCAGACCGCCACATCTTTGTCCCATGGAGCGGCTGGTAGGTTTGAACTGTCAACCTTTTAGTTAGTAGCCGAGCACTTAACCACTGTACCACCAGGGCTCCTATGTGAAACATGGGTGCAAATTCTACCTGTAAGTTACACAAGTCCTGAGCCATCTTGAAATGAGAGCTGTAGTGTGGTTGTGTGTGTGGGGGGTGTACGTTATGTGTGCAGGATATGTGTGCAGTGTGTGGGGAGTGTGTTTTGTGGGCAGTGTATGTATGTGTGGTGTGAGGTTAGGAGTGAGTGTGTATGTGAGTGTGTGTGTGATGTGTGTGATACCTGTGTGTCAGGGTGTATGTGTGATGTGTATGTGAGTGTATCTGTTTCAAGAGAAGGCTCTGACAGATTTGTTAGAGATAAAACCAGCTAGCTATATAATTTGCGGCACCCAGTGCAAAATGAAAATGTGGGGCATGTTGTCAACAAATTATTAAAAATTCGGGACAGCAAAGCAGAGCATCAAGCCACACTCGAGGCCTTTCTGAGCACGATGCCTGTGCCTTTTTCTCCCCTCAGCCTTCCCATGCTGCCTTTAAAAGGCCTTGAACCTCCCTGTGCTCTCTTCTCATCTACTTCCCCAGGGTGACCTTGACCCCAGGAATAGGGGAGGCGCTGGAGCAGGGTGCAGAGGAGCTGAAAGTGCAGCCAGGATAGGTCCCTTAGCTGTGGCCTGTGCGTTGCAGGGCTGGTCCCAAACTTCCCTGACCTTCCTCTGTTTTGGTCTGGGCCTCCTCAGGGGCACCAGGGTCCACAAGGTATCTCTCGGCTCTCTGTTCAAAAGCGATCTCCTTAGAATGTCCAGGTGCCCTCACAGTTCCCCCCTCCCCCAACCCCTGCGTGATGCCCCTGCCCTCTACTCTGAGCTTCAGGCTCCTCTCCGAGCCCCCACTGTGCTCCCCAGAAGTCGCCAGGCAGCACAGAGTCTACAGAGCATGCGTCTCTGAATGCCAGTGCGTCCCCACAGCCCACTGAGGGCTTCAGTTTTCAGGGGTCTCGATGGGTCCTGCCTGGACCTGTGCTGATCTGCATGGCTGTCCCTGGGAGGAGAAGCAGCAAAGGGGACCAGGGAGCCGGGCAGGAGTGGGCTGGCAGAACTCATGGCCCAGAAATCTCTGTGTTGGGGTGTGGAGGGTAGAGAGTCCTTGAGCCCTTCCTGCTTACTGTCCTGATTTGCCCCCTCTCAGTTAAGTGCCGTGTGCCTGCTTCAGATCACCCTCAGGGCATGCCAGTGAGTCATAATGAGGGTGTTCCCGCCCCAATACCAGTACTCATCAATAATTAGCAGTGGCTTCCTAAGTTCTGGGAGGAGGCAGAAAGCCAGGCCTGCCCCAGCTGGTTTAGCTCAGTGCACCATTAACATAGCAATTCCAAGGTCCCTAAGTGGTGCTTGGGAGTTCCAGGT
>NW_004443940.1:12864142-12911491 GCF_000243295.1 Trichechus manatus latirostris
ATGTGTACTTCTGTTTCATGAGAAACTATTTGTTCTGTAAGCCCCTGAAGTACAATAAAAAATAAATAAATAAATAAATTGTGGGGGAGGGCAGGGGCAAGGTGGGCTCGGGCTCTTGGTTTAGAGAGGTGATTTGGCTCAAGTGGTTGGGTAGGGGTGGAGGTTGCTGTGAATTTATTGATCACCAGCCATGGGACTTTGCCTGCCCCAGAGATGGTGGACAAAGCCCCTGTGCAGGAGTGTGCTGATAAACTGGCTTTCCAGGGAAAGGAAGAAGGTCCTGGTTTAGCATCTGCCCATTTTGGTGGTGTAAATGTCCCACCATGTCCCATTTAGAGTTACCAGCAGTTTAACAACTGGCTTATAAAGTTCCTGAATACTTAACAATCAACTCTTGCCCACTGCCCATTGAGACCACTGCCCCCACTGGCACTCAGCAGCCCTCCACTTCCATGCCCTTGTTTGCACAATGCCCTTATCCACTGGGTAGACAGAGAGCCATTTAAGCTCCCTCGGCATTGTGGGTCCTAGAAGGCCAACCAGCTTGCCTCACAGCTTATCATGATGCTCACTTAGGTGAAGGATATGCAATGACTGCCCAAGTGAACACCAAACCCAATCAAGTGATGTGCCACAACCCAAGTGCCCAAGGACCCCACCATTTCTACTCCAGAACAATGGGGAGATCTGACTTGAGGTTCCACCACCAGGGTTTGAAAAGCCCCAGTCTGGGGCATCTGGCAGTCCCAGCGGACAAGTTGCCCTGCCTCTCCCCTGCCTCGGCCCACCAGCCTCCTTACTCATTCCCACCTCCTATTTGGTCCACCCTGGTGCCTGGTTTGGCACCTGACCAACAGGAGACCAGGTGTTCGAGGTGACAAACACGAGGGAGGCAGGAAGCCACTGGGTCAGCTCCCCGGGCAGTGGGACAACGCCCATCCCAGGGCTGGGAGTCCATCCGCAAAAGTCCATTTGCAAGGAGGGGCTTCCTGTTCTTGCAGGTGGCTAAGCATTTCTCTGCATGCAGATTTCCCCCTGTGCAATCTTCTTGGAGATCCACCTGCTCTTGACACCTCCCCAGTGACTCCATTTCCCCACTTCGTGGGCTCCTGGAATGCCACAATGGCCCCACTTTGGCCAGGCAGCTAGGAAGAGGGATGTTGACCCAACTGCCTCTCTGGCTCACTGAATTAGGTGGTAGGGGCTGGAGCCAGCTGGGACTGGAGCCAGTGGCAGGGACTGGGGATCTTTTTGTACGGCCAGGGACCCTGGGACCATGCAGGGCAGGACTGGGGCCAGGACACCTCTGGGATTCAGCCAGGCACTGGCTGCTGTGTGGCACAGGGAGCTGGTGAGGGACAGGCTCTAGGCCAAGAAAAACAGCCCCAGAGCCTCAGGTGTGCCACCTTCTTCTTCTTCTTCCATCCTTAATCTCTCTTGCTTGGTGAGAGCACATAGACAATCACAAATGCCAGGTTTTGTGTGAGGCCCAGACTCTGGTTCATAACAGGAGACAGATGGGTGAACAAACCATCACAGCGCACTATGATTACACATTCAACCAGACGTGGGTCTCATGTCCTGGGAACAGAATAGAAGTCTCCATGCGAGGTGACATTTAAGTAGGGTCCCTTCAACAGTCCCAATCTCTCTGTGCAGGCCCACACCAGGCCTCTGGCCCCAGGATTCACAGCTGTGCTTTGCGGGCTTCTGCAGGGGGCGTCCCAGGGCCGCCTGCAACCCCACCAGTGGGAGGGTCACACACAGCCTCCTCTAGCCAGAGCTTTCCAGGTTCTCTGTGCTGGCATCGCCAACATGGAGACATTCCCCCTTTCAGAATAAAAGGGAGTGGAATTCTGCATTCCCCTTTCCATATAGAGGACCGGGCTGAGGGGTGGGAAGGGGAGGGCTGCAGTGCCTGGGGAAGGGGCTCTCAGAGAGTTCTGGAAGGCAAAAGGGACGAGCAGGGCAGGGAGGAGACAACGTGTGTGGCACTGAGGATGGGGCCTGCCCAGAGTCAGAGCCGGATCCCTAGGGGACCAGGAGCCACCCCATCCTATGTCTACCCCTAGAACTATCAGGCCTGCCAGCCCACTTCAGAGCCTTAATGAGTAGCCCAGAGGCCCCGGCCTAGCCTCGAAAAACATTGACTCTGAATTAGGTGTGATCAACGAGAGAAACTTCCTGTAGAAATTGAATTCCCGATAAATGTGTGGCTATCTGTGTGCGTGTCCTTAGTCGTTTAAAAAATGATTCCCGTGCATTCTTGATCCTGGGCCCCTCCTTTATCTCCCTCTCCAGGGCATCTCATGGGATATGATACAGGGGTTAGATGTTTCAGAAACACCCATCCAGTGCCTGGCACCTAGTAGGGGCTCCATCAATGTAAGCTTCTTTCCTTTGACCACTCCAAGTGGTCACTTGCAGGTGAGGCCAAAAGGGATTTCTCAGTCTGAAAACGGATGGGCACCTGGTCCCTGCCTCCCCCTTCCTTCTCTGGCTGATGACAAACACTGGGATGTCATAACGTCCTTGGAGTCCTCACGTGTTATTCTGGGACAGGGGCTGGGGAGGGTACCCAGGTAGGTCCCTCTGACTGTGGCCGGCCTTTTTGGCAGCGTGGGCTGGCCTGTGCCCGTCCCGTGGATGGATGCAGAAGGGTGAGGCACTGATCTTGCTAGTCAGGCAGGATGCTGGCAGGAGGGTGGGTCGAGAAGGGCAGGGCCTACAGAACAAAGGAACACTGGGGGCCCAGGCTAGGCATCAAAAAGGCTCTGCAGAGCAAGCAGGCCACAACACTGCCTGCCTCTGCACCCAGCAGTCCATCAGAAATCCCTCGTCTGGTCCCTTCTGCTTGCCCACAGCCGGGCAAGTAAGCAGCCTTTGTTTAGAAGGCCTTGCTCTCCGGCGTGATTCCGCCGACACTGCTCTGTGGCTTTCTCTACTTGGTGTGGATTGCTGCGGCAGTTCCAGAGGAGAACAGAGGCATGGCTGGGAATGGAGCCAGGAGCCAGGAAGGCCACCGGGAGCATGCCTTTGTCCCAGGGCCTTTTGATGGAGCCAACCTTGCCCCACATCTCTGGCTCCACCGCTTCGAGGTCATCAACGACCTCAACAATTGGGACCATGTCACCAAGCTGAGATTTCTGAAAGAGTCCCTTAGGGGAGATGCCCTGGAAGTCTACAGAGGACTCAGTCCTGAGGACCAAGGAGACTACAAGGTTGTGAAAGAGATCCTAATGAAGACCTTTGGGGTCCCCAGTGCTGCCCCCAGCCACCTGCCCAAAGAGATCATCTTTGCCAACAGCATGGGTAAGGGCTACTACCTCAAGGGGAAAATTGGCAAAGTGCCTGTGAGGTTCCTGGTGGACTCCGGAGCTCAGGTTTCTGTGGTCCACCCGAGCTTGTGGGAAGAGGTCACTGATGGCGATTTGGACACCCTGAGGCCCTTCAAGAATGTGGTCAAAGTGGCCAACGGTGCTGAAATGAAGATCCTGGGTGTCTGGAATACAGTGATGTCCCTGGGCAAGCTGAATCTGAAGGCAGAGTTCCTAGTGGCTGATACAAGTGCGGAAGAGGCCATCATCGGTACTGACGTGCTCCAGGACCACAATGCCATCCTGGACTTCAAGCATCGTATATGCACCCTGAAAGGAAATAATTTCCGCCTTCTGCCTGTTGGAGGGTCTCTGGAAGATGAGTTTGACCTGGAACTCATAGAGGAGGAACCCTCCTCACAGGAGGGGCAGTAGCAGCTCCCCCATTGAGAAACCCCCTTTCCTACCCTCGAAACCTTGGCAGGAAGACCCAGCAGAGTAGGGGGAGCATATATCCTCAGGGGAGTTACTGGGCTTTGCCAAACCTCAAAAACAAACCCTTGCCCTCCCCCTCCCTCTGCAGGGGCCCTAATCTGCCCCTGGTGGAGGAGGCACCCATTTACAAAGGCACAGGTGAGGGAGAGCAGGCAGCCTTTCTTCAGGGGAGAGGGTCCCCATGGTTGTCAAGCCACTATTGGTGGCAAAGACTCGAAGTCTGGAAGAAGGTTGGAGAAGAAGGCTAGGAATGGTTGTCTTTGATGTGGGACTAGGGGACCCCTTAAGATTCTCTGAGGTGCGGCTCAGTAACCTGCAGTTCCACACAGTCTGTCTCAGCTAGGCTGGGTATGGCTGCAGGGTCCTCATGAGCAAGTCCCAGCTCATGGGCGAGGATCACAACTGCTCTGGGATTCTTTCCTGTTGAGTTCTCCCACCTGTGCAATGGAATGTTTCCTTCTGTCATTTACTCTGAAACCCACTGAGCCTTGTACCAATTATTCAATTACTTCAAAAACCAATAAAGATTGATTCACGGAAAAACCATGTAATGTGTTGATTGGAGATGAATGGAGTGGATGTGTGAGGGCAGGAAAAACAACAAATGTCAATGGGATGGAAGAGCCAAATATTTACTGAGTGCCTTCTATGGCCCTAGCCTGGAGATACAAGAGGAATATATATATATAGTAACTATCTTGGATTTTCTAAGGCAGCTTTTTCAAATATTTTTACTTATTTCCCCTATTATTCCTCTCATCATTTCTAATCTAATCATACATCCTTTAATCATTTCAAACTACAATATTCTAACATTCAAATGTCCCCTTGTACTCAAAAGTGACCCTAAAGTTGAGAGATGTCTAGATTGGGGATTGGAAAATTGTGGTTATTATAAACAAGCAGGAAATTATCTGCCTGGCAAAGAGGTTCTTATAGTCCACTGGGAGCCAGAACTTGGAGGCAGAAAGCAAGGTCAGGAGGCAAGAGTTGACCTGTGTGGGGCAGCCCAAGGGAGCACTGGAGGATAGAGGAAGGGGCTGCAGTGGGGCTCCAGCAACGGGGGCTCCAGAAGTGGGAGGACAGCTTCTTCCTGGAAGGACTTGAAGTGAGCTTGATACTAGAGAGGCTAGTGGAGTGGGGTGGATATGCCCAGATCCCTGAATGGGGTGCTCATCTCTTTTGAGGGTCCATCTCGTACTTTCTTCCAAGTTTCTGCCTCTCCCTCCAAGACTCAGCAGGGTTAGGAATCTGAAAGCCCCCCAACACAAAGGGAGAAGCTGAGTGGACAGAAATCTCCACAAAGGAGCAGATTTGTCCCCAGTCTCCCCACCAAGTACATCTGGACAGCCAGTTCTCAGGAGCAGGTGACCACACCCTCTGAGCTGACCATGGGCACTGGAAGATGGCCCAAGGCCAAAGGTTTGGAGCTGCCGGGACTCAGTGATCTGCAGGGAGACTGAAGGGCGAGAAGGGCCATTTTCCCATCATGAGGGTGGAATGACCCTCTTCTGGAAGTTTACCACCTGGATATCCCTGAGGGAGGGACAAGCAGCCTGAGTGGGGAGCCAGAATGTGGGGCTCCCTTCTTTGAAGCTAAGAAGCCACTGGGACTTGCCTTTGGACCCCCTGAAATTGCCTAAGCCATTCCTGGCCCATTCCTCCCCAGAATCAAGCTATGATTCTCCCTGGGAACGAGGCCTCCCACTCAGTCCCTAATCCCCATGGTTTACTGAAACCTGGTCTCTGGGAAGGCAAACATCTTAACTGGAATTAGCTTGTCAGTCCCAGGGCAAGCAGGGCACAGGGCGGTGGTGATCTGGAGGAAGCCTTTCCCAGGAAAGCAGGCCTGGAGAAGGGGGTGGGGCACAGCCAGACAGGTTGGGAGAACTGGTGGAGGAGATGGTCCTTACACCTCCCAGGTCCTGCATCCCCGTTCTCAAATTTGTTTTTCAGTACCCCTCTCTGCTGGCCTAACAAGTGCTACTTCTCTCCTGGGCCAAACCCCCTCCTGAGGGAACAAGCCAGGTGGCACCCCCCTGTGACCTATTTTCCGCTAGGTCCTTCAGGTCATAGCCACTTGCTGGTCTGAAGGATGGAGGGTGAGGAGTGGGTGGGGAGGCGATGAGGGGATCGGGGACTGGGTGGCCAGGCCAGAATTCCAGGGCGACACCCAAGCTGCCCCTTCCTTGCCTTGCCCCCCCAGACAGTGGGGAGCTGAGCCCTGTCCCAGGCATATACGAACGAAAGATCTGTGTCCCAGCAGCACAGTCCCTTGCTCCTGCCCTGGTCTGAGTCAGGAGCAATGGTCTGAGTCAGCAGGTTCCGCGCCCCTCCCAGCTCCTCTGGCCATCCTTGGGCTCTCCCCTGGGGCAAAGGGAGCACGGATGTCTGCGTCAAGGGCCCCACGGCTCTGACCTGGAGGCCTGGAGTGAGATTTAAGACAGGTGCTACACGTGGGTGTGAGAGAGACTGCAAAAACAAACGTGGGGAACCTGGGCTGCACAATCCTGGTCAGCTGCTCCCTAGGGGCAGAGTATCAAAGGGGGAGCTGGTAGAGAAGCCAGGCAAAAGTGCGTTGAGGCCACATCCCAGAAGGCTTGATGCCTGGGTGAGGAATTCTCGCTCGACTTACTTGGCAGGTATCTGAACCGTGGAGGACCAGGAAGATTCCCCCTGAGTCTGGGATGGAGTGAAGGGGCAGCAAAGCAGTCCAGCTTGGAAGCTATATATCTTAGGGAGGGCTGAATTCAAGTTGATGGAATGGAGCAGATAAATGCAGGCATCAATGTAAAGGTTTAATCCTGGCTACACGTTAAACTCAGCTGGAAGACCAATTAAAGTCAGCTCTTCTGTGATTCTAAGGTTTGAGACTGCCTGGTGTAATCCCCAGCGGTATATACCCCCTTGCTACTCAAGACGTGGTCCCTGGACCAGCAGAAAGGCAGCATCAGCATCACCTGGGAGCTTGTTAGAAATGTAGAATCTTGATCCCCACCCAGCCCTGCACCGAAATCTGCATTGAACAAGATCCCCAGGTGATTCTCCTGCACAAGAAAGTTTGAAAAATGCTAGCCTAGAACATTCTAGTGTCTCTAGTTAAGGGAAAACGCATGGTCCCTACAGGACACAACCCCCCCTTCTCTAATAAGGACCACTACATACTAAATGCCTACTGAGTGCCCCAGCTATGCTAGATAATCCTCATGCTTTTATCCAGCAAACATTTATTTTATTTTTAAACTTTTAAAATAATTTCAGACTTACAAACAAGTTGCAAAAGTAGTACAGAGTTCCCATGTATTTTTCACCTAGTTTGCCCAAATATTAACATTTTACCAATTAATTTTATTATTTTCTCTCACTCTCTTTCTGTCTATATGTGTATATAATTGCTTTTCTGAACCATTTGAAAATTGCATATATGATGCACATTTACCTCTAAATAGTGTTTATTTCTAGAAAAAAAAAACAAGGACATTCTCTTATATAACCATAATACCCATTGCTGTTGAGTCGATTCCAACTCATAGTGACCCTGTAGGACAGAGCAGAACTGCCCCACAGGGTTTCCAAGGAGCAGCTGGTGGATTCGAACTGCTGACCTTTTGGTTAGCAGCCAAGCTCTTAACCACTGTGCCACCAGGGCTCCATAACCATAATACAATTCTTAAAATTAGGAAATTAACATTGATATAATAATACTATCATATAATCTGTAGACCTTATTCAAAATTTTTCAGTTGTCCCAATAATGACTTTTATAACAAGGAACAAATTTTTTGTCTGATCCAGGATCCAATCGAGCTACACATTGCATTTAGTTGTTTGGGCTCATTAGTCTCCTTTAATCTGGAACAGTCCCTCACTGTGTCTTTGTCGTTCATGACCTTGATATTTTCTAAGAGTACTGGGCAGTTATTTCCTAGAATGTCCCACAGTTTGGGGGAATCTGATGTTTTCTTGTGATTGGATTCAGGCTATGTATTTTTGGCAGGAATACCCGGAAGTGATGTTGTGTGGCTCACAGGATGCCTATTTGTCCCATTACTGGCCATGTTCACTTAAATCACTTGGTCAAGGTGGTATCTGCCAGGCTGCTCACTGCTCCACTGTAAAGTAACTATTTTCCCCTGTGTAATTAATACATATCTTGTGGGGAGATACTCTGAGACTATAGAAATAATCTGTTTCTCATTAGACTGTCAGCCACTAGATTCAGCACCCATGGATGGTCCTTGCCTGAATCGGTTATTATTGTGAAGGTTGCCAAATGGTGATTTTCAATTCTGTCTTTTCTTCTACAGTTATTAGCCAGCACTCAACATTAAAGAGCTTTCCCTTTAAGTAATTAATTAACTATTAATTTATATCATTGTGGACTCATAGATCCTTATTTTATTCAATGAGTTATACTTCATTACTATCATCTATCTTGATGTGCAAATTGTTCTAGATTTGGCTGTGGGAGCCTCTTCAAGCTGACTCCTATTTTCTGGTAACATGTCCCCATCACAGTCTGAGCCCATCCTTACTTTCTGGCACAAGATGTTCCAGGTTCATCTTGTACCTTTCCTGCACCAGCCCTGGAATCAGCCATTTCTCAAGGTGTCCTGGGTCCTGTTAGTGGAATCTGGTATTCAGAAACCAGGATTTAGGTGCTAAGTGTGCTCATTGCTACTGGGGTATCATTACTCCCAGGTCCTCTCAGTGGTCAGAGCTAAGCAAAAAATACATATATATAGTACATCTACACATATTTCTATATATTTATCTTTCTATGTATATTACAAATATGAGTTCATACTGACATCTCCAATTCCAACCCAGCCCCATAGGGCTTGTTCTAACCTTCCCCCTTTCTGTATTTGCAACTCCCTTTCTCCAGGTTGCTTAATTTCTCAATCCTAAAATACCCAGAACGTCATTTCAGATTTGTTAACCCATGGCCTATGAAGAACAAACCTAAACGCAAAGTTTTTAGTCATCTGCTGGGGGAGGATGTGGATGCCACAGAGGGTGTTCCAGAAGAAAGAGAAATTGTGAGGGCAGAAGAGGCAGGTGCAGTCAGCCAAAAAAAAGGTTCAGCCTCCCAGGGCTGTACTGGTTGCCTGGAGGACCAGTCAGAGGGCCTGCTTGATCTGAGGACACAATGTGTCAATCAGGAGGACAGCTGGAGTCGGCGACTGATGGCCACAAGCCCTTCCCATGGGGCAATGCTGAGGTAACCTGGCCTGCCCACCTGGTCCTCAGTGACTGAGGAGACACAGAGGCAGCTGTCAGAGCTGCCGCCACCACACATTCCACTCCCGCCAGTCATTGCTCCTGACCAGATTTCACTGTTGCCAAGCAACCCCGAGAAATGGGGCTTCCCTGTCCATGTCTGCCAGGAGGGCAAACCCTGGTCAGGCCACTCTGACCATCCAGTCATCGTGGGTTGTAAATCAGTTCTCAAGTTTTCTTTGTCTCTGAGTGCTCAGACATTGTGGGCCAGCATCCTCCAAGCTGGATTAACTCTGCAATTCTCTGAGCTGGGACTGTGGCAAATTCTCCAAAGGATGTGTTGCCTGTGGGACTCACCTGGGGCCAGGTTTGCCCTCCTGTCTCTGAGCTCCTATTAGAGCATCTTCTTGCACTGGGACCTGTGTGAAGTGAGCTCTGCCCTCACGGATTCGGATTCGCAGTCTGGAAGAGGGAAACAGCCAGGCCAATGAACCCAGGGCCCGAGAGTGCAGAGGCAGGAGACACAGGCAGGGGTCACGTCATCTACCTCGTAGGGAGTGGGAGCAGGAAGGGCTCCACAGGGGAGATCTTTGAGCTGAGTCTTGAAAGATGAGTGGGTGCTTCCCAGGAAGATGCTGGGTAGAGGGAAGAAAGGGAGGAAAGGGAGCGAGGGAGGGACCAGGCAGGCTGGCCCTGGATAGCCTGGCCACTGGAGGGGAGGACAGAGAGGACCAGGAGTGGAGGGTCTTCTGTGACCTTTGAGGAGACTCTAGGAGGCCAGAGAGAACAGATGCCGTATTTCTCAGAGCTTCAAACTGGTTCCTTCTGTTTTGAACCCCTCCTGAGAATTTGTATTCTAACAAGTTCCCTGCTTAAGAATTTGCATTTCTACCCCAGGTATACTGAATCAGAACCTACATTTTAACAAGATCCCCAGGTGATTCTTATGTATAACTTCCTGGGAACTTGTTAGAAATGCAATGGTATATCATGTCAATGGTATATTCAGATTTAAGAGGCAGTAAAATATGTGGGGGTCGGGGGGAGGAATGTGAGTCCTAAAATAGAAAAAATGCAATAGACTTTATCTCAAGTACCAATTCAGATGGGGCTGCCTGGTGTGCAGTGCTGCAAAGGATTCTGGGACTGTGTCCAGACATAGCCAGAAAGATGCTATGATTGATTAGTGATGTCTGCCCTGCCAGCAAAAGTGGAGAGGGAGCACCTGCTTTCTCTGCTATGGGAAACTAGCGGCCTTTATCCTTAGTTGGTTCTGTGGTAGAATTCTCACCTCCCATGCGGGAGACCCAGGTTCGATTCCTGGTCAATGCACTTCAAGTGCAGCCAACACACATCTGTCAGTGGAGGCTTTTGTGTTGCTATGATGCTGAACAGGTTTCAGCAGAGCTTCCAGACTAAGACAGACTAGGAAGAAAGGCCTGGATATCTACTTCTGAAAATCAGCCAATGAAAACCCTATAGATCACAATGGTTCAATACAGTTGGGGATGGATAGAGTCACTCTGAGTTGGGATTTGACTTAACAGTAGCTAACAGCAACTACATCCTTAGGAGCCACAATCATTTTTAGGGAACCCTGGTGGCACAGTGGTTAAGAGCTTGGCAACTAAGCAAAAGGTCAGCAGTTTGAATCTACCAGTTGCTTCTTGGAAACTCTATGGGGCAGTTCTACTCTGTCCTATAGGGTTGCTATGACTCAGAACCAACTCAACGGTACATAACAACAACAACCCATTTTTAAGTTGGTCATGTTGTGGTATCTTGCATGTTGCTATGATGCCAGAAGCTATGCCACCAGCATTCAAATACCAGCAGGGTCACCCACAGCAGACAGATTTCAGCAGAGCTTCCAGACTAAGAGAAACTAGGAAGAAAGGCCTAGCAATCTACTTCCAAAAATTAGCCAGTGAAAATCCTGTGGATCATAACAGAATATCGTCTGATATAGTGCTGGAAGATGAGCCCCTTAGGTTGGAAAGCAGTCAAAATACGTAGTGGCCACAACAATGGACCAGCGATCGCGAAGGTGGTGCAGGACCGAGCAACGTTTCTTTCTGTTGCACGTGGAGTCGCCACGAGTCAGAGCCGAGTCAATGTCAGCTAACAGCAACAACAATCCTTAGGAAGTGGGGAGCTGTGGGAGGGCTGTGGGCAGGGAAGTGACGTGATGAGATCTGCGTATGTGATGGGTCTGACCTGACTCCACAAACTGAGAGATCTGTGAGAAGTGTCATTTTAAAAAGTTTTTCCATAAATAATTAAGCCCAACTCTGAGTCCCCCTTAAGCCAGGCTGGTGAGAACTTCACTCTCACTCATTCTGGGGGCTCTCCCTGCTCTGGACTGGGGAAAAGTTCCAGAATCTTAGGCAGCACTGAAGCATTGGGGGGCAGGGGGGCTGCAAGTCATGGATGCTCAGCCACACTGTTACCATGGAGATGCCCAGTGTCCCTGTCCACATGTTCCCTTCAGACCCCGTGGCTGTGCAGCCTTCTGCACTATGTGCAGGGCACACGGAACCCTGGTCTCAGGTCCTGCCTCCCTAGGACAGCAGGCAGCCACCCCCTGGGATGCCCTGTCACCTCTTCAGGGTGAGGCCACTGAGTGGTGGGTGGGTGCCTGTTCTCCCCAGGACTGACCACGGTCCACCCCCTGTCGAGCCAGATCTCCCTTCCCCATCTCTGCTTATCCGTCCAGAGGCCGCCCCTCCGGTCCTGGGCACTCAGACATATTCTATCGACAGTTTAGGCAAGTACCAAAGACAGGGAAGGACAGTGTCTGACTGGCAACACCAGCTTTTGGCGTGGTAACATAAGAGAGCCCTACAATGAGCCTGAGATGGAAAAATCAGGAGAAAAATAAAAAAGCAAAAGAACACACTAGTAGTTTAATGTCTTACCCTACCGCGCATCCTGGCAGCCTGTGGAGGGTGGACAGGGAAGGAGACCGCATGGAGGGAGGTTGTCTGGTGAGGAGTCTGTGTTGGCCCAGGTGCAGGCCCAAGAGGCTAAGACCGCTCCGTGGAGAAGCAAGGACCAATTCCAGAGTAACTGGAGAAGGAACCAACAGATTTGGAGGCGTCCATTACTGGGTGTGAAGGAGGACAAGTCTAAGGCAGTGGTTTCCAACTGAGGGTGATTTTGCACCACCACCCCCCAGCCCCAGCCCCACCTGGCACATTTGGCAACATCTGGAGATACTTTTGGTTGTCACAACTTTAGGGGTGGGGGCTGCTGGCGTCTAGTTGGTAGAGGCCAGGGATGTTGCTAAACATCCTACAATGCATAGGACAGCCCCTGCAACAAAGAATTATCCAGCAAAAATGTCAGTAGTGCTGAAGTTGAGAAACTCTGGTCTGAGGTAACTCGCGGAGTGCTGATGTGGCAATTTCTTTCTCATTCTCCCCAAATCCCCACAATGGGGGGTTTATCCCACTTAACTGATGGGGAAATTGAAATTAGGAGGGGTTCATTTTCCCAGTGCTGCTCAAATGGTTAAGTGGCTGAGACTGGATTGAAATCTGCCCGACTGGGTAATGTTCAATTTCATCAGCCGTAGCAGTTTGGTCAAAGCAAAGGTTTGATAAAAATGAATTTAGGTTGTTTCCATCTGTTATAAACAAAACAAGGCAAAACTAAGTGGCTGAAAATGAATTTGAAAAATTGAAGCGTCCAACAAATAAGGTCTTGGTTAACTAAGCAGTGTGAGAGGTATTTGCAAAACTCATAAACGTGGGAACTGGGGTTGGAAACACATTCGTTTTTTAAATCAAATTACAAAAATAAAAAAATTCACAAAAATCACCAACACGAAGAGGGGACATAATTGACGGAAAATAAACTAGGAGAGAGAAAAACAAAACAAAAACAAACAAACAAACTTAAAACCTCCCCCAAATTCCATATCCTTTTCTTTGATTGTTACTATTACTGTATTAATTCTCTCATTGTTCAAATTCCTTTCAGTGTGTGTGTTTTTTAAATTACAAGAGCAATGAGTGCTCCTTTTAGGAAAATCAGAAAATTAGGTTAATCATACTATATATATATACGTATAAAGAACCTTCATAAAGAATTCTGTTCACCCTCCCTAGGTCAGTCACTGACATTTTTCCAGACTTTTCTCTATTGATAATCAAATGGACATATTTCCCTTTATTCTCTCTTTCTTTCTCTCTCTGTCTCTTTCTCTTTTTTCTTTCTTCCTTTTGAATAAAAAATAGGATTATATGGCACTTCTGTTTTGTAAACTTCCATACTTTATTTAACCAATCCCCTATAGTTGGTTATTTAGATTGTTTCCAACATTTTGTTATGGCAAGACTCACGAAAATGAAAAGAAATGGACTGCAACTAATCTCACAAGCATAAGGTTGAGTGAACGATGCCAGACACAAAACATATACTGTGTGATTCCATTTATGTAATATTCTGTGGGCAACCGGAAACCAGAGTGCCTAGAGATGCATCCTCAGGAAGCAAAATCATAAAGAAAAGAAAGGAAGGGATTACCAAAGCTGCAGGGTGGCCTTGTCCTTTAGGGTTACTGAGGGTGTGGTGTTGGGGGCTGGGGCTCCAGGGGGCAGGCACGCCCCGCTTCTTGATTGGGCAGTGCTGACGTTGCACCTTCAGGTTTAACGGACTTTTATGCGTGTGCGTGATACTTCACAGTAAGCTTTTAAACACATGGACAGAATTAGAATAGTTGGCTAAACATTAACTAGAAATTTAAAGTGTAAGGCAAAACTAAATCTCCCGAAAATTAAACAAAATAACCTCAAAAGGCACAAAAGGATGCAGTCTCCCTTTGCGCTACATCAGCATGCCAATTTTTGAAAAATAATATGCAGCACACTTTGAGCCCCAATTGTCCTTTGGGCTGAATTGTTTTCTCCACCACTTGTTTATAACCAAATTGTTTCCTATCAAAACACTTTTATTTTTGACCGAGTCATCTGAGCTATTCTAAAGCCCTGTGGCCTTTTCTGTGGCGCTCGTAATAGACAGAGCCCTTGAGTTTTAGTAACAACCTTCCCCCTGTGTTTCACCTTCTGCCTTTGGGGCCATGAGACATTGGAGGCTGTTGTCCTGCCCCAGCTCTGAGCATGCAGTTGGTCTCTGTCTCTCTCAAAGTGCCCTTCCTTCCTTCCCACCTTCCTCCCTTCCTTCCTCCCCCTCCTCCCAACTCCCTCCCTCCCTTCCTTCTTTCCCCTCCCTCCCTCTCTCCCTCCTTCCTCCCTCCCCCTCCTCTGTCCCTTCCCTCTCCTTCCCTCCTCCCCCATCCCTTCCCTCCTTTCCTCATTCACTGAGTATCTCGATGAGCCCCTCTGTGCGTTCTCAGTGCTGGGACGAAACCTTCATGGAGAATCCAGTCTCTGCTCTCACAGAGCTCACATTTTAAAGGCAAACAGATAAAAATGTAATACATCAGGTGGTGATAAGAATAAGTAAAATGACTCAGGGTAAGGGCGATAGTGGACAGAACGTGATGAGGGTGTGTTGTTTTATATGAGGAGGGTCCAGGAAGGCCTCTTTGATAAGGTGACATTTGGGCAGAGACCTGATGAAGTGAGGGAACAAGCCATGAAGGTGTCAGGAGAGAGCATTCCAGGCAGAAGGGATGGCACGTGCAAAGGCCCTGAGTTGGGACATACTGGGTGTCCAGGGAACAGCCTGCAGACCAGGGTGGCTGGAGCAGAGCTAGTGAGGGGGAGCGTGGTGGGAGAGGAGGACAGAGAGGGTGGCCAGGGCCAGATCAGATGGGGCCTGTCACTGTAGAGACTTGGATGTTCTGCTGAGCGTGATGGAATTCTACAGGAGGGTTTTGTGCAGAGGAGGGCTGGGATCTGACGTCTGTTTTAAAAGGATTGTGGGGGTCTGTGGGGAGAGGCTGGGGAGTCGCAGAGGTAGCGTGGAAGCAAAGAGCCCGGCTCGGAGGCTGTGGTGGGGTCCAAGGCTGCCTTTACATGCGGCTCCTCCCTGGCTCCAGTGGATGCCACGGCCCCTTCATGTGACCAGGGGGCCTTCACTCTGGAGGTACCTTCACTCTGGAGCACTGAGCCCCTTTCTCTTTTACCAGCCAGCTGGTAAATAGCACTTCCCCTCCGTTGCTGGTACATTTGAAGCCTGCATTTTTCTCTCTTAAAATGCATCTTGTTCAATGTTCTACATTCTACCTTGGTGAGTAGCGTCTGGGGTCTTAAAAGCCTGTGAGCGGCCATCTAAGATACTCCACTGGTCTCATCCCTTCGGGAGCAAGGGAGAGTGAAGAGAACAGGATACGAGGAAAAGATTAGTCCGAAGGACTAATGGACCACAGCTACCAAGGCCTCCACCAGACTGAGTCCAGTACAGCTAGATGGTACCCGGCTACCACCACTGACTGCTCTGACCAGGATCACAACAGAGGGTCCTGGACAGAGCTGGAGAAGGATGTAGAACAAAATTCTTACACACACAAAAAGACCGGATTTACTGGCCTAAAGGAGACTGGAGAAACCCCAAGAGTATGGCCCCCAGGCACCCTTTTAGCTCAGTGGTGAAGTCACTTCCGAGGTTCACTGTTCAGTCAGGGAGTGGACAGCCCCATAAAACCAAATGGGACTAATGAGGCACAGCAGTCCAGGGACAAGGACTAGAAGGCAGAAGGGGACAGGAAAGCTGGTTATAGGGAACCCAAGGTTGAGTAAGGATAGTGTTGATGTGTTGTGAGGTTGTTAACCATTGTCACAGGGCAACATGTGTACTGTTTAATGAGAAACTATTTTGTTCTGTAAACCTTCATCTAAAGTGAGAATAGCAGCACAATTGGAAGAGCGTAGTTGATGTCACTGAACTGTGCATGTAGAAATTTTTGAAATGGTGTATCTTTGGCTACGTATATTTTCACCAAAAAACAATACCTGTACTGACTGTTTAATGAGAATCTATTTGTTCTGTAAACATTCACCTGAAGTACAATAAAAAGCTAAAAAAACAATGCATCTTGTTCAAGATGCCCCATCAGTATAGCTGGTCGAGAACTTTTTGGATCCTGATTCTTCCAGGCCATCTGGCTGCCATCTTGCTACCTTGGCGTCATCCCCAGTGTAGAGAATGTGCCATCCGTGTTGTTGTTGTTGTTAGCTGTCGTCAAGTCGGCCCCTGGCTCATGGCAACCCCATACACAACAGGATCGAACCACTGTGATCCATATGGTTTTCAGTGGCTGGTTTTTGAAGTAGATCTCCAGGCCTTTCTTCCTAGCCCATCTTAGGCCAAAAGCTCTGCTGAAATCTGTTCCGTATCACAGCAACACACAAGCCTCCAATGACTAACCGGTGCTGGCTGCACATGAGGTGCATGGGCTGGGAATCGAAATCCTGAGTCTGTCTCCTGCATAGAAGGTGAAGATTCTACCATTGAACCACCAGTGTCCCTGTGCCATCCATACCTAACTCCAAATTCTTGTATTAATGTTGAGTGGGACAGGGCTTAGGACCATGTGCCATTCATGCCACTGGACCCACTAATTTAACCTCTTGTGCTGACTGATGTGTCAGAATCAACTGTGAGGTGGGCTATGAGGAATGTGTTAATAAAACGCTGAAATTTGCAAGTGATTTACATTTTAAAAATAATATAACAGAGCAGATTCAAGGATAATCCTGTAAAAACATTCTCATTTACTTGCAATCCAGAGAACTTTCTTGAGTTGGGGAGAAAAGGTGATGTCCCTTACTGCTTCTTACAGGTGACTCAGACCCAGATCGACTCTGCTGCTGCCTCTGGCTTCTGTGGAAACCCCCAGAGGAGTCCCAGTCCCTCAGAGAAGGGATTACTTTTGGCCCCAAGGCAGGCGACTCAGTTCTATTCTTTGGCAAGTTTGTTCCCACTACTATAAAGAAAACCAAAAACCAAAACCACACTCACCTTCCTTCTCCACGCTCCCAACCCTAGTAATCTCCCCTTGCTTAGTCAACCTCACTTCCCTCTGCTTGCAAAAGAAATGACCAGAACATTTTTTAATTATACACAAGCTGAGCTCCTATACGACAGAATCCTCTTGTTCCCTGCAAAGGTGGATTTGAAATGACTTCCAAAAATCACATATATTAAAATAGAAAACATTTTAAGTAAAAATCAAGGTCAGAGAAAAGAAGTTAGGACACAAATATGCCAATCACAAGGTCTCTCATAATTACTAATGGTGAGGTGTGAACTTAGCTCTGAGCTTCCTGGCAGCCGAAGCAAGAAGAGAAAGATGATCCATTTAATGATTCACTGTCTCCCTGAGAAAGCTTTTCTGGTTCTTCAGGGGAAAGGATGGGGTTCCTGCACTGAGTTCTGAAAGAATTGCTTGCCTGGCATTAAAGAATCTTAGTTTGGTGAAGGGAACGCTGGTGGTGCAGTGGTTAAAGCACTCAATTGCTAACTGAAAGGTCAGTGGTTTGAAACCACCAGCCACTCTGCGGGAGGAAGATGTGGCAGTCTGCTTCCATAAAGATTTACAGCCTTGGAAACCCTATGGGGTCACTATGAGTTGGAATCAACTCGACAGCAGTGGGTTTAGTGTGGTGAAGAGAAAACAGTACCTGCACCCAGACCCTGTCCTGATCATCTGTTGTCACTGAGGCCTCTTCTGAGCTCCTCCTGTTCCATGCCCTGTGCTGGTCTGCACTTGACCAGTAGCTTCTTTGACCTGCCAGTCAAAATTGCAGAGAGTTGGCCCAACTTGAGACGTGGCGTCTTTATTGATGTCTGGCTAGAGCGCCAGCTACTGTTGTTCTGAATTTGCTGTTGGAAAGACCCCTGCAAATGCTGGAACTTAAGGCATTTTGCAGCCTTTTGATGAGATCCTTGCAAAATGCAGGCATGGGAGATGCATGCAAGGGTCTCTCTCTGAGCTGCCCCTGTGTTGCCTGGTTTCTCTTTGAGGGGAGCTACTGAGCTGCCCTCAGGGCTGGAGGGCTTTCAGGATTTGCTTTGGAGCCCTAGTGGCACAGTGTTTAAGAGCTCAGCTGTTAAGCAAAAGGTCGGCAGATCAAATCCACTAGCCGCTCCTTGGAAACCTTATGGGACAGTTCTATTCTGTCCTATAGGGTCTCTATGAGTTGGAAGTGATGGCAATGGGTTGCTTTTTTTTAACTTTCTGAATAGCACCCAGGTGATGTGCCACCTGGAATACTCCCCTCACCCCCACTGTCCATGCCACGTTCTGTCCCTGAGTCACCATCTTCCCTGTTCCCCCTTTCAGTTAACCACTTCCTGCCTACTATTTGTTGTCTAAGTAGCACAGTCAGAATGACATGCTTGAACACTTCTCTACCCTCTAGGGTAATTTTCCCTTCCAGGCTTCTTTCTTTCCTGAACGTTGGAACTTTGCCTTCTGAAAATCTAACTTACGTGCCTGGCTGAGCTCAAACTGTCTCTCCATGGCTAGTAAAATACTGACAATTGCTCATATGTATTGAGTGCTTCCTGCCTGCCCAGCCTAAGACTAAGCTTTATCCATACCTTATCTCATGTAATTCCTCCCCTCCCCGCAACAGCCTGAGAAGTAGGTACTGTTATTAGCCTCATTTTATGGATCAGGAAAGTAGAGCTCAAGACCCTTGCCCCAGGTCACACAGAGAGTGAAGGGTGGAGCTAGCATTGACACCTGGGTCCATCTAGCCAGAGTCTGTGCTTGTGATCACCACCCGGGACCACCTGCGGGGTATCTGAACACAGGGCGCTGCCCCTGAGGTTTCTCTCACTTCCCCTTGGCCAGCCCATTCATCTTTGTTGGTCAGAAGTAGCTCCAATTCTTCCTAACAACAGCATCTCCTACCTTCTGGGGGATGGGATATCAGCAAGGCAAGGCACAAGTTTGTCCCACACTCTGTTTTTAGCTAAATGAACTTTCCAGCAGATGCTGGGTCTCCCATGCCCACTGGCCCCCTTGCAGGGCTGGGGACTGCCTCCACGTGTTACCAGGCTGGACACTGGCGCAGCCAGCAGAGATGGTGGGCTGGTGCTTCTTTCTTCCTCCTGGCCCCTAGGCCCTCCCAGGTGCCTGCTCTCCAGGCCCACAGACTTCCTTGAAGGCAGATATATGCCTGACCCAGAACTCCCTGCTTTGCCTGTCATCACGCTGACCCCAGGTGAGGCCAAAACCAAACTAAACCCGTTGCCGTCAATTCCAACTCATAGCAACCCTATAGGACAGAGTAGAACTGCCCCGTGGGGTTTCCAAGGAGCAGCTGGTGGATTTGAACTGCCAACCTTTTGGTTAGCAGCACGAGCACCCTATAAAAGGCTCCTCCCTCCCTCCTGGCCTCAGTGAACCTCTCAAGCCCCAACATCCCCGCCACCAACTCTGTTGGCCCAGTCTTGGGTGCATACCCTTCCAGGTTTCTGCTGGCTCTTGCCTTACCCATCCCTTTGGACTGGATGGCCCAGCCGTCTCCCTAAATCCTGAGCCCCGTCTTCCCTAGATATGCGCCTTCATCCACATCATGAGGCTCCCAGGAGCTCCAGCCAGGGACAGCCTGCCCTTCTGTCGGCCTGAAAGGGGAGCTAGCCACTCTCTCCAACAACCAGCTTCCTCTTCCTCTTGCTGGTGGTCAGCAGCCCCAGTTCACCTGGTCGGGACATCCCAAAACAAACTGGCTCCAGAATTCCACGTGGGACAGGTGGGTAGAGAGCTGACTTGCCACCCGATCTGAGCCGATCCCTGAACAATGCTTCCTGTGGAGCCCCTGCTGCTGGGACCCTCAGCCACTGAAGTCAAATGTCCTTTATTGATGAGGAGACCCAAGTGGGAACAAGGAGTCTGTATTCCAGAGTCTCTTGGCAGAGAGTTTGGTGTGTCCCTCCTTGTCTCAGCCATAGTGACTAAGAGGCAGACTGAAGTGGCCATTGATAACGGGGACTCCAAAGCCTAAGTGGAAGTCATGTTCAGTAAATACTGGCTGAATAAACAGTGATGTCACAGGGTCCACAACCCAAAAGACACGGTACAGAAAGAATGCCTTCACCAGCCTTTGCAGGGGATGTCGTCCTCTAAGAGTATGCTGTTTTACTGCCGCAATTCCCCCAGGAGCATCAGGAATGGGGGGTTATTCTTCACAGTATGCACAAAGGAAAGTTAAAATTGAAGCGAGGGCAATGATTTAACAAGTGTCTTGTGGGTTCACAGTTTTCTGCTCCTTACACTGGAACTGAGCCCCTCCATAGAAAATGGGGAGCTGCATTCAAAGTCCTAAAAACGCTGTAAATGGAAAATTACAATTTGACACAAATTAAGGCAAGGGAGTGTGGGGTTCTGGAGTCAGACAGCTGAGATTCTTAGTCCTACCACTCCTGAGCTCTGTGGACTTGGGCAAAATGCCTCACCTTTCTCTCCCTCAGTTTCCTCATCTGTAAAATGGGGATAACGAGAGCACTCACCTGCCAGGGTTGATGTGAGGGATCACTGAGGCACTATGGTGCAGCACCCAGCTCTCAGTAAGCACTCAGTAAATGTTAGTTGACCATTAATATGACAGCCATCTCAAGGACCCATAGAGCATAAATAAGTAAGGGCACGTTTTCCTCAGGCTACTGTGAACAAACGAAGTCAGGAAACCTTGAAAATAAGATTTGTCATCCTGTGGGGGGGCTATCTTTATGAAAGGACTGTCTTTATAATTATCTACGGTTCAGAACTTCCTCTCCTCAGCCACAGTAGACGAGGGATCCTGATGCTTTGGCAGAACCTAGCTTTCTTTGATGTTGCTAAGAAGTCACTATTTGGTGGGTTCAGTATGGAGCCTGTCCACAGAGTTGGATCTAAAACGCGCACATCTTAGAAGGGTTCAGCATGCTGACCCCGCTTTTTGGAGAACGTAGAAGAGCTAGGCCATGTTTCCAAAGTAGAATCATAGAAAGGTCATTTTTGTAAGACCTGCTGGCTGAATGCCATCAGGTAACTCCTAAAGGCACTGTTAAAACCTCTACAAAGTGTTAGATGGTTTTTAGAATAAGAAGTCACTGGTCAAGGAGAAAGACATCCTTTTCCTTCCCTACGACTCCACAGAAGTGCTCTCTTGGGAGAGCAAGAACACAGGACTGTAAGGCAGGCAGGTAGCAGCAGACACTGGCTCACCAAATGGGACCAGATGAGGAATTGAGCTCTAAAGTCAGAGTCCCACTAGACAGGCAGCTCCATGAGAGCAGGGATGTTTGTGTGTTTAGTTTATTGATGTGTCTTCAGCTCTAAAACAAAGCCTGTCCAAGAGCAGGCGCACAGTCCGTATTTGTTAAATGAACAAATAGATGTAAATTAGCCAAAGGAATTAATATGTAAAAGAACTAAAATCCTAAACCCGCTTCCTTTTCTCCTCTCGGTGAATTGTGCGATACTCAGGGTCTTTCATCATAAGGCCTTCTCCCTCCCCCAACACGTACACACTGCAGGCTCCCAGCTCTGAGGCCACACCCAACCTTACTGAGCTCTTCCCTTTCCTGAAAACCTGCACGTTTCACTGGGTGTTCTCTTTTCCTGCAAGGTTCCTTCCCCAGTAAACACTTACTCTTTCTCCTTGGCCCAGCTCAAACGCCACCACCTCTATGATTTTTTATAGCACTTCCCCATGCAGCTTTATTCCACAATCTACCATACTGTATTAAATTGTGTGTATGTATGAGTGTGTCTCTATCTTTCCCATCAGACTATGGGTTGCTCAAAGGATGGGCAAATCTGTTGGCCCCTGCAGCCCCAGCACTATGCTTGCCTTGTGGGAAGTGTCTATCATGAAGAGCTAGCCCCAGAGCTGTGAAGGAGCAGGTGAAATGGGCCTGTGTGGCGACAAGGCTGTGGAGAGGATGGTACTGTTACTAATGTTGACCAACAAACGGGCTCAAAATTCTTGTCACAGACTCCAAGGGCTGGAAACATATGGCCAGTGAGTTTTTCACGAAATTAAAAGAGAAAAGAAATTCGATGAATCCACTTCTGTAAGTAAAACCCATGAAAGGTTAAACTAGGGCTACAAAACCTCAGGAAAACAAAATTTCTTTAATAATGAAATAATTTATTATTTGTTAACGGTTGAACAGTACAGAAGTTTACAAATACACAGCAAAGTTTCTCTAAAACATGTAGTTTCTAAAAACGCATATGCTAACTGTAGTAAAAAGCACCATTCTCTATGGTCTTGACACAGGATTTACAATGGCATAGTATTTACATAAAGAAATAAACATCTGGACAAAATTTCATACTCTCTCATCTGCTGCTCCCGTTTAGGCTGCGTTTGCCATTAGGAAGATGCCCCCTCACCCAAAATCGATGGTTAACAGTAATGTTCAAAAAGCACCAATTCTAGGGACAAGGGGTAAAGGCAAGTTTGGTTCTCAGGAAAACGCTAAAAGGAAGAACCCTCCCTACCCCCAGTAAAATAAAAAATCAAAATCAAAAGTCTGGCTAAATCTTAGAATTGGGTGCCTTACTAATTCTCATTTTATGATTTTCAGAAGACAAAGATACTCAATTTCTTCAGCCATCCAATAGTTCAATCTAGCAGTGCTGGTCAATTATTTCTTCTTTCAGAAGAATACAGTATAAGAAAACCATCCATGTAATAAATATTGATAATAAAAAACCATGATAAACCATGTTATTGTACCTTCCCTGTTATCTTTGAAAACAAAACATTGTACAGTCTACAGAGATCCAATCACGTAGAATAAGAAAAAATTACCTCATCTAAAAGGGTCTTTGGGTCGTCTTCTCTCAGGAAGGATTTTTAAATCAGGAGTAGCCAGCTACCTAAACATGCCGCATCAAAGAGTTAGACGTGGAAAAATAACAGATTGACATGCAGGAAATTGCCTTTCAGCCTTTTACCACCTGGTGTTCAACACACAGGGAGGGTAAAGAGGGAAGACAAAGAAACTTGGGGAGATAAGAACAGAAAAGACTCAGATTCGGGGGAATAAACAGATTATAAAGCGCAATGAAAGTGGAATTCTTACCAATACAGTATGGTATAAGAACCTAAATAATGTGTGTATATAGGAGAGGCAAGAAGAAAAAAAGCCCTAAGATATTGCCAGATGGTTACGATGAGCATCACAATTCTCCTTAGTTTACATGACCCAGGGATTTGCTCTTGGCCACTTCAGAGAGGCCCATTGGAAACCCAGGTCAGGACCCTTTGTTTCATTTGAAAAAAGTGGAGGTTAAAGGAGAATGCCCACCTTAAAAAACAACAACAGCAACACTTGTGTGTTCAATTGCAGGATCAGGGCCTACTTAATGCTCAATTCCGAACTGACACTGAAATGATTTTGGTTTTGGATTAGGAGAGAGAATCTGAGTTCTGCTCAAACGTTTCATGCTCTCTGAATGACTAAACGAACACTAGATGTGTGACTAGAGAGAGGAGCCGGCAGGAAGCTCTCAGCACCTTGAAGAATCAAGATCTCTGCTTCGCAAAAGAAAACCAGAATAAGGATACCCTGGGTGCTAGCTCGCCATTCAAAGCCAACACGGGATGGAAGGCTCCGTTTTCCGGGATGTGAACAGAAGCAGCTCACATATACATCTTCTCATGGCATGAAATTAAATTGGACTAGAGACTTTTTTCCCATTTGCATTGCAATGGTAGCAACAGGAGTGCAGTTCAGATTTCTTTTTAGTTATTTTAAAATCAACTTTCACATAAAAATATGCATGTGCCTATATTTATACACATCTACATTTACGTACAGTTGTCAAAGTCTTAAAGGCTGGGGTTTATATCTTTGCCCATCCCCATCTCCTCCCCGCAACAACCCTCATAGAAAGGTTTTTCATTTTGTTTAAAAAACAAAAACAAACTAAAAAACCTCAACTCTATAGCTCTTAACAGTCACGCTGGTGCATCAGTGAATGAGAGAGGACAGATTGGCAAATCGGGGCTGCTGATCAGCCACTTGGGAAAGGGGATTAGCTGCCTTGGGCTGAGTTTGCTGGTCCTGAAGTTACAGTTTTGGTTAGAGAGAAGCCTGCCTCGCATGCTGACGTGGGCTACCTGGAGCTTTGAAAGTAATTGTCTAACCTTGGTGTCAGTTTATCACAAGTGTATTAAAAATACAGAGATCTCTTAAGTTCCACATTTATATGCAATCAAATTGAAAAGGACCAGACAAACAGTGCAAAGGTCAAATAATTACTGTTTTATATTGGGACAGTACATTTCATATTTCAACCAAAAGACAAAAATGCAGTTTAACTCAAAGGCACAACAATTAAAACACAGAAAATAATGGCATCTCTCAGATGCCTTATTTCTAAATTAAACAAACAGGTACACAAATTTTGTTCCCTTCCCTCCCCTGACGCAAGACCACAAGCTTTTCCCAAAGTCTTGAGTTCTCGATGCCACACGGCATCCATCCGCGTGGACTTGTGAGGCGCTTGAATGTAGCAATTAAACAAAATGCTTGAGAGGTCTAGCGAATGGCATTCAAAAGGGACCTCAAAGTGCAGATACAACTTTTTCAAACATGTTACAGGCTGAGCTGGCTCTTTGAACACTATCACTCTGCTTAAATTCAGGAAGCAGGCTTAAAAAATGCAAAAGGCATACAAGTTGTATTTCAGTGCAAATCTTCAGCTGGTAATTGGAAAAGATTCCAGCAATAAAAAAATCCTTTTTGTCACTTGCCCTTCCCCCCACCCCACCCAAAGCTGAAATGAAGAAAAAACGGAACAAAAACAGAAGAATTACAGATGACTTTGGAATCATTTAGGAATCCACGACTTCCAATTAAAAATGTTTAAAACATATTAAAGAATCATTAAAAAAAAAAAAAAGGAATCTGGTTTTGTTTACATTGCTCTTCATTTATAGAAGGAGCTTGAAGTTTTGCTTTAGATGCATGGAAGGTGGAGGTGCTGGATGAGTTGTGAGGCTGTGGTGTGTGAGAGACTGCGGGCCAGCAGGGGAGCACACGGGGGCTGCCCACTACTGATTCAGCCGTCGAGCCCTTAGATTGCAGTGTATCTGTGGATTTCAGGAATGTTCTAATCACTTTGTGACACACACTCTGTTTCAGCGTCACAGATTTTACAAATGGTCCAAATTCAATGAAAAAGATTAGCTAGAGGCTGAAAACATCAAGACCTCAAAAGTATGAATGCAAAAATAGTTAAGGGGGAATGAACCAATTTTGTAGATACCTACATACAAAGTTTCTAGAACATCTATAAAAGCACAAAGTCATAAGAATTTATTTTCCATTACATTAGTTTATATAAAATGAATAAATAGTATTTATAGATTTCATGTGTCTTATGTACATATACATGTGCTCTGTTTTAGCTTAAATAAAAATGCTACAAAGTGGGAGACCACTTAAGGGAGAAATCATAACCAAAAGAAAAATCAGCCTGTTAAACTATCAACCCAGAAGCCTCCATAAAGAAGTTTCTGGGTATGTCCAAAAATCACCGACAAGGAGAGGAATTCTAGTTAACACTGTACCATCCCCTCCTGTTCACTCGCAACAGAGAGAGTAGAAATGTGGACTTTTCCTTTCACTGATGATGGACACTAGCTCAGCTAGTGCCAAAGCTCAGTTATTGCTGAAAGTTAAATAGGAAAAGAGATTAGAATTGGACCAAATGTCACTTATTTGGGGGGAAAAAAAAGAGGCATAATCACTTTGTGTTAAGTGGGAAATGGAGATCTCATTTATCTCTGAGGTAGGAAAAAAAAGAATGTTCCAGAGACAAGTAGCATCAACAAACTTTGCGGGAAAAATGTGTCTTGGGATAGCAGTACCCAGCAAGGTCCCAAGAACATTGCACAAAAATAGATTGTACCGTTGTGTTTGTGAGAACAAACAATAGTGGAACTTGTACAAGCTGTGCAACCCTAAAGACATGCTATCAAGATGTCCATTGAAAATGAGAAATACTGCTACCCTCCACACGCAGATCGGGGAATTAGCCTGGGGTGTGTGTGAAGGGTCTGTTTTCTGGAGGTATTCCTGGCTCCTCACTGGGGTGAGGGCCATGGTTAAGTGCTCTTACATGCTGCCTTCAAAGCTTACTTTGGAGTTCAGAGATCAGGATCTCACCTTTAAAAGTTTGTTTCCTTCAAGTTTCCTAAACACAAGACACATTTGGACATTTTTGCTAGGCAAGTAACACAGTTAGCCAGAAAACTTTAAGAAAGGTCTGGTGGACTACATGAAGGCAGGAAAGAAGAGGGGAAATGGCTGAGATGTGAAAGTTGGTTATTCGGTCTAAGAACTCTTGGGTGCTTCAGATTGATTGGAATGTACAGTCTCTCAGAGACGAATTTTTACGGAGAGAAGGTGAAGCTAGTCGATGCATTCAGAAACCCACAATCCTAAGCACTTCCTTCAGACCCTTTACAAAGCTGATTTTGGTAAAGGTGGTACACTGAAATTGATGTGCAAGGGGATTGTGGGAAGGTCCAATACACTACCTAATAAGATCCGACAGGGAGAACCATCAAGGAGGCAGCCACAGCGACCACTATCTCTTATAGACCGAGACACGTCTTGTGATTGTCCTGGAGCTTTATTCTCTTGATGCTGGAGCTGGAGTAGCCTTCATCACTGCCCAGGCTCTGCATGCTGCCCCGCTCATCAGAATCACTCACGCTGCTGCTGCTCCAGTCCAGATCCCCGGTGAGATAGTCTGTGCTTTCAACGTCAACATCAATTTCTTCTGTGGGGAGGACAAGAGAGAGAAAGAAATCGGTGAGGGCATTCTTAGGCTGCTTTCAGCTACAGCTGGCCAGAAAACTCAGGCTGAAACTCAAGCCAACCCATATTGCACTCTTCTTTGGATGCTATTACCCTGAGCATAGGAAAGAGGGACTCATTCCTGGAGATCCCACTACTCACATTTTCTAAATCACAAGCAGTTTCTTATTTTCTTGTATGCTCTGCCTCCTGTGAGAAGCACTGGCAGGTGGCAGAGGGAAGAGGAGAGGTAAGGAGGCTGGTGCAGGACTCAGGCAGAGGTCTTACCCCTGTCAGAGTCTGAGCGCTCCGAGGAGACCGTGGAGCCGATGCTGTCCATCCGTATCCTCTCAATGCCCAGCTTCTCCAGCTGCCTTTTCAGGTGCCGCTGCTCTCGCTGAAGCTGGTCGATTTGGTGAATGGCTTTTCTGTCACAATCTTCAAGTTTCTGCAAGTAAAGAGGTAGTTGTTGGAGCCCACAGGTGGACTTATAAATTGGCAATAACCCTGCCTCTTCCTCTCTAGCAATGAACTATGCCAGGTTTCCTCTGGAGCCACTGGGTGTGTCACTCGCCGAGCTCCTCTGAGAGACAGGAAGTTTGCTGGCCAGTGACTGCTGGCTTCATCTGGCTTCTTCAGCATCAAACACTGTGGGTACTTGTTTTATCACAGGACTCTGGGGGTGTGCGCTGACACTCTGGCATCTTGGGACCCCCTCAGTTATGATATCAAAGAGACTGCAGGCAGGAACCCAGACCTGGTCCCCCTTGTCTGCTGATACCCTGAGCACCTGATCACTGAATAAGAAAACTGCATGTGACGGAAGCTTAAGAAAGACACTTCCATCTAAAATGACGTTCATTCAAGTACATGTTCCAATTACATCAGCACTTTTTTGTGTCATGCCAAATCTCAATTAACTTCTGTTTGTTAGCAGGAAATAATAGTTCCTTTTGAAGCTGCGATTCCAAATTGTCCAACATAAGAGCTTAGAAAGCACATTTTCACAGACCACGTGTTTTTACAAATCTGTCCCCTGCTTCTCATTTTCTTCAGATAATTAAGAAGATTGTTTAATTGTGGTTGTTTTGCTTTAAATAGAGGTTCTTTTTTCCTAGAATTATCATGTGTGCAGGCTACTAACCATAATTAAACTGGTATTTGTCCTGCCAAGATATGAATATGTAAACATTCTACACTGTGGCTTTGGCTGCAGCTCTCAGGACTTTGAATACAATTCACCTTACTCTTTGCTACTCAAGCTACACATTGAGGCCGAGTCTGTGTCAGACACCCTGTGAAGTACTGAGGATAGAAGGTAAGCACAAAGACCCAGGCCTTTCCCTCACGGCATCTACAGTCTAATGATGGAGACAACCAGTCACCAAACCATGTTCAGATTTCAACTGTGACAAGTGCTAACAGGGAGATAAACAATGTCAGGACCATCTGTTACAGGAAGAAGGTGACCTAGTCAGGAAGGTAAGGAAGGCTTTCCTGAGCTAGTGCTACTTGCACTGAGATCTGGAGGTTGAGGAGACGTTAACTAGGTGAAGAAGGGAGGGAAAAACACACCAAGCCAAGGAAACAATATGTACAAAGTCCTGTGTTAAGAGAGAACATGACAAATGCAAGTGACTGAACGAAGGGCAGGAGCAGAGAGAGCAAGGGGAGCATCTGGTGCATGATGACACTGCAGATGCAGGTGAGGGCCAGGCCAGGCAGAGCCTTGGGCAGGCCTGGTCACAGAGCTTGTCCTGAGCCACAGAAGGGTTTTAAGTAGGACAGGCTGATTTGAACTTTGAAAGGATTGTTCTAGGGAAGCATGGAGAGAATATTGGAAAGGGGCCAGAGAGATATAGGGTGATCTCTCAGGAGTGCTGTGTAGATGGTGATGGGGTAAAGATGGAAGTAAATGGTCTGTGAAATACTTAGGTCTTAGAGACGGCTTAGATACAGAGGGCGAAGGAGCAGGAGCAGTCAAAGATTCTGGCTTGTACAACTGGACAGACAGTTGGATGGGACCATTTAACATCTGGTGCTTGAAGGTGAGAAAGAATCAGTGGGGTTTTGGACATGCTGATTTTGAGGTGCCTGTGATTCATTTGTGGAGCCCTGGTGGCACAGTGGTTAAGAGCTCGGCTGCTAACCAAAAGGTTGGCAGTTGGAATCCACCAGCTGCTCCTTGGAAACCCTATGGGGGCAGTTCTGCTCTGTCCTATAGGGTCACTATGAGTCGGAATCGACTCGACGGCAGCGGGTCAACGGGTGATTCATCTAAAAGGCAGGCTGGAGGAGCTCAGAGGAGAGGTCTGTCCTGGAGATATGCATTTGCTGTCCTTCCTAACAACAGACAAACCCTTCCTGGACAAGCAAAGATAGAAAGGCATCCCAAGGATGCACTTACCTTTATGTGCAATTTGGCTTTTGTTAATAAACTTAAGGTAGTGTGCCGATTTGATTCCGGTCCAAGCGGTACCAGCCCCTTCAACTTCTCCAGGCACAAGCGAAGGTGGGCCCGTCTACAAAAACAAAATCAGTAGCATTCAACAATTTCACAGTGGGCTGGAAGGCACCCCAGGAAGAACAAGTTCTAAAAGACTATGAAGTTGCTCAAGTCGAATGATGGCAAGTGCCACCAAAGACCTCTTGCCAAATAAACATCTTTTGAAACCAGACAACTCTGGTATAAGACAATTAGAAGTAAAGTTCAAGGTTTTGTAAAATTAAGTCTATTTATAATACAGGTGTCTAATACAGGAACTAATATCTGCCATTATAGGCACATTTATCTGGTTACCTCCAGGTTTCTGGGTTACGATGTGACCCATAGAACATCCAAATTCAGAAAATAACAACCTGCCAGCGTGAGAATTTTTAATACATACTTCTCTTTCCCTACCAGAACCACTAAATCACTATAACTATTATCATTGTTGTATACAGTATTTGAACATGGGAATGACATATGTGTATGGTTATTTGTTACAGCATTATCTGTAACAGCAAAGACAGAAACAATCAAATGACTATCAATAGGGAACTGGTTAAATAAACTATGGTACATCCATATTGTGGAGTACTATGCAGCTATCAAAAAAGAATGTGAACATGCTCTACATACGGTTAGGAAAGATCCTTCAGACACATTGTTAACTAAAGAAAGCAAAATAGCAAACTGTGTACATCATGCTATTGTGTGATACAAACATGTTGGGAAAATAAGACTATGTATATTTTCTTGTATGTGCATACAGAAACTCTGGAATGATACATAACAAACTAATAACAGTAGTTGGGCAGGGAGAAGACAGGATCAGTCAGGGTCAAAAAAAAGAATTTTTACTGAGTAATTTTTTACACTTTTTGGTTTTTCAACCATGTAAACCTACTACTATTCAAAAAGTTAAATACTTTAAAAAAATAAGGAAAAAGTATGTCATTGGCATTGCTATACTAACAAGTGTGCTGAACAGCTGGAGGTAACTGCATCTAGGTCTTAGAGCCTGGAGGAACAGCTCAATCGAACAGAGCTGGAGAGGAAGAAAGGCTGGATGAGGGGAGCCACTTCACTCACTGAAGAGTGAGCCTTTAGTGACAAACTTGACCAGAAGCATAAGATTCCTTAAATTTTTAGAAATTGATTAACACTTCATTGAAACCTTGGTTTGGGCTTTATTCTATGTAACGTTAAGCTAGAACCTAGCCCTAGCAGATTCCATCAATATGAGAAATGGCCAAGATTCAGAGTTTTTGCTTAAGCCAACCACCACCTTAAAGCCTTCCCAGGACATTCCAGCCCATAGTGATTCCTCCATGTCTTAGTCATCTAGTGCTGCTCTAACAGAAATACCACAAGTGGATGGCCTCAACAAAGAGAAATTTATTTTCTCACAGTCTAGTAGGCTTCCAGTCCAAATTCAAAGCATCAGCTCCAGGGGAAGGCTTTCTCTCTCTGTTGGCTCTGGAGGAAGGTCCTCGTCATCATTAGTCTTCCCCTGGACTAGGAGCTTCTCTGCGCAGGAACCTCTGCTCCTGGTGCTCGTTTCTTGGTGGTATGAGGTCACCCTTCTCTGCTTGCTTCCCTTTCCTTTTTTTTTTCTTTTTCTTTTTTTATTGTACTTTAGGTGAAGGTTTACAGAACAAATAGTTTCTCATCAAACAGTCAGTACACAGACTTTTCCATGACAGTGGTCAACAACCCCACAACATGTCAACCCTCTCCCTTCTTGACCTTTTTTTTTTTTTTTGGTGAGCTTCCCTTTCCTTTTATGTCTTGTAAGGTAAAAGGTCGTACAGGCCACACCCTAGGGAAACTCCCTTTACACTGGATCAGGGATGTGACCTGGGTAAGGGTGGTGTTACAATCCCACCCTAACCCTCTTTAACATAAAATTACAATCACAAATTGGAGGCCAACCACACAGTTCTGGGAATCATGGCCCAGCCAAACTGATACACGCATTTTTGGGGGGACATAATTCAAACCATGACACTCCGTTTTCTTTTCTTTTTTTTTTTTTTCTTTTGAAGTATTTGTAAGCATTTTATTCCTTTTATTATTGGAATTTTTTTTTAATTGTACTTTAGATGAAGGTTTACAGAACTAGCTTCTCATTAAACAGTACACATACTGTTTTATGACATTGGTTAACAACCCCATGACATGTCAACACTCTCCTTGGCTCCCTATGACCAGCTTTCCTGACCTGTCCTGCCTTCTCATCCTTGTCCCTGGGCTGGTGTGCCCCTTTAGTCTCATCTGTTTTATGGGTCTAATCTTTGGCTAAAGGGTAAACCTCAGGAGTGACTTCATTATTGAGCTAAAAGGGTGTCCGGGGGCCATACTCTCAGGGTTTCTCCAGGCCAGTAAGTCTGGTCTTTTTTTGTGAGTTACAATTTTGTTCTATATTTTTCTCCAGCTCTTTCCAGGTTCCTCTATCGTGATCCCTGTCAGAGCAGTCAGTGGTGGTAGCCAGGCACCCTCTAGTTGTACTGGACTCAGTCTGGCAGAGGCCATGGTAGTTGTGGTCCATTAGTCCTCCGGACTAATCTTTCCCTTGTGTCTTTAGTTTTCTTCTTTCTCCCTTGCTCCCAAAGGGGTGAGACCAGTGGAGTATCTTAGATGGCTGCTCACAGGATTTTAAGACCCTAGACACTACTCATCAAAGTAAAATGTAGAACATTTTCTTTACACACTATGTTATGCCAACTGAGTTACATTTTCCCTGAGACCATAGTCCCCATAGCCCTCAGCCTAGCAATTAGGTCCCTCAGGGAGTTTGGATGTGTCTAAGGAGCTTCCATGACCTTGCCTTGTGCAAGTTGTGCTGGCTTCCCCAGTATTGTGTACTGTCTTACCCTTCACCAAAGTTACCACTTATCTATTGTCTGTTTAGTGTTTTTCAATCCCACCCGACCCCTCCCTCATAACCATCAAAGATTGTTCTTTTTGTGTGTAAACTTTTTCATGAGTTTTTATAATAGTGGTCTCATACAATATTTGTCCTTTTGTGATTGACTTATTTCACTCAGCATAATGCCTTACAGATTCATCCATGTTGTGAGATGCTTTGCAGATTCATCACTGTTCTTTATCGTTGTGTAGTACTCCATTGTGTGTATGTATCATAGTTTGTTTATCCATTCATCTGTTGATGAGCATCTAGGTTGTTTCCATCTTTTTGCTATTGTGAACAATGCTGCAATGAATATGGGTGTGCATATGTCTATTTGTGTGACGGCTCTTATTTCTCTAGGATATATTCCTAGGAGTGGGATTGCTGGATCATACGGTATTTCTATTTCTAGCTTTCTAAGGAAGCACCATATCGTTTTCCAAAATGGTTGTACCATTTTGCATTCTCACCAGCAGTGCATAAGAGTTCCAATCTCCCTGCAGCCTCTCCAACATTTGTTATTTTCTGTTCTTTCGATTCGTGCCAGTAATGCTGGGGCGAGATGGTATTTCAATGTGGTTTTGATTTGCATTTCTCTAATGGCTAGTGATCGGGAGCATTTCTCATGTGTCTGCTGGCCACTTGAATGTCTTCTTTGGTGAAGCATCTGTGTCATTTCCTTTGCCCGTTTTTTAATTGGATTATTTGTCTTTTTGTTATAGAGGTGTTGGATTTTCCTGTAGATTTTAGAGATAAGACCTTTGTTGGATTTATAATAGTCAAATTTTTTTCCCCAGTCTGTAGGTTCTCTTTTCACTCTTGGTGAAGTCTTTTGATGAGCATAAGTGTTTTTAATTTTTAGAAGATCCCATTTATCTAGCTTATCTTCTGGAGTTTGTGTGTCGTTAGTTATGGTTTGTAGCCTGTTAATGCCATGTATTAGGGCCTCTAGTGTGGAACCTAGTTTTTCTTCTATGATCTTTATAGTTTTTGCTTTTATATTTAGGTGTTTGATCCGTTTTGAATTAGTTTTTGTGTATGGTGTGAGGTATGGGTCCTGTTTCATTTTTTTTACAGATGGACATCCAGTTTTGCCAGCACCATTTGTTAAAAAGACTGTCTTTTCCCCAATTAATGGACCTTGGGCCTTTGTCAAATATCAGCTGCTCACAGGTGGCTGAATTTATGTCTGGATTCTCAATTCTGTTCCATTGGTCAATGTATCTGTTGTTGTACCAGTACCAGGCTGTTTTGACTACCGCAGCTGCATAGTAGGTTCTGAGGTCAGGTAGTGCAAGTCCTCCTAGTGTATTCTTCTTCAACAGTGCTTTACTTATCCGGGGCCTCTTCCCTTTCCATATAAAGTTAATGAATGATTCCTCCATTTTCTGAGTACTGATTTGTTTATACCATTCAGTGGGATGGTATACTATACTTCGTGAATTGTTTGGCATTTGTTACCTAACCGTTCATTGCAAACTCCTCAGAAAGCTGGGGCTGCAGCTTGATCATTGCTGTGTTCTCACAGTGCTTCACACAGACACAAATGCTTAATAAACGTTTGCTAAATGGATTATGTCATCTATTCAACTAGACTTCAAGCTCGTAGAGGACACAGTCCATCTCTATTACATCTTTGCCATCTTCAGCAGTGCTAAGGGTCTTGGGGTTTTCAACAAATGTTCATTGCCTACCTGGAGCAGAACTCCCTGGAGCCAAGGAGGCTACCCTGTAGCTGAACTATGGACAACTGCAATGCCTTAAAGCTTAGTGTGCCTTTTTTTCCTTCTAAGAATTTTGCTTTCTTAGCAAAAGTTGGAAAGGCAGACCAAAAGAAGAAAGCTGCTTAGAAAGCTATAGGACAGATTGATATGCATGACGCTGACCTAGGAAATCAATTCACAACCTCCGTCAAAATTTTAGGAGGCTCCCCCAGGCAGATCTAATAAATTGTCACATTAGACATCTTTCTGAGCCTCCTTCTTCACTTGGCTCACGAAGGAGTTATCCTACACTTTCCAAGGGCCCTCTAAGCCTTGACAAGCTGAAGAGTATAGCATTCATTTCTGAGCTAGGAAGGCTTTATGGTACAAATGCCTTACTCTTTTATAAGACTGCTACTTGCTCTGAAAACTTGTCCACAAGCAAAGGCTAACATTAGAGGTTTGCTCCTCCCACTACAGCATGAAAAAAAAAGAAAAGCACAACCTGTGTGTAAAATGTGCATGCTTATTTTGGATAATTTCTTCAAAAAGAATCATGAAAATAGACTGTGTTATTAGAAACACCATGAAGAAGTGTAATTAGTCACTTATACAGCTCTCCAACTTTTATTCCTCGCTACAGAGTTTATAGCCTAATTTTCATATTAGGAAAAAAAATTCAAAAATTTAAATTAGATTTAAACATGTTCAGCCTGCTTGCTATTTGCAAAGACTGCATGATTCAGAACAATGCCATATTAGTCCTTTTATGACGTGGGTTTATATACAGATATGAGTATGTAAATTTCTTAGGAAGTTTCTCTACTGATAATGGTGTAATAATAAAGTCATCTTTCCATGCATCATCATTTCTCGTTTCACAAGGAGTCCAGTCCATAAAGTACAACTTTCATTACCCAAATGTGGGTTTCCAAAGAACACTCCCAGTTGTGAAACTAGAAATAGACCATTTGACTAACTCAAACTGAGGAAAATACATGCCCATTCAGAGTTTTGTCTTTGGTGTGCCCGTCTGGCCTTCCCCAGGGCTTTGCTGTTCCAGCCTGCTGGCTGCCCTTGCCCGCCTGTCACCCTCCTGCAGATACATCCCCATGCCTGTGCCTGGGCCACCTACAATGGAGGGCTGAAGTATAGTAAGCAGGTTCAGTTCCACCATATAGTACTGAAATTCAATCTCTGAACCAGATAAAGAAACAAACAGACCCCTCTGTAACATCTATAATACCTCCCACCAAGGATCTGCAATCCTGAAATGGGTACACACATCACACATCTCCACCCACACCCCCACCCATACCCCCGCTATGGGATCTGGATCCTTTACCCAGCCCTGAGCACCCATGTTGCTCCCAGATCTGAAACAAGCAGAACAAGCACTTCCTCCGCTCTCCTGCCTCAGTCCTGACTGTTCCCCTGCTAAGGACTCTGGTCCTTTAGAAGGGGGCCTAGTGTTCCATTTTGATCCAGCCCAAACTCCCTCTGGGTAACCAGCAGGGATTTTGCCACATTTGGCCAAGTATCCTCAATGGGAAGCCACCCGACAGCTCACCCTGATGCCTGCTTGGATCTCCTCCCACCATATCTTCTTCACAGTCTTCTCCCTGTTACCAAGAGCTGCCTTCCAGTCCCCTACGCCCAGCAGAAAAGGGCTGTGCCAAGTCCTGGCTCCCTCCTGCCTCTGATTGCCTCTTCTTTTTGCACTGATCCCTGGGTGAGCAAAAAGTTAAGTTCTCAACTACTAGACGAAAGGTTGGTGGTTCAAACCCATCTAGAGGTGCCTTGGAAGACAGTCCTCGTGATCTGCTTTGGAAAGGTCACAGCCTTAAAAACCTATGGAACAGTTCTATTCTGCACACATGGGGTCACCATGAGTCGGAATCGACTTGACAGCAACTAACCAGATAATTATATACTGCTTTGGACTTAGGTCATGAACTCTGACAAACTTCACTTGCTGACTCTTTCAGAAAGAGCGCTTTAATTATTCTGAATGGGTTGATTTACTTTTGGTGTTGAGTAGCATAAAGAAACCAATCTTTGATCGAGCTATAATCAGTAATGCTCAGAATTGTGCGTGGCCTACACATAAACCAAAAACCCGTTGCCATCGAGTTGATTCCGACTCATAGTCACCCTACAGGACAGAGCAGAACTGCCCCATAGGGTTTCCAAGGAACAGCTGGTGGATCTGAACTGCCAACCTTTTGGTTAGCAGCCTGAGCTCTTAACCACTGTGCCTTCAGAGCTCCAGCCTATACATAGTGATAACCAAGTTAGAAACAATTATAGCCTGTCTTCAATAGGCTTTTTTAAGTATCCCAAAATTTATTTACTTTTCATTTTCTTTTATGTTCTGAATCTGCCACCCGCCATACCACAAAATACTAGTATAATGATTGAAAGTAAAGGTTTGGAATGCTGGCTTTGCCATTTACTCCCTGTGGTACCTTGGGCAAACTACTTAACTCCGTGCAGCACCAGTTTCATCAGTAGAGTGAGGATGACTAGGCCTACCTGAGCAGGCTGCTGTATTAACAGAAACAATGCATGGAAGCCCCTGGCCCAGGTTCTGAAAGACACAGAGTGCTCCATGCACCAAAAAAAAAAAAAAAAAAACCCGTTGCTTTCAAGTCGATTATCCACTCACAGCGACCCGACCCTACAGGACAGAGTAAAACTGCCCCATAGGGTTTCCAAGGAGCACCTGGTGGATTTGAATTGCTGACCTTTTGGTTAGCAGCCGTAGCTCTCAACCACTGCCCAACCAGGGTTTCTGCTCCCTGTATGGTAGCAATCAATTCTTTCAATCTAGCTTCCTCTGCAGAGGGATAATTACTGTGAGCAAACACAGATAATTATAGCACTGTAATATTCCTTTTAAAATCAACAGGCAACTCGAAAGTGTCTCACTAGGCAAATAGAAACTCTTGGGTAAAATCCAGTTTACTGACCTCTTCTGTAAAGAAAATAGACATCTTCTGTCATTAAAAGATTCTATGCAAAATCGAATCCATTTTCCATGGAAACACAGACCTTGCTTATGCTAAAGGTCCTATTTTTTACATTTCAAAAAATTCGCAAGTATTTTATAAAGCTAATGTATGCAAAAGAAAAAATTCCTTCCTGTCCACCCACATCATGTAGAAAGAGGGGTCGAGGGGATTCCAAGGTATGGAGGGAAACATCTGCCTCACTTCCACCTGTGCCAGAAGCAAGCATTCTGTAGTACGCCCGGGCCTCTCTCTCACATCTCTACCGTGATGGCAAAGGAAAATAAAAATAGGAACAAATACATATATCGACCTCGGAAATCCAAATACATCTCTGGATCCAGAGAACTTAAAATATCTCAAGTACAATAGCAAGAAGCAGTGTAACATATTTAGGGAAAGATCTATGGGAAGAAACTATAAAACTTTGTGGAGAAACATAAGAAAACCTGAATAAATGGAAAGAAATAACACATTTCTGGACATAAACCCTCAAAGTAAAAATGTCAATGTTCCCCAAGACTGTCTATAAATTTAATACATTTCAAAGAAAAAAAAAGTCAGTAATATTCTTTTTAATGTTTGAAATTGGTTTAAAATTCACCTAGAAGAATGTGTGAGGCACTATCAAAATTTTTGGAAAAAAAAGAATGAAGGGGAATGTGCTGTATCAGATATTACATTGTATTATAAAGCTTTAATAATTAAAAAACAGTGTAGTACTTGTATAGGAATAGACAGACAAATCAAGTGAACAGAATAAAAATCCTCAGAAACAGAACTAAGAATAGATAAGAACTTAGCATATAACAGAATTAACACTGTAAATCCTTGGGGAAAGAATGGATTATTCTGAAAATGGCAAGGGAGTGGGGAGGTTAACAACAAAATGAAGTCCAAGCTGATTAAATATTTAAATATAAAATATATTTGGATACCACATAGTTCTGTTGCTACCTTTCCTTAGCTGTTGGCAGATGTGAGTTGTGGAAAACTAAATATCCAAGTGAAGGAAGTCATTAATGAAGACAGCTCTGGACTGTTTAAGGTATTACCCGCTACCAAGCTTTGGCACTGGCAGAAGACACCTGGGCAAACCAGAATGCCCTTGGATAATTCTGAACGAAGCTCTTATTTCTGCCTCCAGATTCAAGCTCCCTTAATTCTATCTGTGCTCACTCCCAGGCTGACAAGAGTTGTAAAGTGGGGAATAGGTGTAATAAAAGAAGGAGATTACAGGTAGACTGTGCTATTTGCTGAAAGTAGCTCCTAAATTTACTTATTTACTAAATTTACAACCTAGAGTTCTTCCTGACTTGGATGTAGTTAATACCAGGAGGGATTATCACAACAGGTGTGCACACATGTGTGCGTGCATATGTGTGTTTTGAGGGAGGCTCTGTTATTGGAGATTACTTTTCTTTATTGAAGGTGTAGCTGAAATTACTTTTTCCCTCAGACTTTCACAGTAAAGTGTATGACCCAAAACGTTTTAAGGCAGGGACATCCTGTAGCCAGAATGTACAGGACGGTAGCTAGTAAAGAGGGTAGCTATGTAATTCGGTTCATAGGTGGAAATCTTCAAACATACACTTTGATTGATTTAGTCCACTAGCACGTCTCAAAGGATTACTAGGTACTACGGTACTACTATCTTCGTAGGTGCTGGGGATATAAAGTTGAAAAAGATTGAGTCTTTGAGGTACTTAAAAATCAATTGGAGTGATCAAATGTGTAAACAAAGTATTGCAGAATGAGTTATCTGAGCCATTTTCCAACCATGACAAATATCAGCATCCGCCTAAAGCTCTAGAATGGGCTTCCCTTTGCCCACCACTAGACATGTTCTTCCTTTTCCCTCCTCCACAAACATCTTTCACTTAACTTTTCCACAAAGCTTTTTAAGCTTTCATGCCTATCATAATTTTTTTTCTTTTCCAAATAGATCACATTCATGTAATCCTTCATTTACTCACTGAGGACCTCCTATGTATCTAAGTAACTGTTTTGTTTCTTTCATTACTAAATAATGGAAGGAACCAAGTCTTCTCTTTTGTGTTAACCCTTAGGGGCCTAGAAATAATAATGTACCTGTAGATATTGGTGTAAGAGTAGAATCTGATTATCTTTGGTATATTTGTGTCCCTCCTCTTTGAGGAAAACCCTACTTGAAGGACATGATTCACTAGACCTTACTGAGTACTAGTTTTTCATTAAAATTGGGCCTGAGATTATTAACCAAAGGTTGGGAGGGGGGAGTCACATAAAGAGTAGTCTACTTAACTCTGAGGCTTTAATCTTGTCTCATACCTTTGTGCACAGACTTAGCCAATTAAGCAGCCTCATAATTCCTGTAAGATAAATGGAGGATGAAGAGTATATAACAAAAATAATTTCAGATATAGGTGTGCATGAGGTTGGTAAAAGGGGTATTTAATATACAGTAAAAAAAAAAAAAAAAAAAATCTTATCAAGGGGTCTAAAATTATTCCCTAAAGTGATTATGGGTCACAAGAGATCCTACCCTTCTCCAGATTTGGGGTTGAGAACAAAGCTTTACTGGATTAAACAAAAAAATCCAAGTGAATACAGCAAGTCATGCTTTGAGAAAAACAAGTACTCTCCTCCTTTTTTTAAAATGATCCCTCTATAATCAATTGCCAAATGCATCATTACCGACTTAATTGGAACCCTGAAAGGTTTTGAAGATTTCTCATAACTGTGCTCTTAATCTTTGTAGAAAATACAAACGTAGTAATATATGCTAGCTGTGTGGGATGACATGTCATTCAATAAACAATGTGTAAGTAGCAATGTGAGGTGGCTAAATTTTGAAGGTATAAGATTGCTCCTTATTAAAAGTAAGAAACACATATGGATGCCTTATTAATGTTTCCTTTCCAGAGCCTATATATACACACACACACACACACAAACAGTATGTATTTTATATATGTATTATATATAATGTAAATACGTATATACGTGTGTGTGTGTATATATCTATATTATAATTAGTACTTGCTGATCTATCTCATCGTTTAACTGTTAATGTCTATGACAAAAAGTCAGAGAGTACTATCAGTGCTCCAGGTACAGAAGTGGAAATTGGCTCAACGGCCAGCACACACCTCTTCTCCAAGTTCTTTCAAGGGCAGATGCTATTTATCCAAGACGTATAGTGCAGGAGAGAGAAACTCTAGTGGTACCAATCTGACTACTCCTCCGCACCATCAACATAGACCAAATTTGCACACTGATCTCTCTATCTCTCCTTTGTAATAACCAGACCATGCTCTTAGCCCTATGTGGTAACAAAGCAACATGGATTCCTCTTACGAAATCCTAGAGTGAAACATGAATGTGGTCAGGGGAGTCCAGAAGCAGTAAGAGTGGTGCAATGCATATCACAACTCAGACCTAATGCAAAAGTCAGGTCCCCATACCCGTTCTGATACAAGAAGCTTGGCCATTCAAACAAACCAAAACTCAAGAGAAGCAACTATAGGGACTTGCAAACAATTAGAATATTCTGGAAGAGACTTGACTAGAATGGTTTTTCATGCCAGGTCAGGTGCCACTGAAATACTGTTAGACCAAATGAAAATAACCGCTTAGATTAGCCTGCTGAGTCCTCCCCACAGAGCATACAAAAAATCTTTTGTCATAAGGTCAGAAGACTCTGGCAGAGGTAGCCTCCCTAGGCCAGCTGCCTAATTCCAGCAAAGCCTGCATATGTACCATTCCAGAAAAATGGGTGTCTATTATTAAAGGCAATACCAGAGCCTTCTTTTGAAAGAGTCCATTCTAGCACCTGATTCCTGACCAATTGGCTGAGCTAACATGCATTCATTCACTCAATATCCATTTGCTGAAGGGCTTACTGAAAGGCATTTAAACCAGAGGAATTCCCAGCTAAGAGAAAACAAACAGCAGAATTATCATCAATAAAGGACACATAACAATATCAAAATTAAAATGTTTCCTATATCCCAACAATAATTAGCAACTACAGTGGAAACTAATAACAATTAATATAAAAACCCAGGAATACTTTTATAAGAAACGTCAAGACCTACATGGGAACACTACAAAATTTTGCTCAGAGACAGAAAAGAGATCTGAATAAATGAAGACACACACCAAACCCTGGATAGAAAGATCTGATATGTAAACATAAACCTTTTCAGATCTATTTATATTAGAATTATGCAATTTTTTAGAAATCCCAAAAGAACTTGAGGGTGAGGCATTTATGAATTGATTATAAAATTCATCTGGAAAAATAAATTGGTGAAAATAGCTAAGAACATAGTAAAATAAAAAGAGTGAAGAGACGAGGAGAGATTTGCTTTACTAGGTCCTGAAGCGCATGATAAAACTTCAGTGATTACAACAATGTATATTGGCATAGGAGCTCTGGTGGCACAGTGGTTAAGCGCTCAGCTACTAAATGAAGTGTCAGCAGTTCGAACCCACTAGCCACTCCGAGGGAGAAAGATGTGGCAGTCTGCTTTCGTAAAGATTATAGCATTGGAAACCGTATGGGGCAGTTTTATTCTGTCCTGTAGGGTCTCTATGAGTCGGAATTGAGTTGACGGCAACAGATTTGTTTTGTTTTTTGGTTTATATTGGCACAAGAAGAGCAGACAGATCAATGGGCGAGAAGAACAAGTCCAGAAACAGACTTAGCCATAAACAAGAAGTATAGGATAGAGGTAGCAACTTCAATCAGTGAGAGAAGACTGACTTCATAAGGTAAATGATAAACTTGAAAATTATGTGATAGACAAAGAAACAACATCTTTCAGGTATATCCTTTACATTACACAGTCTTTTCAAAACAAAGTAAGAACAAGAGAAACTCCTCAGTAGACAATTGGGCAAAGGTTGTTTAACAGACAATTCACCTACGTACATACAAATACAAACTGTCAATAAAGATATGAAAATTGTTCAACGTGCTAGTAACAAAAAATGCAAAGTTGACTTTTTTTTACTCATCAAATTCATAAAGTTCTTAAATTACAATATCAATTTATGAACGTATAAAGGAAAACACTACCTACAACCTGCCTGGTGGGCAATTCAGCAATCAACATTTAAAAACCATAAAAACGTGTATACCATTAATTCTACAGCTATAAATTTATCCTAAGGAAATGATTATGATGTTGGACAAGAGTTTGTCTACAAGGTGGTTTAAGGAAGCATTGTTTATATTAGCTAAATACTGGAAAGAACCTAAAATAGGAGATTGGTTAAATGAGTCATGATACATCCATGTGATATAATACTGACCATTTACTAAAAAGAATGCTGGAGAAGGAGATTTAATGGCATTGGAAAATGTTCATGACATAGCTTGTAAAGAAGCAAGCTACAAATTATTTACTATATGATCTCTTATGTTGGTAAAAAAAAAAAAAGGATGCACAAAAGACTATATGGATATAGAACAAATGTTATTAGTGGTTGCCTCTGCGAGGTCTATTATAGGTGACTTTTATATTCTTTGTGCATTTCTGAACTTTCTATTTTTCTACACTAAAGTGTATTTTTTATATTTAAAGTTATTTCCCAAAAACAACTGGAAAGATATATATTAAAGTTCCATTGGTTTTCTCTGGTTGCTGAAATTATGATTTTTTTTTTTTTTAGCATGACTTTCTATATTTTTCAAAATTTTCTACAAGATCAGTTTAAAAGCAAGAAAAAGAAAAACCACTCACTCACCAAGTGTGTTTCCTTAGGAGGCAGGCCAACAAAATTAGTTAAAATTCAGAGAAGCACCTGCCAAGTACCAACCGAGAGACCACTCAGAGTGATATTAAGCTGAGCTCCTGCAAGGCAGGGGCTTGGTCTTTCTCTCTGTACTCCCAGCACCTAGTGCCTGGCATCTTAAGGTGCTCAACAAATAAACTTCTTTAAATGCAAAACGCCACCACCACCACCACTACCGACTCCTGCTACTACTGTTCTAGAAGTCTTTTCTTTCACCTTCCTACCAATGCCAAGGTAATTAAAAGTGGCAGTGTTGTATCTAACAGACTCATAGTGGACTCCTGATAAACTAGAGTAACACCAACTACTCAATCTCTAAAATGCCACACAGAAAGTCTTTTGTTTAAGAAGACTAAACCAAGTGTAATCAATTCTGCGATACCAAAGAGAGAAAAAATAAATAAATCCCATTGTTTAGAAGTTCTTTTCCTAAACTGCTTTTTTTTAAAGAGAGCCATGACAATCTGTGTGTGTGTGTGAGTGACGTTTTAAGGTACAAATGGCTAGAGCATATTAGCATTTGGCAAAGCAGTATTCTTTTATAGGAAATAGCTACCAAAAACAGGGAGACTATAAGAGCAGCTGTTCACCTGACCTCCCAGCCCTAATATTCTTAAGCATCCACACTAATAAGGGAGTAAGAGCCCCACAACTTCAACCTTTTCCTCCTCTGGATTGCAGCAACCAATGCTTGGCTAAATTAAGTAAATTGAATTCCTACTTCCTTCTCTTCTGTTTCGTATGCTCAAGACTAGAGAAAGAATTATCAAGCCCTGAGAAGACCAAATTCCAAAAAGGAAAGGACAATAAGGAAACTAGATAACCAAACCTTCGACAAGCAAAAGTTGACTGGTCTAGGGAAGCAGACCGAATTATAAGCAGCTTGTTCAGAAGTAGCTTCAACTCCAGTTTCTAGAGTCTCTGCTCCCATAGCATCCTGTACATATCTCAATCTTTTCACTTAATGTGTTAACTGAAACAGTCTCTACACTTTTCTCATGAGACAAACTATATGCTTCTCTAGGATAGAAACTGTGCTCACTTAATAACCCAGTACTGAACTCATTAAATACCCCAAATCTGAGCACAAGTTCTTGGGACACAGTAGGCAGAAAATAAACACCCCTAAACTGTTAAAATAAAGTATAAAACTGGCATTCTGTGGCATTCCTGCAGAGGTGAAAGGCACATAGCTGTCATAAGCCTAAGAGCCTTCACCTGAAGAGATAAAATTTTACTAATAATAAAAATAAACGCCTAAGTAAATGATTAGAGGGGAGAAGGAGAACTAGAAGACTTTTCAGCAGAGATAGCCCTAGATTACCCCGTTCACCTCAGGGGCAAGGAAGATGACGGAGAATCGAAACATGAGAAAGCGAAGCCACATCTGCCTACCCTTTCTACCTTAAGAAGAGATACACCTGAGTTTCTAGTTCGTAATATATAAATTCCTAAAGCACAAAGGAAGCTCCAGCCCAAAACACAGTCATCCACAACATGGAGCAACTAAAAGGGAAGAAGGAGGGATGGGGAGAAGCACATGTGCCAAGAGGTACACTCACCATCAAATACACACACACACACACATGCATGCACGCATGCACACTCCACAGTGGAGAAAGCTAAATGTTCGCCTTGTTCCACAATCTTTCTGCCTGGTAAGGGTCTGGTCTGCCCTTTTACTGAAGAAACATAAATATTCAGATCCTGACTTTCAGAGTCAGACTATCTTTTCAAAATGAGTTTGCATGAAATAACCACATGTATTTACAGAGCCATCATTACACATCATCTTCTTGTTCATGCAGGGCACGGAGAAGTCACTCACTCTGGATGGGTAACTGGTATTTCAAATTGATGGGAGCAAAGAGACCAGAATGAGGCTTGTTCAACGGTTCTAATCCCTGGCTGCACGTGAGAATCACCTGGAGAGCTTTAAAAAAATAATAGTGCGCAGGCTCAATCCAAACCAGTTAAATCAGAATGGCTGGGGTGAGGTCTGGGCATTGTTTGTTGTTCTTTTTTTTTTTAAAAAAAAAAAAGCTCCACTAAGAATTGTCATTAATTTTGTTCATTGTGGTAAAAGCAAGTTATGTTCTTTTATTTAAGTCTTTATCTACTAGAGATAGAAACAAAAGTATTTACAGATAAAACATGGGATTTTTTAAAGTAAATTTTTTAAATTTGTGTGGAGAGGAATGGTTTTAATTATACACGATTGGCAAAATGTTGATAATTGTTGTCGCTAGGTGATACATACATTATTCTCTCTACTTTTGTATGTTTAAACATTTCTATAATAATAAAGTTATTTCTTAAAATCAGCAGAAATATTTGTTCTCTTCCCCCTCCAATATATGTGTATGTGTCTGTATATACATACATAAAATGTATTTAATATAAAACATCTTAAGAAATACATTAAGATGAAAGCTCTGCAAGTGATTCTAATGTACAACCAGTGTTGAGAACCACTAGAGTGCATCACTGAAGGAGGACCAACTTGATTTGAAAAATAAAGATTTAACTAAGCAGCAAGAGGCAACCCAGGTGAGGAAGCTCCAACTCAGGCCTGCAGCAAGATCCAACCCAGTGAAGGTGGCAGGCCTCCTCCAGTCGGTCACAATCTCCCATTTCTGTCATATATACATTTGCTTGAATTTTGAGAACCCTCATTTACAAGTAAACTGCAAACACACACATATCTGTATCTACTTGTATATCTAGATCTGTATCTATGTGTTTGTGCGTATATATATATGTATATACATATATACATATCTCTGTGTGTGTATGATTTAAGAGAACATTGCCAATTATATTCAGTAGCATATAATTTAAAAAAAAATACTATTTTTGGAAACACTACCTATGATCTAAAATGCTTTGGCCTGTGGAACAGTTGTACAAAAAGCATTCCTCACGAAGAGTGGGCTGGGGGATGAGGGTGTGGTCTTTGGAACTAAGTGGTTTGTAGACAGTGCGGCTTAGAGGGTTCTCTTAAATCAGGGGCTATTAGTGGCAAGAGGAGCAACCAAGTCTCAATTTAATGAATAGAGAATGCATCAAAACTCCCCCCATTCCACTGCCCAAATCCCCAACTCACCTATTCTTCTCCATTTCATTGTGAGTTGATCTGAAAAAGGGAACGATAAGAAAAAGATTATTCTTGTCTTGAAGGACTACTTCAACATCAACATGGTTATTTTAACTTCTTACTTTCCAAAGTTGGTAGGAGAGAAGACAGGGAAAAGGAGACAAACTCACTGAACTCTACTAAAGAAATTAGTCCATTTGGGGAGTTAGAGAAATATAAATATCTAAAGTAGTATTCAAGGAAAATAACACACTAAGAGGCATGCAGTCCCTAGAGGAAAAACAATCCATTTTAAGACAGGAAGTAAACGGGGGTCTATTTACCCAAAGAGAAAAACAGCTGTACTGCGTGATGTGATTTTAGGTTATGTAATATCATAAAGCTGGGGGTAGAACAGTGGCAGTGGCACCTCCACTCTAGCTCTGCACTTTTGTCTAGGTATAGTATACTGCAATTTTATGCTAAGTTGTTTAACTACAGGATACAATTTAAAATGGGTAAAATAACCTCTCCCCCAATCTTTCTACTCCCCAAAGTAGTATCTTCTCATGTACAATCTCTTGAAAGATGCTACTATTGAGTAGCTACCAAATGACTTTAGGAAGGGGTTTCTAAAACTCAGCTCAACATAAAGACTAGTTGAAGCAGCAGCGAGGGTGAAATTTGAAGTCCAAGCTTTGTCACTAATGAGTCATATGGAAGAAATCAAACTCTTTACCATGCTGTCCTTGGTTAACCCCTCTGTAAAATGAGAATAAAAATATTTGCCAATTATCTACTTGTCAAAGATTGAATTGTGTCCTCAAAAAATATCTATCAACTTGGCTAAGTCATGATTCCCAGTATTGTATGACTGTCTACCATTTTATAATCTCAGGTGATTTCCCTGTATGTTGTAAATCCTATTACTATCATGTAATAAGGTGGATTAGCAGCAGTTATATTGATGAAATTTACAAGATTAGATAGTGTCTTAAGCCAATCTCTTTTGAGATATAAAGGAGAGAAGCAAGCAGAGAGACGTGGGGACCTCACATCACCAAGAAACGAGGTTCCTGTGCTGAGATGCTCCCAGAACAAGGGAAGACTGATGACAAGGACCTTCCTCCAGAGCTGACAGAGAACGCCTTCCCCTGGAGCTGACACCCTGAATTTGGATGTATAACCTACTATACTGTGAAAGAATAAATTTCTCTTTGTTGAAGCCATCCACTTGCGGTATTTCTGCTATAGCAGCACTAAATAACTAAGACACTACTAAACAAGCGTGGATCAATGAGGTAGCAGCTGTAAAAGTGATTAGAGAGCCTTGGATGAAAGCTGTGGTGGATCTGAAATCATATTAGTGTGTTTATAGTTGATGTTGAATATAATGTCTGGTCTAAGAACTCATGGGCAGGTTTCCACAAAAATCACAAGAAGTCAGTCAATGCAGCTACTTCAGTGTCCTTCCTCACACAACTCCTCCCTAACCAGTTATAAGTAAACTTGGGGAACTTGAGGAACCTCCCAGCATTATAAAGGAGCTGAATCTTGACCTTTCTTATAAACTTGGGGAGCGTGAGGAACCTCCCAGCATTATAAAGGAGCTGA